>NC_081152.1:20847982-21157982 GCF_958295425.1 Solea solea
AATACATGGAATTATTAATTAAAAATTATTAAGTTATATTTAAAACGTCACTAAACACTAGATATCCTTCAGTTAACATTGAAAAGCCAAAGAAGTATACTCCCGTTGTTACTCGACATTATATCCTGTATTTTTTGTGTGTGTTTGTGTCTCCAGGTCCTCACGAGGCAGCAAACAACACCATGGCTCAGGAGACCAATCAGAGCCCGGTTCCTATGCTCTGTGCCACCGGCTGTGGTTTCTATGGCAACCCCAGGACTAACGGCATGTGCTCGGTGTGCCACAAGGAACACCTGTCGAGACAGAACAATGGAGGAGTGGGTTCTCTTAGTGCTATGGGTAAGATCTGCTGTGTCAGCCCTTCCTCTGCAGCTGCACCACGTTTGTTCCGCCCCCTCAGTGTCTGACCCCGGTGTTGAAATGTCCTTCCCACAGGCAGCAGCAGCGGCAGTGGCTCCTCGGCTGAGGCGTCTGCCATCCAGAGGCTGGAGGCCACTTTAAATAACGCTGCAGCGGCTGCAGTCGCCGCTGCAGAAGCCTCAGCTGAAGCCGCTGCTGAGGCCGAGGCTGCTGCCACAGAAGCGCTCAGGTGAGTCACTGCCACGCAACCGTAAAGTTATACTAAAACGCTATAAATAGCACCTGCTTCTTTTTGGCCTCCTGGGTGTTTTCGTGTAGACGGCGATGATGTCATAGTCTCTTCTCATCTTCAACGTCTTTGTCGTCTTCTGTGTTTGGAGATTGTTTGCTTCTTTTTGCTTCATGATAACTCCTTTTCTTTCTTTTCACTTTGTCACCCCGGCTTTCTGTGATTGCACGTGTTTTAATGTGTCAAACTGCGCATGAGCACATTCAGCTGTTAAATTTGAGGAAATTGGTCCTGGAAATTCCATGAAAAGTCCTTGAATTTGAGGTCAACCAAGGTGTGGGAACCCTGAGTACAAAATGTATTTGCTCGCAATGTTTGTTATATTAGTGATAATAATATGTTTGTTTTTATTTACCTAATTTTAGATGTGTCTGTCTTTGAATGCACTTTTACTTTAAATTCTGTGAAATGTCATCATAAATATCTTTTTTTAGCACATTTTCTCTCACCGGCCCCTGCTTGACCAGACTAGATGCTCATTGGCCCTCAGGTCATTTGTGTTTGACGACCCTGCTTTGTTTAAAAGAAAAGTTTGCACACGGCACTCGTTGAAACACTGCTGTGTTTACGGAAAACATTTCAAAAACAAAGAAGAAAGAAAAGACTGTTTGGGAACATTTTCTGTTTCCGTCTGGGTAAGGCCAGAGGGAATGTTTGTGTGTATACAGCAGCAGAGCAGGGTTGGGTGGAGACGAGAAGTGTTTATTCTGTAGAAACTGTACAATTCACTTCTGGAACTTTTCGCTTCTTTGTGCTTTCAGTCCAACCGCTCGCTCTCCTGCATCAAAGTCCATGGGGGAAATGAGTGTTTTTAGCTTGTAGAGGACACAGATGCTGCTTAACTAAAAAAGGGGATTTAACCATCAATTTAATTCAAATTTGCTTGTGTTTCTCGTTGACAGTGGGGTTTCCACGGCTCTGACTGAGATGAGTCTCGCCTGTGAGGACAAAGGAGCATCAGCGAGTAAACTGGATCTCACAGAGCCAGGTCGGCACCAAACATGGACCACTTTTCACTCAGTTACTTTCATAGATTAAAGTTGTTATTCAAGTGTTTGACAGTTTGTTTCTTTCTTTATGTCAGTATTACCTTCTGGGTTTTAAATTAGAATTTAACACAGTTCTTACATTTTCTCCTGTTAATTTTGTTTTTTTGCGTGTCCTCAGTGGTGAGTCAGCCCACGGTCTCTGTGTCACTTCCCTCCACTGCTGGCAGTGAAGATTCCAAATCCCCTGAGCCCCAAAAACCCAAGAAGAACCGCTGCTTTATGTGCCGCAAGAAGGTTGGCCTCACAGGTGAGGAACACAGTTACGGGAACAAAGAGTTAGTTAGGACTGTTAGTTTTAGAAAATACTATGAATAAAAAATGACAACTGTGAAAAGTCAGAGCAAATGTTTATTTTAATAGGCAGACGCTGTCTGGGTACAAACAGGTACAAGCAGACCTTTGAAATGATAATTTTCAATTTTTTTTGTCTAATTTACTGTCAATGATCACCGGTGGTTTACCTCCTTTTGTTGTTCTCGTATTAGAAATCTCTGAACTGATTGTTTCACCGGTTGTTTTTGTTGACAGTACTTTCTGAAACTAAGCAAACAACTATAGAGTAGAGACATGCACATGCCAAGTAAACCTGAATGGTCCTGTGATGTATGTTTTAAGGTGTTTCAGCAAGGGTGCAGAGGGTTTTTGATACAAAACTCACACGCTCATGTGGATACAGATCAACATTTGTGTCATTTTTGTCTAAAAATGCCACTGCAACATGATTTTAACCACTTAACAAAAGATGCATCCCATAAGATCTACACTTTCCTATGTCAACAGTATCTTAAGAACATGTTCACGTCTTTATCTCACTGTTATACAGACTTTTGTGTCTAGAAACTGAAGTTTGTAAACCACTCACTCTCCCACACCAAAGTCCATAGAGAAAATCAGTGGTTTTAACTTCACACACAGGAGTTGTTGATCCACTGCTGCCTCCATCACTAAGTTCAAATGCATTATGACCTCAGTGACACAAAGTGACCACATGAGGCAGCAGAGGACCAGCAGCTCCTGTGTCCTTGTGAGCTAAAATCACTGATTTTCTCTATGGACTTTGGTGTGGGAGAGGGCGATTTTTTTTCACTATAACTGACAGAGTTAATTTTCCAGTGGGAAGAGTTTGCGTTAATGACAAGAAAATGTCGTGAATATATTCTTTAAGATGTTGTAGACTCGACAGAAGGCTCACTTTTTTTGCCAGAGCCTCGTTTTCTCTGCCATAGTTGTTGAATGAAAATGTATCTTCCTCTGCTGTGTTCTGCGCTCCAGGTTTCGACTGCCGATGTGGTAACATTTTCTGTGGAATCCACCGTTACTCCGATAAGCACAACTGTCCCTACGACTACAAAGCCGAAGCTGCCGCCAAGATCCGCAAAGAGAACCCTGTAGTCGTCGCCGACAAGATCCAGAGAATATGAAGAAAACGCTGCCACTCTGCAGTTTGACTTTGAATTTCCGGGAGCAATCACATCTAACAACAACAACAACAACAACAGAGGAAAAACAAAAAAAAGATAAAGACTTGAGCCCAACTTTCTTTGTAAAGGATCTGTTTGTTTTTTTCTTTTTTGGGGGTTTGTTACACATTCAGGACATTTTTCCCCAGTGCATGAAAACTCACATATTTTCAGCTTTGTTCTCGTCTGAGTGTGAGTTTATGTGAAGTGTGAGCACATGATATGATGTGTGAGAGGGAGGCTGTCGGTCATGTGACCTCTGACCCCAGACTCTGACTGTTACTGCTGTTGGCTGTGGGGGGGGGACATCTCAGCTGTGCTTGCTCTCTGCTGGCTTGAGTAGCAAAATGGATATTTGTCTTTTTTCCCTCTTGTTTCTCTTCATCACCTTGACCTCTGTGTCTCTGTGAGGTTGAACTGTGAAATGCCACTGACGTGGTCAGACTCTCTGTGCTGGTTCGTTCTTAAAGTGAAACGCTTCTCTGTGCTGCTGGGATCTTGTCCACTGGCTTTTAAACAAACAAAAAAAGACAGACTTGTTGTTTCCTCGCCGGCTCCTCCTCCCTCCCTCCCTTTGATTGTGTGTCTGTGTGTGCACTCGCAGCGCTAGTTTTGGAACGCTGTGACCCCGCCCCCGTGTCCAGGATCAGGAGAACAGACACTGAAACCACGTGACCCCACACGTGTCGCCTGACTGTGACGTCATAGGTCTTTTTTTTTCCTTTCCGTTATTTTCTAGATCAGTGATTCATTGTTGTTTTGATAAGTAGCCTTACACCTGTGATTTTTGCCTTCTTTGCTTTTTACTTCACTTCTGTTTTTAATGTGAGCGACACATTCACAACACGGGGAGTGTTGCACTGCTGCATACAGGTGTGTGTGTCATACAGAGGCTGCAGTGAATAGTGATACCTGTGGACGTTGGTTTATTAATGATTTGTGATGTTTTTTCCCCCTCTGGCTGCTTAACACGTCTTTTCTGTTTTTTACCCTTTAGTTATGCAAGTTTGTACAAACCTTTATTTATATACTGCAGTGTGCATAATCTTCCATTAATACAAAATAAATTGTATGATGTAAATAAATTCTGTTCAAATGTAGGAGACCGAGATTCTTCATTCAAACTGTCGAGTCTCAAACGGACTTTTGTGAAAAGGAATCGTTGAGGTTTTTCTAAGTGTTGTGCAGCTTTCCAACAGGAAACTGAAGTTTGTGGGAGCTGCTGGTGTTCCGCTGCCTCGTGTGGTAAGTTTGTGTCACTGCTGCTTTGTGCTATGATGTTAAAATCACTGATTTTCTCTATGGACTTTGGTGCAGGGGAATCATTGCCTGGATTGCAGTGAGCCCTTCCAACACATCTTGATATTTGGACCACAGAAGTAACCTGGTCATTGAACTCTGAACCTCCATCATCCAGACGTTTTGTTGCTTAGTAACGGTAGAATGTGGTCGTTCAATACTGAAATAGTGTTCTCTGCCAACAGCAGCCAAGCGAACAGCTGCCCTGACTACGTGCCTTCTTGTGCCAATCACGGCTACTGATGTTTCCCTCTCCATGCAGCACCAATTAACTTTACTGGACAAGCAATGGTATGTTCAAAGACGGTTGCACAACACTTCACTGAGCAAAGAAACAAACATTGAAAGAATGGCATTGCTATTGATGAAGAAATCCCCGGAGGGGTGATGGAGGTTCCACACTGGAGCATTTGCTATTAAAACAAACTACCTAACGGTAAGTGGTTGTCTATGCTTGTGTTATGTTTGAAGGAAAGGTACTTGAACCTGAACTAATTTGACGCCAGTCAAGTTAGGCCCACTGACTTTGACTGACTTCATATTAAAAATGTAATTAACCATTTTGTGAAGTTGCTGCAACAGATGATCAGACGACAACCTTTTAAAGTCAAAAAGTGTTTATTCCAGCTTTGAGAATAAAGATATTTCTGAGTCACAGTATTGAGTGAGAGGCTGGACCCCATCATGATTTCATGTTTGCTAGCAGGAGCAGAAATGAATGTTTTCAGGGATGAACGCAGACTGTAGGGAAGTGTTTTTTTTTTATTTTTATTTTTTTTTCTCAGACCGTTATCTTGGAGGGGCCCCTCTACCCCGGCCTCGCCCCGGTCCTGCACCCGGTCCCTGCCCTCTCGGACCTGGAGGCCGACTCACTGGTCTTTGGGCGCCGGGGTTGGGTGAAGCCAGAGCCACATCTTTCTGCAGGTTCACGCCTTTACCGGGCTTCGTCTTCACTGGCTTTGTTTCTGGCTCTGGTGTTTTTTCTGTCAAGACAGAGAAAGTGATTAATCAGTCGCATCAGTATGTTTGAAGTTGTTTAACATTGTAGCATGTGTGCAACAAAAAGCTAATTATACTGAATTGACAGCATTAAAGTTGAGTTTAAATGGGAGTTATAGTCACCAGGCTCTGGTGGAGGAGCGGGAGGGGCCAGGGACTGGTTTGGCATCAGGTCCTCCAGGTCCTTCATGACCTGATTGGTGCTATCCATGTTGTTCCTCCGATTCTTCTCTTCATCCCTCGCCTGGACACACACACACACACACACACACACACACACACGGACACAGAGAGAGTGAAGCACATGGACATAGACAGGTGGTGGACAGGACAGGAAAATGAAATGCCATTTTTACACATTTCCCTATTTTTTTTGCCAGTTTTGTGCCAATTTCTGTCCATTTTCACCACCAATGAATACCTCAAAAATCCATATTTTCATAAATTCCAGTAAGACCGTTTTTCACCAATGTTCCTAGTAACTTTTACTGAATTACCAGGAACTTCTTCACCTGAGGAAAATAACTCTAGTAGGTGGTGGACAGGACAGGAAAATGAAATGCCATTTTTACACTTTTCCCTAGTTTTTTGCCAGTTTTGTGCCAATTTCCATCCATTTTCACCACCAATGAATACCTCAGAAATCCATATTTTCATAAATTCCAATTAGACCGTTTTTCACCAACTCCCCTAGTAACTTTACTGTATTACCAGGAACTTAACCCTGAGGAGAATAACTCTAGTAGGTACTATTCGGGTATCAACTCGCTGACTCAAAGTCCCGCTGAACCTTCACCTCGGCACCAAAGCGCTTGGACCTCGTCGTCCATCCACTTGTCGTAGGTCCTTCCCTTTTGTTCCATACTTTTAAATGAGCAAATGAATAAGCTCTTCTTTCTTCCTCCTTTTAACAGTATTGTTTAAAGGTGGGGAACCTTAAATCTGTTCTTCAGCACATAGCCCCGCCAAAGTTCCTGGTAATCTTAAAAGTCCCTAGTCATGAGTAGGTACTTCCTTTACCTGTTTATCTGGGTAATATTGGTGGGAAATATTGTGCTCTAGAGTGCTCTATTAAACTTGCATTTATCTCTTTTCTCTACGTACCATCTGCATCTTCTTCATCAGCTCCAAGTTAGAGTTCTTGTAGGCCTCAGACACAGAGTTCAGATAGTAAATGGCCAGTCTGAACATAGAGAGAGAAAGAGATCAGGGGAAGTCGTATTCTATAGTCTGATTTCATGTTCCAGCAGCAGGAGTAGGGCTTTTAACCGAGTCTCCACTTACACCATAAGTAAAACTGCTGGTATGATGAGTCCCGGGTTGGCAGCGTAGCTGAAGAGCGTCCCCATGAAGGCCGGCAGGTCCAGGTCCATTGTCTCCATGATGACATCAAACATCTTCACCTTCCCACTGCGGATGCCAAGATGATCAATTTGAGAAAGCACAGACTAGACGATCCAGTCAAGACTTAGGACCACAAACAACTTGCTGTTAAATCAAACTATTTCACGGTGGAGATTCCAGGGATTTGGGATCTCACAGAAAATTGTGTGATTTAAAATGACTGGGTTTACCTTATACCTTTTAAGGCTTTTTACCTGAAGGGTCCGCAGTCAAAGGAAGGCGGCAGCGTCATGATGGTGTAGACGACCGGTAACAGGCTGAGGAAGAGGATGAGGAGCAGCAGACCCATGTAGAAGTTGTTGGACTTGGAGGCCTTGAAGACTCTCTCATGGGGGACGTTGGTTGCCATGACGGCCCAGCACTGGTAGTACATGGAGCTGAGGAGGCGGAGCACGTTGATGCCGACCAGCCCAGGAGCATAAAACGCACCCATCCTATGAACATGGATCCAACTCTCAGGTAACAAATCAATTCAAGTATATGTTTTCCTTTTGAAAAAGTGAGAATTCAGTGTTTTGAAGACTCATGTAGTGTTTTCCATCCACAAGGAGGTGCTAAACTAGATTATACTAATTTATACTCGGGACCCAGGCTGTCACCGTGATGCCCCATATATCGTAACTATATCGTTAGCTCCTGGGGTTTGAGATTTAAGGTCATTTGAGTTGACTGATGGGGGTCCTGAGGACTCCTGGGGGACACAAAGGGCCCCAAGGGGTCCCAAATTTAAAGAGCATATTTTAGGCCACCTGGGTTGACTATGAGGGGTCTCAAGGTCTTCTGGAGGGCACAAAGGGCCCCTAGGGTCCATCATCTGAGTTGACTGACAGGGGTCCCAAGGACTCCTGTTGGGCACAAAGGGCCCCTAGGGGTCCCCTTGGACTCAAGTTCAAAGAGCATCTTCACTGATCACACTGGGGACTACAGTGTACAGTATGTGTGCGTGTTTGTACCAGATCATCCCTTGGTTGAAGACTAATCCCAGTACATTTCCACTGATGTCGAACTCTCCATATGAGGGCTTTAAGTTAAAGAGAGAAAGAAACAATTATTGCTGTGAAAATGATAGCTCTGGATTTTCTGGATTTTTCTGGAAGTGTGGTTTTCTCTGACTGTCAAAGTAAAACTGTTCCAAAGGAGCTGCTGGTCTACTGCTGCCTCATGTGGTAAGAATGTTTTAGGCGGGTCTTTTGTTAACTGAGTAAAATCAGTTTTTCTGGTGTCCCTGCCGGCAGCCATGATTTATTGACCTCACACTTGTCAGCTTCCAGCTACGTGTGAGTGCGCTGACACTGACCTGTGGTCTGTGCTTGTATAGTGCACACACTGCTGTCTGTAAACAGTGCAACACAACCTTGAACCATAAACTTACAAATCCAGCCTCCAGGTCCCAGCACCAGCAGTAGTTCAAGAAGCGTACAATGACAGCTCTGGCAAAGTCACCAATCAGGATGGTCAGGTAGGTCACCTGGATGTCTGACACTGTCAGCTTCACAAACTCCTGCGATTTAAGCACAGCACAGAGTCCAGTTGTGAATGAATTTAAATACTTAAGCTAAGGAAGAGGAAACAAGTTTTCATTAAATTCTTTACAACGCCAACAGCAGTTTCCCAGCAGGGTCCTCTGATGACATCAGAAGGGTCCATGGGTGGTGGGGTGGACTCGGAGTCATTGAGCAGGCGTGTGTAGTTGGCGTAGTACTCCTTCATGGCCCAGATAGATGCATTCTGAATGGCCTGCTCTTCTTCCAGCTGAGAATCACAAAAGAAGGTTTGGGTTCAGCAGAAAGGAGGAATTTACTCAAGGATTCACCAGTTATCTGACATCAGGTCGCAGGGATAGCAGCTCTGGCTTTCCTCGCCCTGGCCACATTGTTCAACTCTGATCTGGGATCCCCAGGTTCTCCCAGGCTTGTGAGAAGATATTCCATTACATTACATGTCATTTAGCAGACTTACAATAAGTGCATTTCAACATTTGGGTACAAACAAGAGCTAGAAGTAAGTAAGTGCTTCAAATAAGCCAAACTATAAAGTGCTAGTCATAAGTGCGATGTACAAGTAAGTGCTTTTTTTTTTGGTTTGTTTTGATGACGTCGCTGTCGAGGTAGAGTAAAAAGAGATGTAGATGTAGAGAGATATTATCCCTGTATCTATTCCTTGGTCTGCCTCAAGGTCTCCTCCCAGTTGGACATACAGTACCAGGAACACCTCCCTAGGGAGGTGCCCTGGTGCACCCCGAACCACCTCAACTGGCTCCTTTTCAAGCAAAGGAACAGCAGTTCTATACTACATACCTTGGTGTTGACTTCATCAAACAGGGCAAACAGGAAAGTGTAGAGGTTTCCCAGGAAGAGGGCAAAGATGCGTCCCAGTTGCCATTTGAGTGCAATCCGAGGATGGTAGTCCTCCAGCTCAGCGATGGTCTCAAACAGAGGAGGACACACGAGACCCAGCAGAGACATGATGAGCTCCAACTGAGCCAAAACAGGACACATTTCTAACGTGATCGTTCAGTTGATTGGACGTGTGGTTGCACAGCAGTCAGTCGCAGAGGAACACCGTTACCTCGTTCTTCTCGTACCAGCTGAGGTCGTCCCTTGAAGAAAAACCCTGAGACCTTTTCACCACAAAGTAGATGAGGTACCCGCTGCCACCGAGGCTGCAGGTGATCAGGAAGTTAGCCAGGACTCTGAGGAACCTGCGCAGGTGAATGTTCTCATCCTTCTGGTTCTCTTGCTCATCCACGATGGACTCCTGTTCTTGACAGTAGTAAGAAAAAGGACGGTTGAGGAACTCAAATGGGACTGCTGAAAATATAGTGCATTTGTGCTAATTTCCCATTTACAAGCCAGAAGTTTGAATTGGGACTCCCACTGTCAGCAGTAGTTACTTTTTTTAATGCCATTCCCAGTTTCCACTGTAAACTTCTTGTTTTGGCTTACCTTGAAGCTGGTGGTGATGGAGGCGTATTTGTTGTCAGCAGTCTCCGAGTTGCCAATGAGGTAATCCCAGCTGGTGAACATCTTCCAGGCAAACGTGAACTCTCCTTCCCCTCCATCTCCACCACCAACGTCAGAGTTCTTGGCCATCCTGGGAAATGAACATATATAATTATTCAAACGAGTAAAACCAATGTGCTCAAAGGTAAACAAAGCGACGGCTACAAATGTTTCTGAGCTCACGTGCGGATCACGACCATCAGGCTATAGCCAAATGTGCCAATCCCGACCATGAGGTAGGACAGAGGCAGTCTGAACTTCAGCACACCAATGGTCCTCTGGTTGTTGTAGTATCCGTAGAACAGGACAGAATATTTGCAGTAGCCCTGTGAGGAGGAGGACAAGTGGAAACAAGAAGAGGCCAGGAAAAGAAAGAGAAGCTCAAATACAAAGAAAAGCAGAGAAAGCAAAGTTATGGAGCCCCAACCTAGAGCCAGGGTGAGGAAATTACAAAACTATTCACTCACGTTGAAGTCCATGAGGACAGAGTAGTCCTGAGCAGTGGGCTGCTCTGCTCTGGGGACAGTTTTCCTGGGAATGGACCCGTAGGGAAGTCCCATGAGAACCTGCAAAAACAATCAAAGAAGAAAAAAGGTTCTATACAAATTAAGTTTGCAAGAGCATGTTCTGATTTCCTCATGTTCCTTTTTAATTGGACATAGATACTGATATTTATAAAATCATGTTTGTTCACCTCAGGAATGACCACCAGTCCAAACGTGAACCCAAAGAGGACGAGGTTCATGCCATACATCCAGCGCAGGAAGATAAAGTAAGACGCCACAGAAGACCCAAAGTGACCTGAGGACATGGAGGAGGAGAGTCAGTCTCCACATTTGTCCACAAGGTGTCACTTTTCACCCAGGAACCATGTCGGGTAAAACAAAACACAACTCACTCTCCACTTCTTTGATCTTCCTCTCCCAGGGGATACAGGCTGTTCTGAAATTCTCAAAATCCCTTTGAAACTTGATCCATTTCTGTGATTTAAAAAAAACAAAATACAGGCAGGTTTAATCATTTTGAAGCACACAATGAACTCCAGTTGCCTGCAGTTTAGTATTTTAACACAGGGTGGTGCCACAAGCATGTTTTTGAAAATACATGAAGGTATGATTATGATGCATTTACTACTTAATCTCACTGTTAAAAAAACCTTTTCAGACCTGAAACTGAAGTTTGTAAACCACTCACTCTCCCACACCAAAGTCCACTGAGAAAATCAGTGATTTCAGCTCTTGGGGACACAGGAGCTGCTGGTCTACTGCTGCCTCCTGTGGTCAGTTTGTGTCACTGAGGTAAATCTAAACCAAGGATTTCAAACTCAGTATTCATTTAAATAACATATTTGAACTTCCTGATGGAGGCAGCAGTTCATCAACAACTCCTGTGTGCTGTGATGTAAAATCACTGATTTTCTCTATGGACGTTAATATAGGAGAGTGAGTCATTTACAAAGCAACAAGGACTTTAAATTATGAGCCTCACCTTTGTCATCATCACTTTGTAAGCGTACCACTTCCTGCCTTTTCCTTTGCCCAACGCACCTTCGAATTTATCCACAAATTGTTGAGCCTCCCTGAGAAGAGACAGAGTCACATGAGACACACAAACGTTCTCCTGATAAAAAATACAGTACAACGCTGAGATGAAAACCCTCAGATTACCTCAACTGTACGAGCCTCCGCTTCATCCTCCACGGCTTATTCCTGATGGTGCCGATCAGCTTCTTCTTTTCCTCCACCTCCTCCATCAGCCGGGCCATCTCACCCTCTGACATGGAGTCCTCCTCATCAGAGTCTGAGCTGGAATCTGATGAACTGGAGGAGGGAGAAACAGACGGAGGGGGTCAGTCAACGCAAACCCGAGGAATTCTATAAGTTAAGAAGCCATGCCTATATTTGAAGGGACAGAACAGAAGAATCAGACTCGGCTTATGAAATCTACACCAGCTCAAGTCTATGGTGTCTTTAGGACATATTCACGTCTTTATCTCACTGTTACACACACTTTTCCAAGAGGAAAGTATTTTAACACAGGGTGGTGCCACAAGCATGTTTTTGAAAATACATGAAGGTATGATTATGATGCATTTACTACTTAATCTCACTGTTAAAAAAACCTTTTCAGACCTGAAACTGAAGTTTGTAAACCACTCACTCTCCCACACCAAACCTCATAGAGAAAATCAGTCATTTTAGCCCATGGGGGACACAGGAGCTGCTGGTTTACTGCTGCCTCGTGTGGTCACTTTGTGTCACTGAGGTAAAACATAAAGAAGTTTTTCAAAAACTGAAGTCACAAAATAACACATTTAAAGTGACTGATGGAAGCAGCAGTGAATCAACAGCTCCTGTGTGCTGTGATGTTAAATCGATGATTTTCTCTATGGGGTTTGGTGCAGGGAGAGTGAGTGGTTTATAAAGCAACAATTTCTACTGATTTGAGTCAAATACAATCTTTCTACTGGTGAGACAAAGTGTCAAACTTGTTCTTAAGATATCACAGACATAAGATGAAGGGTCCTACCTGTCCCCCTTCTTTTTCTTCTTCTTCTTCTTGTCCTTGACGTCGTCCGCGTCCTTCCCCTTGCCGTCCCCCTTCTTCCCCTTCTTGTCCTCCTCCTTCTTCCCTCCTTTCTTCCCTCCTCCCTTCTTCTTCCCCTTCCCGTCGTCGCTGTCCTCCTTGTCACTGCCCTGAGCTTTGCCTCCTCTCCTCTTGTTGGCGGCTCCTCCGCGTTGTTTCCTCTTGGGAGCTTCGTCCTCGCTCTCATCCTCATCATCACCACCACCACCACGTTTCTTCGCAGGCTTCTTCTTGTTTGCACCTCTGCGTCCACGCGAAGGAGCTTCATCTTCTTCATCGTCCTCCTCCTCCTCACTGGCTGGCTTTTTGCCCCGCCCTCTTCCCTTTGCACCTCCCCTTCCACCTGCCTGCCTTCTGTTTGTTCTCCTCTGGGTGGCGCCGTCTAAAAAAAACATGGAATAACACTGTATTTGCTGACGAGTTTTCCGATTATTCGACTTACTAAAATCCACTCACCGTCGCTGTCACTCAACTCTTCGTCCATTTCTATCCCGACTGTAAACAAATCAACAAAAACCTATCCTCAGATATCTTCTGTACATGTGGGATTTACCAGAATATGAATCCTGACATCATTTTTGGACTCAAACTATAAGAACACAGACATAATTTTAGCTTCCACTCACCGTCTTCCAGGTCAGCTTTTCTAGGCATGATGGTAAATGAAAATGTGTCTGTGCTCCACAGGTGCTTTGCTGTGTGCCGTTTGTCTGCTCCTCCTCCTCCTCTGCCTCCTTTTCCATGCCAGAGCCCAACTCAGGTATCTGCCAGGGCTGTCACCGTGACGACAGCAGCATGTGACCTCCTCCTGACAGCTGGTGTTCCTCTATATATTTGAATTTACACCAATAAAAAGGTACGTCTTTGTTGCTTTGCAAACTCTGCACCGAACCCCATAAAGAAAATCAATGTTTTCACATCACAGCACACAGGAGTTGTTGATCCAATTCTGCCTCCAAAAAAAACTTCAAATGTCTTATTTTGTGACTTCTGTGTTTAAAATCTTTTGTTTAGATTCACCTCAGTGGAACAAAGTGACCACATGAGGCAGCAGTGGACCAGCAGCTCCTGTGTCACCCACGAGGTAAAATCAATGATTTTCTCTATGGGGTTTGGTGTGGGAGAGTGAGCAGTTTACAAACTTCAGTTTCTGCTCTGAAAAGTTGTTTGAACAGTGAAATAAATCAGTAAATGCATCACAGACTTAAATCAGGAGTAGATTTTTATTGATCAAAGTTATTAGCGTTAGCCGCCATGAGCCACAGTGTGAGTTCTCTGTGTTTGGCTGTTTTGTTTTTCCTAAACGATCTAATGGATACTGTATGTCAAGCGCTTGGAAACACTCTCACTGGGGCTGTCACCGGAGACGACACACACACACACTGAAGATTTAATGAAGGTTTAAGTTACTGTATGTGTCGAGCAGTAAATATGCTGAGGTGACCTTGAAGCTGCGTTATTGTTATTGTTTGTTTGGTTACAGTAAAAAATCTTTAGGTTAATCTCTTTATTAGGCCGTGAGGACACATTATCAGCATCCTTTTAAGGGACAATCTTAAGGTTTTTTTTGAGGGTTTAAGATTTAGGTTTCAGTTACATTTAGGCATGTCATTATGTCTAAAGGGTTTTTGAGGGTTAAAACTTAAGGTTTCAGATTTTCAGTTACATTTAGGCATGTCACTAAGGGGTTTTTAGGGGTTTAAGTTTTTTTTTCTGGGGGGGGTGGTTAAGATCTGGTTTAAGGGTTAAGGTTAGGCACAAGGGTTAAGGGAAGGGTAAGGGAATGCATTATTTCTATGTGTCTATGAGGTTCCTCACTATGAATGAAGCACAAACATGGCTGGCTGGTCCTCACATGTTGAAAGGGTTTTTAGGGGGTTAAGACCTGGTTTAAGGGTTATGGTTAGGCAGTTAAGGGTTAAGGTAAGGTAAGGGGCCAAGGTGTGTGTGTGTGTGTGTGTGTGCGCGCGCAAAGAGACACCTCGTTAAATAATGGACGAGAGCAGAGCTCGTTTTTCAAATCCAAAATGATTCTATTACACGGTCGTCAGTTCCCACAGGTGAGACGCGGCTCATGTCCACACAGACGTGATCATGTGACACGTGTGTGTGTGTGTGGTCGCATTCCTTGTCACCTTATCTGGTTCGGCTCTGGTGATTTTTGGCAGGAGGGAATTCTTGTTGCTTCTTTGTTCTGAGGCGATGTTACGTCGCCTCAGAACAAACAAGACGACTGCTGCATCCCTCAACAACAAAATAATAGATATTTAAAACGTGACAACAGCCCGCAACACAAAGTACAGTGAAGAAAGGAACCAAGCTCCTTTTTCCCAAAAAGAAAAACACAGAAACTGGAGTGTAACAGGTTACGCAGCACAATAACAGTAATATTATTACTACAACACAGTGATTCTGCGATAATCCTTATCCTCACAAGACGATCATATTACATGACATCATGATTTCTAACCACACTGTAAGAGTTAAGCCCCATTAAGCCAGTAAGATAGGAATGGGTGATAAAGATATCATAGCACAATTTTTAATAATTTCCAGGTGTAAAAATATAGTCAGGCCACACGGTGACATAGTGGGTAGTGATGTTGCCTTGCAGCAAAAAGACCCAGGTTCACAACCATGACACTCTGCATGTGTGTGTGTTCTCCAGTTTCCTTGAACTGGCAAAGTTCCCTTTCGGGCTTTGGGACTGACGCTTGTGACACCAAAGCAGACACATTAGCTGTGGCTTTACCCTGTACAACCACACTCCAGAACTCCACACAACTCCAGGCAGGAAGACCCTTAGTTGGACCGGGTCATGAACCCGGGTCTTTTTGTTCCTGCCTCGACACATTAGTCCCGTAACTATGTGCAGTGGTCCTGGTTGGATGATAAATGTAACCTAGGAGAGCAAATGGTAGAAAGCACAAACTTAAGACCAGGAAACCCCTTAGTTTCCTGGTCCCCCCAAAAACCCTGTCCGACGCTACAGTAGAACACTTGTTTCATGTCATGAATAACCAGTTATTTACCTAAAGGGTGAAGTCTATTCACCAATATCTGTGCAACAAAAGACTGAACAGAGTCACAGAACCAGTCAGAGAGGTCCGTGCCTGCAGCAGGAAGTGGCCTGTGATTGGCTCGTGGTCTGCAGGTGAAGTTAAAGCAGCAGCAAAGTGTTGGGTGGAGACAACACAGGTTTGTTCTGTCTCACAGCAGCAGCAGTGTGAGGACGTGAGGTGTTTTACATACTAAACAAATGAGGAGAAACCTGTGTGACTCACTTTAAACCTGGTTTCCTTCAACAGTGCAGTCCCACAGACAGCAGAGATGTCCATGTTCAAGAGGTTCTTCAAAGGCATCATCCGCAAAAGAGACGACGAGGACGACAACGACGACAGAGACACTGTGAGTGTTTACACCACTGAATAGTCTGAGAAACGTCTTCTTGAGAGAACAACTGTAACTACTCATGTTCACCTTCTTAAAAGTGAATATTCTCCGTTTTCTTTGCTCCATATAACGAAGAGGTCATTTCCAGGTTTGAGAAACAAACTGATCGACATTGCAGGATTATTTTGGCCTAATTTTACAGCTTCAGAGTTGTTGTGATGGTTAATTGTCTTTTTTGTATGGAGATTGTGGCGGGTGCTGTCTCCACGGCCCCCTACTGTCTGAGAGCGGAAAAGCAGCCTTTGAGAAAACTGTCGGAGGAAGCGAGGAAGAGGAAATGTTGAAAACAAACGCACATGGTCAGGAGAGGGAGAAGAGATCGCTGTGCACTTTAATTTGTCACAGACCGAGCAATATATCGCAGAACCTGCCAGACTGAATACCCTTATACTGCCCCCTGGTGCTTTTAACAAGTATGGTAACAGCCGCGGTGTAAATTAAAGGGAGATAGGGCACTGTCTCCACTGCCCCCTACTGTCTGTTAGTAGAAAAACCAGCCTCACAAGATCAGGGCCGCCGACCTGGAGGTCTCCCTAAGTCCCAGGTCTCCAGGTCCCGGCTTCAAGATCAAGACAGTGATGGTGTCATTTTAGACGTTCATCGTGGCAGAGGCCGCCGTGTTTGACCCTGAACCCTGTCTGTGTTTGTGTTTTCAGGACCACAAGCATAAACCGAAGCCGTATCACGGAACCGTCGTCCCGTACCCGAACTTCAGCGCCAGCCACGACGCTTCGGTTCTGAACAGCGCCATCGAGAGTAAAGGTACAGTACGTTTGTTTTTAGAAGAGAAAATGATCACGTGGTTGTTTGCGGCCGTGTAACGTTCTCAAAAAAACCACAAACAATAACGTGACGTGGAGTTTGTGCGTCTCTCACACAGGAGTGGACGAGGACGTGATCATCGCAGTCCTGGTGAAGAGAAGCAACGAGCAGCGGCAGAAGATCAAAGCTGTCTATGAAGCGTCCACAGGGAACGTGAGTTACAGAGGATTTTTCTCTTATTATTCACGTGCCGTGTGTTGACATTTGAATTAGTCTCTAATGTGGTTTTAAATGTAAACAAGTAAAACAGGCTCTCTGTGATGTTGACTTAACAACTAACGAGGGAAATTCAGTGAACTGCGGTGCTGTAATGAACACCAGTGGGTCTCAGAGAGAAGACATTTAAAACCATGTTTACTCCTCACATCGTTGTCCTTTATTCTCTGTCGCAGTTTTATTGAGCGCTTTGAAATCCACTGATCCCTCGTGTGTTTCAGAGACTGGTCCGGGATCTAGAGTCAGCTCTGCGGTCAGACCTGGAGGACATCACTCTGGCTCTGCTCATGACGCCGGCTCAGTTCGATGCTTACCTGATCAGGAAAGCCACCAAGGTAAATCTGTGTTTTTAAAACAAGGTCAAATAAATAAAAATCTAAGGCTGAAAACAGTACTGAACGTGTCCTCCCTCGACCTCGTTTGGTCCATAAAATGGTCCAACAATGGTCCAGCAACAGACTGGCTGCCAAATAATGAGCTATTCTAAACATTCACCAACAGACTGACTGCCATATAATGAGCTGTTCTTTAAACCCAGCAACAGACTGGCTGCCAAATAATGAGCCATTCTATACATTCACCAACAGACTGCCAAATAATGAGCTAATCTTTAAATCAGCCAACAGACTGACTGCCAAATAATGAGCTGTTGTTTAAATCCAGCATCAGACTGACTGCCAACCATGCATGTCAGGGTGTGCAGTGACTGCGATGGCCCATAAGTGGCAGTAGACCGATTGGCCACTACCGTGATTGGCGCGGTAACCCATGTACAGATGGGGGCGGAGCCTGCTATGTGGCTACTTTTTAAAAAAAAACTATAATTCCTGCTGTCACGGGTCCTAATGTACCTAATAAAGTGGCTACCTAACTTTTGTGAACATGCTCTGTTACAACAGCGTCTGGGGACAGATGAGGACGTCCTGGTGGAGGTTCTGGCGACCAGGACAAACCAAGAGATCCGAGACCTTAAGAGAGCCTTCAAAGAAGGTTCGGCTTAGTTTTAGCTTCTATGTTTGTTTGTGTGTTTGTTTGTGTACATCAAACCTCGTTCTGTGATATCATGACTGAGAATTGTTGTTGTTGTTGTTTTTTATTTAGAGTACGACACAGATCTGGAAAGTGTCATCAGGGACGAGACTAAAGGCGACTTCACTGAGGCTCTTCTGGCCATGCTGAGGGCAGACAAGGACGAGATCACTCACATCGACATGGCTCAGGCCAAAAAGGACGCAGAGGTAAAAATCACACGGTAGATATGTTAGAAAACACTGGCTGAGAACATGCAAGTGAAATCTATAACTGTAAAGTAAAGAGCGAAAACCTGACGAGGCCTGACGAGATGATAAACTAACAACCTGCAAACTATTTATTTATGTTAATTGACTAAAATCTTCTTATTTGGTCGCAGATTTGTTTCCTCTCCTCGTTTAACACATTGTCACTGTTTTCCAACCGTAGACTCTGTTCGAGGCGGGCGAACATCCGCAAGGAATCAACGTGTCCACTTTCATCGACATCCTGACCAAGCGCAGCGGGCCGCAGCTCTCCAAGAGTGAGTGTTACTGTAGACACGTGTGAGCGCTGCAGCTGTTTGTGCTTTGACTCACCTCAGACTGAAACTGTCACGGGGAGGAGGGGGAGGAGGAGCAGGAGACGACACTCACAAGAGGACAAACTGGTGGAACCACATTGGTCAACGGCACGGGTGGAACACACCCAACACACACTCCTTCTCCCTCATCTACATAAAATGACCAGTTTTACCCTGGAGGAGTTCATTAATCATAATGTTCACATGACTTTAGTTTGTTTACGCCGCCATTTTGGGTACAAGTCATAACAGAAGGGTTCACTGTGCACTTTAAATCATCACACGTCGAGCAAGAACCTGAGCAACTGCATATATCTGACCCTGATACTGCCCCCTGGTGCTTTTAACAAGTATAGAAACAGCCAGAATGGACGTGAAAGCAGAACTATACAATATTTTTTACCCAATTTAACTTTAGCCTCAGAGTCATTGTGATGGTAACTAAGTAGGTCTCACTAAACCCCGAGTCTCCTTTAAGATCAAGACATTGACGGAGTTACTTTAGACGTTCAAGGAAGAGCCTTGATGAGCGTGGCTGTTAACATTTTTGTTTGTTTACGTCGTAGCATTCCAGATGTACGCCTCAGCCAGTGACGTCAGTTTACCTAAAGCGCTGGGCATGGAGCTGAGGGGAGACATCGAAGATTGTCTGATCGACATCGGTAAGGCCTGACGTCGTCACATTTACGCCCTGATATGATCTGAGCATATGTCGTCTTTAACAGCTGCTGTCTTTGATCATCTCTGTGATGTTTAGTGAAATGTGCCTGGAACAAATCAGCTTTCTTCGCTGAGAAGCTCCACAAGGCCATGAAGGTGCGTATGAATGTCTTCACATGCACACATCCATGGCTGCAAATATCAATTGTTTTCATCATCATTTATCTGTTGGTTGTTTTCTCGATTTAAAAACATTAAATAGAGAGCTCGCCACGAACAGACTGGCTGCCAAATAATGAGCAAATCTTTATATAGACCAACCGACTGACTGCCAAATAATGAGCTGTTCTTTATATCCGACATTAGACTGGCTGCCAAATAATGAGCAAATCTTTATATAGACCAACCGACTGACTGCTAAATAATGAGCTGTTCTTATATCCAGCATCAGACTGACTGCCAAATAATGAGCTATTCTAGACATCCACCAAAAGACTTACTGCCAATTAATGAGCTATTCTATACATACACCAACAGCCTGACTGCCGAATAATGAGACAATCTTTGAATCCACCAATTGTTGTCTCAGGGCTACGGCACATGTGAGGACACGCTGATCCGGGTGCTGGTCAGTCGCTCTGAGGTCGACCTGAAGAAGATCGTAGAGGAATACAGGGCCATGTATGATATAAGCCTACAGGAAGATATACTGGTAAGACGACATATCTCATCATGTATTTCCTGGTTCTGTTTTATTGTATACCTTAAAATAAAGACTATGTCCTTGTCTCTGATTCACAGCATGACACTAAGGGACATTATCAGAGGGTCCTACTTGGACTGTGTGGACCCCACTGAACGTCTGCCATCACTGCCGATCAAGAGTCCACAGAAACCTGGAGACTGCCATCTTTCTAAATAATATGACAGGATGTGAAAATGTTGTCTTTTTAAATATTAATAAAACAAAAACAAAAAGCAAAAAAAAAAATTCTACATTTTTAGTAGTTTTATATATCTATATACATATACACATATATATATAAATATATATATATAAATATATATATCTATATGTGTATATATATATATATATATATATATATAGACATACAGTACTGTGCAAAAGTGTCAGGCACCACCAGCTCTGTTGTTTTTTCTGTCTGTCAAATTCTGTGATCATTGGAATTTGGAATGAAGTGATGGGACTTAAAGCTGCTCTTGTATATTAGTGAGCTGTCAATGAGTTGAACTCATGCAACATGTGTATGTAATGCTCAAGCATGTCTTGAATAAACCTGGTGTAATAGACGTTTTTTACAGCAGATATTTCTTTAAATGAAGTAGTAGGACAAACACAGCATTTACCAGTAACATTAATGAAGGTTTCACTCCAGTATTAACAGAGCTGTGTTATTGTTCAAGTGTAAGGGTAGATCACGCTAAATACTTGACACCTGCAGAGGATTTTTTCTTTTCTTTATTTTTTTCTATTTATGTTTTTTTTTTTTTTTAAATGCATACATATTTTCTGGATGTGTTCCAGTAAAGTGAAATAGAAATAATTATCCTCTATTGTCGTTATAGCATTGCTAAAACAACTAATCTAATGGTGGCCTAAGACTTCTGCACAGTACTGTATATATTTATAAACGTTTGTAGTGGTTATTCTTTTACTTTACGTGCTGTATCGCACTTCCTGTCACCCTGGCCTTCAAAGTAAGAGTAAGTGCCTTTTTTTTGTACTACTTCCTGTACAAACCTTTTCGAAAAGACAAAAAAAAGCTTACAGTAGTTATTCTTACAAAATAAACTACACGTTTTTATTCCACAACTAGTGTAAAACATTAGCGGTAACAGGAAGTTGAAACCACGGCTCTAGCCACAATATGGCGGCCTTTGTAAAACAACATCCTTGTCTAATCTACATTTAAAAAGAAATGCTTGTTCTGTTGTACCAATAATACTAATAATAATACTAATAATACTAATAATAATGATAATAATAATAATAATAATAATAATAATGATAATAATAATAATAATAATAATAATAATGATAATGATAATGATAATACGTCAAATCTGCGCAGGAGCGACGCTCTCGAAAACACGTACGTGACGTGGCACGTTCACACCGTGTCCGGAAGTGCCGTGTATGCTGAGCTTCTTCTTTTAGCAACAGTAGCTAACAGTTAGACTTTTCTGTTTCCCTCTCGACTTTAGCGTTTATCGTGTTCATGTTAATTACATTTTTCCCCCGTTTTTATATTTACGCGAAGTGAGCGGCGGCATGTTTGAGTGACGTTCACCGTCTACAGGTTGACGTGTCGCGCGGCTGCGAACTTTGGATAAGAAGCTAACTGGCATTCCAGATGGTTTAGTCAGTTAGCAGGCTAGTTAGCAGGCTAACAGGGTGACAGACTGTCATGTTTACATTTGTTAATATAGGTTTTTAAATGAATGTACAGACTTTACTTTACTTTTGAGCTGTAAATATGCTGCGGATTAGATTTACTTGTCAGACAGCAGCGGTGACATTAACGATGATGATGATGATGAGGTAACTGGAACATAAAATACTGGAACTGGACTTTCAGTGGTTTTGATTTGATTTCTTTTTTTAAAATGGAGGATAAATACAGCAGCAACGTTCTGTCAGGAGGAAGACTGGGCATGGTGGAAGTGCCTGATTCCAGGTATGTTTCAAAGACAGAATCAGTGATCTCTCTATAGTGCCATACGCTTGCTTCAGCACTAATATATTACATTTCTGAATCTTTCTCCTCCTCAGGTTAACCAGGTACATAGTTCTGCTGGTTGTGTCAAAGGTCCTTAAGGCTCTCGGGATCTTTGAATCCTACGATATCCTCAAAGTTGTTCATATTGTCCAATTCATCTTTATACTAAAACTAGGGTAAGTGCTCCTAAACATATTACAGATTTTATTGGGATATATTAAGCATTTATTAGTCATTTTGAACAGGCTGATGGAAAGAGCTGTCCTTGTTTGTTTTTTTCCAGGAGTGCTGTTATTCTACTTTTCTTCCAAAAACCTTTCTCCTCTGGTAAAGCCATACCAAAAAGACAGGTGTGTTTCATTTCTGGTCTGTTTTAATGTGAATATCATGTTTCTTTTATGCCTTACCGCCATTTTATTGTGGAAATGCTTTAATTGCCCTTCATTGTTGTATTAATGCTTCTGTAACTCTGTTTTTTCCTCTCTTTTTAGTGGATAAAGTTACTAAAACATGCTGTTTTCAGCTGCATCATCTCTCTACTGGGATTCTTTGGTCTCACTCTTTGTGGGCCTTTAAGGTAAAGTGTTATAGCTGCGTTTCCATCAGCGCCTTTTTAATCCACATTCTTGCCAAATGAAACTAATCTCACACACTGTCACTCTGTGACCTTTTTAAATGCTGGCTCTCTCTCGGCTTTCACAGGACCCTCCTGCTGTTCGAGCACAGTGATGTCGTGGTCATCGCTCTCCTCGGTGTCCTGTTCACAAGCTCAGGAGGGGGTCCGTCCAAGGTAAGGAGGACACTCGACGTCCTATCTCTGAAACCTACAGTCCATCCCATTCATCCGTTACCTACTGTTTTATCCTCCACATGAGGGTCATGAGGGACCTGAGGCTAAACTCAGCTGACAGTTGTCTCACAACACGAAGGTCACTGGTTTGCACTTGGGTTTTCTTCAGTTTTCTTCCCACAGTTCACAAACAAACACAACAATGAGGTTAATTGCTCATTTTAAACTGACCGTAGGTGTCAATGTAAGAGTGAATATTTATTTTCTCTCTGTACCATATATCCCGTTCTGTTTAGGGTTGTGAAACTGCAGGAATTTTCAATATTGGAAACTTTCCATGAGAATTTGATGGAGAAAACTGGAATTTTTAAAAAAAAATTTGGCTGAAAGGAAACATTTGCTCAACTAATTAAGTTCTATTGTTTTTTTAATTGTATAATTTTTGCACGCATGTCTGCTGCTTATGACAAAAGCAAATATTTATTTGTATATGACCCAGTTTCTTTAAGTTTCCAGTCAACTCTCGCTCATTCCCTTAATTCCCGTGTAAGGTTTGCAATTTGGGATATTTTAAAATTAATAAATTCCCCAAACTTTTTGTTCCCGTGGAAGGTTTCTGGAAATTTACAGTGAATTTTCCACCCTTAGTTGTGGTTAATAAGGGCCCTATGATTTCTGTGTGGCTGTGGAAAATTAATTAAACAATATCACTTAAACCTAGAATCTCGCAACATTTGTCATGATTTTACAGAAATGTCATCATTTTTTTAGCAAAATTTTGAAACATTTAGCCAAGAAAATATTACCAGAGATGATGTAAGAAGTCAGGATGTTCAAAAATAACTCCTGACTGACCTTTATGAGTGTGATGATATGATGTTCTGTAAACTCTGCCAGCAAACGATCAACCAGACCTGTGAAAATACAAGTGACGGCCACTTTTGCTGTTTTATTCACATTTCAAGACACGTTTTGTTGGTAAAATATGTAAAGTGAAAAAAAAAAAGTAAAAGTAAAGGGTTATTTGATGTTTTTCTGTTTCTGCACAGACCAGAGGTGCTGCCCTCTTCATCATCGCTGTCATCTGCCTCCTCCTCTTTGACAACGATGATCTCATGGCAAAAATGGCTGAACACCGTATCCTTTGCTCGTCACCGACACCGAACACGATGTCATCACTCTTTTGTTTTATATTGTGTTTACCTTGACTCCTCCTCTTTAAGCTGAAGGACACCATGACAGCGCGCTCACTCACTGCCTACACACCGCCATTTCACTTTTAGGGGTTGCAGATCACAAAGTAAGTGAGACTTAACGTGCATTACGGTAACGTACGTTTACTGCCTTTTTTTTTACTAATTTTTTATCATGTTAATTTCCACTTTTCATCCTTTCAGGGCGGAGTTGTGCTGCTGGTGGCGTCTCTGTGTCTGAAGGTGGCGTTCCACTCGGCCTCCAGGAAACTGTCAGTGGAAATCGGCGGTGCTAAACGTCTCTACGCCCTCGACAACCTGGTGTCTGCCGTGGTTCTGCTGCCCTGGGTCGTAGTGCTGTCGGTGACCACCGATGTAAGTACAAAACAGCAAAACCGCTTTATACGTCCATATACTTATACTTGTCATGAGGAAGTCAGCAGCCGCTTTGATTTTTGACTTAAAATTATTTCTTTCTCAAAGGTGCACATTTTTACAACCTGCTTTTCACAGATCAGAGAGCAGTAGCTGCTGTGGAAGTTACTTAATTAACATGGCAACAAATGCCGTAATGGTAATGTTGACATGTAAACATCACCTAAGTTGCAGCACGTAATAAAGCCAGTAGGTGGCAGCAGTGACCGTTTGACGTGATGCAATACAAACATTATGTCAAACGTGTGTTAATTAGCAGCTCTATCACAGTACGTACATACGTGACATAGCATGAGGTTGTGTGGGTGTTTGTTTGTCTGTCCAGTTTCCTGCGTTAGCGAGGGCGGAGTCAACACCACTAATTAACTCATTAACTCGTCGTCACTGACTGGTTTTTCCACTCCGTCTCCTCCACCAGAGCAAAGTGGAGTCGTGGTCGTCGCTCGTGCTGCCGTTCGGGATGATCATCTTCTCTGTGATGATCCTGGAGTTTTACGTCGAGGCCGTCTGCAACGCCAAGATGGAGACTCCCCGGTGTGCCCGCTACGGCGCCGCTGCGCTCTTCCTCAGCGCCCTGCTGCTGGCCAACTTCTGGACGCACCCGCTGACCGACCAGCTGCGCTCCATCGGCAAACCGCCCCAGCAGGTCAGCACGGAGCACGTGCTCTCCGGAGGAGTGATCGTCAGCGCCATCTTCTTCATCATGTGTAAGTGGGTGGGAACTGGCCGGGTGGCTTTAAAGGGACAGTTCAGTTTGTTTTATTACACGCTTTCAGTGTCTTACATGCAGCTGATTGTGTTCCTGGACCCAAACAAACAAGGAACACAAGGAAAAACTGATTGTAGCCACTTAACAAAGGGCTGACCAGTTTAAGATTATGTCTGGGATTTAATCACACAGGCACACAGGAGTTGATCCAGTCAGTCAGCTCAGAATGGATTGGGACACAGGGAAAAACAATTTTTCTCCCCATAACAAAAAGCTCACTTGATAAAATCTACAACTGCTTAAGTCTGTTAAACAACTTTTTTTTGGCCTAAAAAATAAGCTTTGTGTGACTCTTTGTCAATTGCTCACTCCCTGCACCAAACTCCATAGAGAAAACCAGCAATTTTACATCACAGCACACAGGAGTTGTTGATCCACTGCCGCCTCCATCACTTAGTTCAAATGTCTTATTTTGTGATTTCTGTGTTTGAAATCCTTTATTTGGATTTCCTGCAGTGACACAAAGTGACCACACGAGGCAGCAGTAGACCAGCAGCTCCTGTGTCCCTGTGAGCTAAAAACGCTGTTTTTGTCAATGGGATTTGGTGTGGGAGAGTAAGCAGTTTACAAACTTAAGTTTCCTGTTGGAAAAGACTGTCAAGTGGCAAAATTAAGCTGTGAATATATTCTCAATGTATCACAGACTTAAAGTTGGGTTGATTTTATTCACTCAGCCTCTCGATCAGTGGTCGTATATGTCCCTGTTTTCATGTTTTACCAGTGTTTTTACTCACCCACACACACCTGCAGTTAAACGTCCTCGCGTCTCTCCTCCCCGCAGCGTCCGGCATCCTCTCGTCTCCGTCGAGGAAAGGTCAGAAGGGCACCCTGGTGGGTTACTCGCCTGAAGGCACGCCGCTGTACAACTTCATGGGCGACGCCCTGCAGCACACGTCGCAGTCCCTGCCACGGTTCATCAAAGAGTCGCTGAAACAGATCCTGGAGGAGTACGACTCCAGACAGATCTTCTACTTCCTGTGTCTCAACCTGGTGCGTTCACTTTAACCGTTTCTGGCAGTTTTCTTCAGCACCAGAGAAGTTTGCTTCATAAATCCAGGAGATTAACGGGTTGTTGTTCCGCCTCTTTCAGGCTTTTACCTTTGTGGAGCTGTTTTACGGCGTTTGGACCAACAGTCTTGGACTCATCTCTGATGGTTTCCACATGCTCTTCGACTGCTCTGCTTTAGTCCTGGGCCTGTTTGCTGCTCTCATGACTCGCTGGAAAGCTACCAGGATCTTCTCCTACGGGTAAAGTCTCACATGAGAGTGATTTTCATGAGGAGGAGTCGGAAATGTGTTTGAAAACGTGCTCGTCTTCTTCTGCTGTTGCAGCTTCGGTCGTGTTGAGATTCTGTCTGGTTTTATCAACGGTCTCTTCCTGATGGTCATCGCGTTCTTTGTCTTTGTCGAGTCCGTCACTCGTTTGTTGGATCCACCAAATATCAACACAGACATGCTGACTGTGAGTAAACTGTCCTCCACTCATCTCATCACTTCTTCTTCTTCTTCTTCTAAAACTAAAAATGCTACTTCTGCTGTTATGATTACAAAAACTACCACAACTAAAACTACTATCATTGACTGTATAAACTTGTAACTTTGATACAGTTGTTGTGTATCTGCTCCTGGTCTCTCTCTCTCTTCTGTCTCTACCTCATCCCCCTCTTGTCCTTTCTCTCCCCCCTTTCTGTCCCCCACCTCTCCTCTGTCCCCCATTTTCCTTTCACCCCAACCGGTCGAGGCAGATGCTGCACATCTCTGAGCCTGGTTCTGTCAGAGATTTCTTCTTCTGTTAAGAGGGAGTTTTTTCTCTCCACTGATGCCTAGTGTTTGCTCATTGTGTGAACTGTTGTGTTTCTCTGCTCTCCTTGATGTTGTCTATGTACAGAGACCTGAGATCATGTATGTTATGATTTGGCGCTATACAAATAACATTGAATTGAATTGAATTGAATTACTACTGCTGCTATAACCAAAACTGCTATTATTCCTAAAACGATGACTACTGTGCTAAAACCACACTATGGGGCCTTGTCTCACTCACTCTCCTCCACTAAAGTCCATTGAGAAAATGAGTGATTCTACATGACAGCAGCACAGGAGTTGTTGATCGACTGCCGCCTCCATCACTGAGTTCAGAGGTGTTTGTGACTCTGTGTCACTGAAGTAAATCTGAATGAAGGGTTTCAAACACCAAACTGACCACACGAGGCAGCAGTGGACCAGCAGCTCCTGTGTTTTTGTCTATGGAGTTTTGGTGCAGGAGAGTGAGTGAGTCGGCTGCAGTTTTCTGTCACACTGAGACAAACACAGTCTGAAGATGTCACTCACTCTTTGCTCCTCCTCCTGCAGCCCGTGTCAGTCGGAGGATTACTGGTCAACCTGGTGGGCATCTGTGCCTTCAGTCACGCTCACTCCCACGGCGGCAAAAGCTGCTCGTCACATGAACAGAGCCTCTCCCACAGCGAGCATGGCCACTCCCACGGAGGAGGAGGAGGAGGTCACGGCCACTCCCACGGAGGAGGAGGTCACGGCCACTCCCATGGAGGAGGAGGAGGCGGTCACGGCCACTCCCATGGAGGAGGAGGAGGAGGAGGTCACGGCCACTCCCATGGAGGAGGAGGAGGTCATGGACACTCCCACGGAGGAGGAGGAGGTCACGGACACGCCCATAGCTCAGGGGGTGGAGGCATGAACGCCAACATGAGAGGTGTTTACCTTCACGTCCTGGCCGACACGCTGGGCAGCGTCGGCGTCATCATCTCCACCATCCTGATCCGGCAGTTTGGCTGGCTGATTGCTGACCCCATCTGCTCGCTCTTCATCGCCACGCTCATCTTCCTCAGCGTCATCCCTCTGCTGAAGGACGCCTGTGAGGTTCTGCTCCTGCGAACACCGCAGGAAAACGAGAAGGACCTGAATATTGCGCTGGAGAAGGTGAGAGCGCAGAGAAACCTGTCTTTTATTTGTTGATCTATATTTATCTCGCTGTTAGACTTTTCTGGACAGAAACTGAAGTCCATTGAGAAAATCAGTGATTTCAGCTCACGGGGCCACAGGAGTTACTGGTCCACTGCTGCCTCATGTGGCCAGTTTCTGTCATTGAGGTAAATCTGACACCGAATTCACTAAATAACACATTTGGAGTCACTGATGTAGGCAGCAGTGGATCAACAACTCCTCTTGTCTTGTGAGGTGAAATCACAGATTTTTCATTTTTTCGCAGTATAAATGAACACATCAACATATGGCAATCTTTAAAACACATTGTCTGTGTCAAATGATATAAATGACAACACTGCCCTCTAGTGGCCATAGCTTTAAACACACAATACAAAATGAACCACAGCCTTAAATTGGTTTGTGAAACAATTACATTCATATAATATTATAAAACGAAATATTTTTGTATTCGTATATTGAGAGAAATCAGGAGAGCGGAACTTAAACTACATAAAATTGATCAACTTTATATGTATATGTGGGTGTTTTCATAACTGATCAGCTGTTGTTTATTTTCTTCATTCACTTTTTTGTCGTCCGCTCTAGAAAATGTTGAAAAACGTGATTGTTTTTAAATTAAACCAAAATAATAAAGTTTTTATGATTTGTGAACCCGAGAGTATTCACACATTAGAAGCTGAAAATGCACATTTAAAGAACGTTTGCTCGATAAAAATGTAAACGCAGTTTCATTTCAGCAAATCTTTTAAAATAGAATCTGAATCAGAACAGCTGATTTTTAAAGCGTAGTTTTCCTCGTGGTGTTAACTTGTTCCAGGTGGAGAGGGTGGAAGGAGTTCTGTCGTACAGAGACGCTCATTTCTGGAGACACTCGGCCAGCGTGGTCGCAGGAACCATCCACCTGCAGGTCATGCCCGACGTGGTGGAGCAGAGGATCGTCCAGCAGGTCGGTATCAGCAGCAGCGGCAGCAGCAGCAGCGAGCAGCAGCAGCCTCTGACTCTCCCGTGTTTGTTCCCCTCTTTGGTTTCCAGGTGACCACCATCCTGAAAGACGGTGGCGTGAATAACCTGTCGGTGCAGGTGGAGAAGGAGTCGTACTTCCAGCACATGTCAGGACTCAGCACAGGTTTCAACGAAGTCCTGGCGATGACGCAGCAGATGGAGGTGATGAAGCACCTGAACGACGGCACGTGCATCATGTGATCTCTGTGCTGTGTGTGCGCGCTGTGCGTGGGACCAAAACAAGACTTTGTGATTCTGTTTTTTTTCTCTCTCCTCTGATAATGTACAGTGTAAGTATGTGGTTTAAATAAATCTGAATATATTGGTTTTATCACAAAGTGCTGGAACTTCTTTCCCTTAAGATCTCAGAAGGTTTATAAGTCATGTCACAGCAGCCTGATTATCCTGTGGATGTGATCATGGTGCATTCCAGTTGTAGTCACAAGTCGGATTTTCTGAAACTGAGGGGACAGAAAGTCGTAGCTACCTCCCGAACCTCCACCTGGTGAGTACGAATCCTTGTCGTACAAATGCCTCCACTTTAAGTGTTACGGCACTTCTGCCTTGTTTATCACACAGTAAATAATTAGTACAAATAATGTTTGTGTACTTCTGAGCAAAATCGCACAATACTGTGTTTTTATCGACTGGTATTTTGCGAACAGTAGCTAACAAGAGGTATGTTTGATGCCGCCGTTCCTAGTTCGGACCTCCGACTTCCAATGTAAATGGAACGCATCATAATGACATGTATTACTAAATGTTACCGAAACACAAACAACAGTTTTATCGCAAAAAAGCCGTTTTCGCATTCCTGTCGTACAAACACCTCTAATTTAACATTTCTGTCTTATTTGTCGCAGTAAATCATTCGTACAAATAATGTCTGTGTTGCCGACGATGGCTAACCCAAGGTACGTTTACGTCCGTGTATTTTTCCGACTTCTCAAGGGAGCGGCAGCGTCATCTCGGAGGTGACATCGCTTGGAGTTCGGTCCTCCGACGTAAATTTACTAAATGTTAACGAAACACAAGCAACATTTTTATCGTAAAAAGAAAGTTTTCAGATGATGAACCTTGAACATTTTTTTAGAAGCTTTGGTAGTGGCATTTTTCAAAGTTCGCTATTCACATTTTTAACAAACACAGCAGATTAATGTCTGGATTACGCCACAAATTTGCTGAACTTTTTCCCTCCAAGAAAGTTCAGATTTATGTGTAAATGTTTTTTGTTTTTTTTCAATTTAATTTACTAAACATCTCTAGGAAATAATTTGTTTAATTCATTTGAAATATTAGCTGTTAAACATAAGACGGTCACAATTTTGCTCTTGTCACGGTTTTTGTTGTGCATTTTACTTTTACTCGGAGGTCTCGGCTTGTGCAGCCTCGCAAATCAATTTTTATATTTAATATTGAGTTATGAGTTGTTTCTGTCTGTTTTTGTTATTTATACATCATAAATACATGTTTTTTTTATTAAATTGTGGGCTAAATAAACTGTTTCACACTTTTATTTTGAATTTCTTTGAAATCTCCTCACTAATGTCATGATTTAAACACTTTGATGGTAGAATTTCCATCAAAATGTATTGATCTTAATTCAATATATTCAATATAATATATTTGAATAGATAAGATATTTTCTGTGAACAATTTTGAATAAATATCTTATTGCGATTATTTTGATTGACTATGATTCTCATGAATGGTACTTTTTTTTACATAATTATTCTCATTTTTATTTGAGTAAAATGTTTAAAATATAATTTTTTTACATTATTTTTATATTATATTGCATAATAATGTATAAACCAGGACAATATTTAATATAAAATGGTAATTTTAAGATTTTGGTTAAGTGTTCAGTCCTTGTGTGAACTGTACGTGAGAGAGAGGGAGAGACGCGTGGAAAAGCCGTCTCACTTTATTTGAGCCATGAGCATTAATCTAATGCATATAAATGTGAAGACAGTGTAACACACAGTCTCTGCTGCTACAGTGCAGAGAGAAGTGCTGACACGACTGATATGGTTGTTTTTTCCTCCATGAGAAGAGAACTACATGAACAAGAAACTATTACATTTATTCCTACAAGCTCTTCGGTTGACCTGTAGGGGTCAGGAGTGGACACTTCATGTTGTCTGCAATGCACAAAAACAACAGTTCGCGCATCGCAGAGCTGTCGCTTTCCGCTTCTACTCGATCTCGTTGGTGGTTCCCGCCGTGACCTGGATCTCTGTTTCTGCAGAGGAATAAACAGGAAGTCAGGACGACGACTCACACCTGTAACCTGTCAGTAATGTTCCGTGTTTAGAATGTTTTTTTTTTTTTACCTGGGCAGGGTCCGCATTCCAAGATAATGTCATCTATGGCGATGTCGCTTCTCACTGATGAACCTCTGGTCGCTTCAAACACAAGCTGGAACGACCCAAACAGAGAGAAACGAGAAGTTTCAGGTGTTTTGTTTCTTTCTATAGAGACGACGACTCTCCCACACCAAACCCCACAGAGAAAATCTACAGTTTTAGCTCACGGGGACACAGGAGCTGCTGGAGGTCCACTGCTGCCTCGTGTGGTCAGTGAGTTAATTGTATGATATATTAAGAATGTTTGTTTTGTGTGTCTTTATCCTCGTGTTAGACAGATTGTTTAAACTGCTCTCTCTCTCACACCAAACCCCATAGAGAAAATCATCACACACAGGAGCTACCGGTGTGTCGCACAGTTCACATTTAAACAAACACCTCCGACAGCTTTACTGCCATCATCTTGGACTTTGGTCAGGTCACTCTGGACAAGACGAGGATTAAATGTTATCAAAAGCTTGATTTAAGGTGACACGATGTGGGCACTAGGGGGCGCCAAAGTTGCAGCTATTTCTGAGGACTAAAAAGAACACCTTGAACTTCACGATTGAAGGTCTGATCACAACCAAACTTGTCACATTGTTGTAGTACATTATGTTTTCTGGTTGAACAGCCTAGGTGGCGCTCTTGCCTGGTGCTGGCTGTCACACTGATATTCCACTCTGGCTCTCAGCCAGGCGACGCTCTGCTCGCCGCTGCGTTCCCACAGCGACGCGTCCTCTCCGCTCTTGTCGAGGTGGACGCTGAGGTGGCCCGTGCCCGAGCCATACATGTGGTAGAAGAAGGTGAGACACTGGCGCCCCCTGGAGCCTCGCAGAAGGCGGGACAGCAGCCGCACACTCTGCCCGGGCAGCATGGGAGACGCCTCCAGATACAGGTAGTATCCTGTCAATCAAGAGTCACCACGTTTGTCTTGTAACAGATGATTTTAACACGTAATTCTTTTACAGTAAACTGTGGGGGACGCTCACCCAGTCCGGTGCTGTGGTCTCCTCTGGGCCCCGTGTACGAGGTCGGGGTGGGTCCTCGTCTCCACTGCCAGTCCGCGGCATCCGTGTGTCTGTCCTGAGTGTATCCACACAGTCCCACTTCAAAGTCACAGTGTCCCGGCAGAGAGGAGGCGAGCACACCTGCGACACAGAAAAACACACTTGAATCAGAAATAATTCCTCTTTAAAGTGATAAAGGATGAGAACTCTGTGGTTACCCGTCTCTGTCTGCTCACAGTCCCCGAGGCTGACGCTGATGTCGTCCAGAGCCACGGAGCCGCAGTCCCAGAAGTTCCCACAGGTGCTGACGAAAACCACCTGAACAGGTAAGAAAAAAAAACAAAAAAAAACGTTAATCGCTAAAGTTACAGTCGTATATAAAGTCTTTTTCTCTGTTTGAAACAGATTAAATTTGGGTTTTTTTATCCCTGCGTACCACTGTTGGTACACGCACCACACTTTGAGAACCACTGCCTGTTTCATTTAATGCTTTATCCTTTCTTGTTCTTGTTCTAATGAGAAACAGCTCTGATGTTTTCTTTGTTCCTCCCCTGTGGCAGCTCAGCACTTCCTCACATTTGTTTGCTTATTTTTCCCCTTCATTCTTCCCGTCCCTCTGTTCATTCATTCATTCATTGTTTATTTATTTATTAGCTCCTCTTTTTAAGTGTCTTTTTCATGTGTCCTGTCCTCCATCCTTTCACACTCTCTCCCTCTGTTTCCGCTTCCTCCTCTCTGACCTTGGCGGGCTGCGATGTTTGGAAGGTGACGTCCGTGGAGATCCAGATTCCTCTGGATTTCTCTCCATGAGTCCAGATCTTCTCATGGCTGCCTCTCTGCTGCTGCTGCTGCTGCTGCAGATACACCACCAGAGCCTGGTCCGTCTGGTTGAAACCTGCAGTTGCCAGAGTTATTTCCAGTTTGGTGAGTCAGTCAAATAAATCCCCAGCATATGACTCACTCACACGCGTGGATTTGAAAAGGAAAAAGCAAAATATCATTTCAGTCTGAGGAGCAGAGCAGAGCTCGGAGGTGGCGCTCACCCCTCAGAGAGAAGTAAAACCTCAGGCAGAACTTCAAGTTTCCTGGCAGAGTTGGACCAATAAGGCGACTAACGTAGCCGGCGCGGGGGCTCAGGCGAGAGTGAGCCAGCAGAAAAGATCCTGGAAGGAACATAAAGAGACAGAGAGTTTAGTTTTTGCAGAATCTGCTCACGACAAAAACATGATTTACAGTTTGGATTTATCTCAGGCTGCTTTTAAAAAATTTGGACTGTTTCTATAACGGAATAGAATTTAAAAATGCTCGTAGTGTCTCGTTTCACAGAGACTGAAGCCTCTGCAGAAAGGTCTTAAATCTGCATTCTCTTGGAAGACCATTAGGGGGCGACTGCACTGGTTTTCATTAATTAATGGTCTAGTAAATTGTCCAGGACTCAAACTTCTCGCGTGAGGACAACCCTGTATGTAAAGATATCATGAACAGCCACCAGGGGCGACAGTTGACTCAAAAGTTCATGAAATTCTGTTTCTGCTTGATTTATAACGTCAGTGAAACAGTTTCCTGAGGAGTTAATGCTCTCAATCACGAGTGTCGGCTCTTCTTCAACAGAACGTTGAATTTTGTAAATAATGTTGACATTTACAGAAAAATACACGCAACTTAAACTTGAACCTTCCTGACTCGACTCGGTCATCATAGTTTCCTCCACATGCTCATGTGTCGTCACCTGCTCCCGTGGTGTGGTCTCCGTTCCTGAATAGGTTGGGCTTCACAGAGACCCTCCTCCACGAGGACGACTCCGCCCCCTGGTCCTGGGTGTAGTGGCAGAAACCCGACTCAAAGTCACAGTTGGCAATGGACGGGTCAAAGGTCGGCTCTGTGGAGTTACCGTGGACACATTACGATTCACGTTTGAGATTTCTGTTGCAATCTGCAGTCCCACCAGCAGATGTCACTAATTCTGATTTTGTAATCCTGGTCGTCGCTCACCCGTGTCTGCGCTGCAAAACTCTGGAGAAAAAGAAATGTCGTCCAGTGCAACTCGTCCACCTCTTGGACTGTTAAACGCCACCTCAAACACCACCTGCAGGGGGCGACACACACACGCAGACTGATGCTAGTGTGTCTACAATATCGTAAAAATGAGACATGTTTTTATAACCGCTCACTCTCCCGCACCAAACTCCATAGAGAAAATCATCGTTTTTAGCACGCAGGGACACAGGAGATGCTGGTTCACTGCTGCCTCGTGTGGTCAGTTTGTGTCACTGAGGTCAATCTGAATGAAGGATTTCAAACTCTGACGCCACAAATGTACCCTTTTGTACTTAGTGATGGAGGCAGCAGTGGATCAACAACTCCTGTTTGCTGTGATATGAAATCACTGATTTTTTTCTATGGACTTTGGTGTGGGAGAGTGAGCGGTTTAAAAATGACACAAAAAGTTAGGATAACAATAAGAAATTAACAGCAATAACAATAAAATTGTTAAGATATGACTGGCCTACGATGGCACAGATTTCATTAAGAAAAACACAACTTTACTTATTAATAATTGGAGCGTGCTGACCTGAACAGAGTAAGGTGCCCTCAGGTCCACCTGCACAGGTATCCACTGTCCAAGCGTCTCGCTCCACTCGCTCTGGTTTTCTGACCCCGCCCTCCACAGCTCCTGGTACTGACCCAGGCGGTCACGGACGTACACAGAGAACAGGTTCCCTCTGTCCTCGCTCCTCTGGTACTGGAAGCTCAGGCAGCCGGACATGGGCTCCGTCGTCATGGGGGAGGCCAGTTTGGCCATTTCCTGGAAGGTCTTGGTGTAGACGGAGTCCACGTACATGAAGTGACCTGGGAGGGAGGGAGGGAGGGAGTTTACACAGGAGTCCGGACACACCCACTGTATAGTGATGAGACTGGGTTAATGTGGTCCAGGTTAGCAGACAGGGGTGCAACAAGGGCCAGTCCAACCTGAGGTTTAAACACTGTAATATGGTCAGATACGTACAACCATTGATAGGTCTGCTAATTTACACTCAAGACCTAACACAGACGTTATGTTAGCAATACTTCCTCTAGAGGGCAGTGCCAAAATCATGGCAACCATTGTGGTTGATCTGCACGAGATGGATGATATAGACTCTAACCCGTCGCTCTCCCGATTGACTGAACTATTTACTCTATACTGCTCCCAACATGTCTGGTGGTGTCACTCCGTTACATGTATAATTTCGTCCATCGAAAAGTGCCGTCCGTCTCCATCTCCGCCCTTTGTGTATCGCATCGGCTTTTTATGGCTTTTGGAGCGTTATGACAAAATCTTTGGAAAATGGCTCCCAACCTAAAGCCAATCTTGACTTTTAAGTCTTGAATAAAGAGATTGAAAGTTCTGTTTCTATGTGGATGAGGGCGGAGATGATTTGCCTTTGTCCAAGTTGTATTTTAATCTAGGTGGCACCAGTGGTTGTAGAGAGATGTTTCTACAGGACTGAGCTGAAGATAAACAAAAAGATTGTGGGACATTATAAAAATGTCCTGTCACAATTTTCCTGACCAAAATAATTGCATTTAATACTTGAACTCAACCAGCTGTATAATTATGGACAAATGTCCACACACATCTACAGGCCAAAATCCTCTCACGTCCTCGTCTGGACCCAATTTTCAAGATAATTTCCAGAGCTTGAGTCTGAAAACTGCTTTAGCATTGGTGTGTCAGACACTTCCGGGACCTCGGGCTAATGGGGGGAGGAGGAGGAGGAGGGGCTATGTTGACCCAACTGAAGCAAGCTCATGGTACAAAATGTGCAATTTTTATGGAATAACGTAATCAGCTGTTCTCTGGGGGCCTCAAGCAATTACATGGTGTTTTCTCACCCAGATGGTGTAGAGATCCGAGTGGTCACATAATCACTGGTTCAAACCCGCGGCTGCAACACATTAAAGATGAAAAAAATTCTACCTCCAGGCTCTCTGCTTACCACCCCGCATAAATGGAGATTTAAATGACAATATTCTGTCTTGTACTATCTTCTTAAGAACCAAGTAAACTACGGAGTCTACACTGACATCTTTCCAGAAATAGTCGGGCTGGATTATTGAGAACCAAACCAAAGGCAACCAAAGCCCACAAACTCGGCCAAGTAATAACTTCAGAGTTTGTCGCAGGGTAGCCGGGCTCAGCCTGAAGATGGTGGTATACTTCCACGCACATGCCGCCGTATCACGGACCCTGATATACTTGGGAGACGGGGTCCTGTAGTATCCCACTTCACCATCAGGTGGCGGTACGCAGCCTGGACGCAAGGAATAGGTTACCCTAACCAAAGAAGAAGAGTACAATGCTACAGCTCCCTTGGTTCGAATGGCTCACAGATGAAAGGCCCGTCGTGCAGGGTAGTCAAGGTGTCAGCCGACTCGGTTGGAGGGCCACCAGGTCAAGGTTTGGATGGCTATTCTTGGCGACGACTTCTTCTGTTGTCAAAATGTTTTTTCTGCTTGGTGAGTGGGGCTTAATACTCCACCTACCAGCGGAAGTTCAGTTTGCGCATGCGCTGTCCATGCATACCCAACAAGCTCTTTGTGCGCAGTTCCAAAATCTAGTATACCAGGGCCTTTAGTGACAGGGTGAAGAGCTTGGACATGTGCGAGGGGCTCAGAGGAGAACTGGTGCTCCTCCATGTCAAGAGGAGCCAGCTGAGGTGGTTCAGGCACCTGGTTAGGATGTCTCCTGGATGCCTCCTGGATGCCTCTGTAGGGAGGTCTTTCCTGGCATGTCCTTCCGGGAGGAGACATCTGGGCTGACCCAGGACACACTGGAGGGATTATATCTCTGGGAACGCCTTGGGATACCCTGGAGGAGCTGGCAGAAGTAGGCATCTGGACTTCCTTTGCTAAATCTGCTGCCCTCGCAACCCGTTCCCGGATAAGCAGAAGACAAAGGAATGTAATGGAGATTGCAGTAAAGTGGCTCACCTGTCTTGTTGTTGTAGGTGTGGTCATTGAGCAGGTTGTTGTGATTGAGCAGCTGGCTGCCTGCACCTCCAACGTACCAGTTGACGTTGGCGTTCCACTGGTTGTTGTATCCACACAGATGAGACTGTTCAAAGTCACACTCTAAATGCAGAGAAAACACTGGAAATCAGTCACAGAGCTGCCGCCATGGGTGCGGCTACAAAAACCTCTCGCACTGTTGTAACTTTATACTCTTACTACATGTGTCTGTGTGTGACTATTGGCAACAGAAAACAGATGGTCTTTATTCAGCCACTGTACCATGTGTGTGAGTGTGGACCTTTGTTCTGTGAAGTCACCCACCCAGGCAGTATCCGGGACTGATGTGGATCTCAAAGATGGCCACGCTGCTCCCAGCGCTCTGTCCAGGTTTACCTTCAATGACGACCTAATGAAGAACACCTGTTCAGTAACGGCATGCCACACCAATGACATCACAGACAGCGGACGTATGGGAGGCCAGAGGGAGTTCATGCATGAGACACAAATCTACTTTGAAAGCTCTAGAGAGACAGGTTTACTGTAACAGTGTGAAAAGTACCAAATGACTGGCACCAACCGATCCATTCTTTGGCACCCTTCCCTTGGGGCACCAGAGTAAAATGGTACGGTAAAGTCAGGATTGATCTAAACCGGCTCCACCCATGACAGTCAGCTGATTGTGCGACAGAAAAAACGTCACTCCCTTGTGACCGATGTTTCTTCTACGTCCACAGTTTGACGTCTTGTTGAGACAAAACGAGCAGGGTAAAAAAAGAGCTGCTGGACGTCCTCCTTTGTTGTCTGTTGTGTCGCACTTTCAATCTTTATGCATAGCTAACGGCTACTGTACGTTAATGTAACTTATGCTAAGCTAACTCTAACTGCCACTGTACGTTACTGTAACCTATGCTAAGCTAACTCTAACTGCCACTGTACGTTACTGTAACTTATGCTAAGCTATTCTGAGGAAGAAAATAAGTAACTGAACTTTCTTTTCAATGACTGCAGCCATTTTGTGGCTAACATGTGAGCAGACGTGGATGTAAATATCAGAACCTTTTTTTTTGTTTTGCTGCCGGTGTTAAAATGAAACCTTTGATTTACACCATTAATTATTTCACCCTGGTAACTGAAGTGAAGTGTGTTTACGTGCTAAACACAGCACAGCAGACCTGGGTTAGCTTAATGTAGGTCACGACCCCGTCACAGTCGACTCGTAACGTAAACATGTGCCGCACTATTCCCTCATGGTTTACATAGTGTGTGTGTGTGTGTGTGTTTCTCCTCCTCATATTGCTCTGCACGTATAGTGTTAACCTACATGTGTCGGCTCTAATCCACAGCATGTGTGTTTAATTATATAAACTATAGGATATCTTGTAATAATTATTTTACCATTTTTTTCCATATAATATAGCAGCACCAGACGAGCCCGCTCTTCACGTATCCTGAGGGTAGCCATGGTTACCAGTCCTCAGGAACGCTCTACACCGTATTTTGTGCACTTATTTTTTGTTTTTCTATGGCTTTACAATAGTGTCAACTGATTTCTTTTGTTTTCCAGCCGTATTTAAACATTTATAAAACACCTGACAACGCGTTTGTCATTTCATCACGCTGTTGGACGGAACTTTCCTGTCGGAAACTGACGTTAGTAAACCGCTCAATCTCCCACACCAAAGTCCACAGAGAAACTCAGTGATTTTAGCACGCAGTGACACAGGAGCTGCTGGTCCACTGCTGCCTCGTGTGGTCAGTTTGTGCCACTGACGTAAATGTGGACAAAGAATTTCAAAAGCTGAATTTATTAAACGGCACATTTGAACTTCGAGATGGAGGCAGCAGTGGATCGATGAGTTTCTCTGTGGGCTTTGGTGTGGGAGAGTGATCAGTATAAAACTTCTCTTTCCAGTCGGGAAAGGCTGTTTAACAGCAAGATAAAGTGGCGACCGCATTCTTTAAATATCAGAGGTGTAGATGTTATCAGCTGAGCCTCTTGTGTCCCTGCAGGCGGCCATGTTTCAGTTCAACCACCCTGAACCGTCTCATTTTATTGAACACTAACAACTGTCAGGGTCCATTAGTGGAGCTTTAGATTCTCTGCCTGTCAAACAAAGATGAGACACTGTGGTGTGGGTGTGTTTTACCCTGTAAGGCTCAGTGCTGTTCTGCAGGTCCATGCTCGAGATGAGCCAGCTGTCTGACGGCGTCCGGCTGCTCCACAGCGGTCGGTCCAGACTCTTTCCCTCCGAGCGCCGCAGGACCTCCAGACTCCCCGAGCCGCTGATCTGGTACACGAGCCTCAGGCAGCTCCACTCGCTCTGCTCCAGGAGTGGACTGAGCAGAACTCCTGTGGTCTCTCTCTGAGGTTTGTCCCCCGCGTCCTGGTCATCACTCACCGCCGCGTCCACGGCAACAAAGTGACCTGAGACACAAAAGAATGAAGATTTTTTGTTTTATGTCACTAGTTTTAGAACTCAGAGCAGCTGACTTTGGCCCAAAATCCTTTTTTTCCTCCATCTAATAAAATATAACTGTTTAAAATAAGAAATAATACAGAAAAGTGATTATTTAACAGTAACCACTTATTGAACAACACTTATGTGCAATTATATACAGTATTTTTAATGAAAATAATACATGAGCTGAATATTAAATACAGGAAACGGGTCTTTAAAAACTAAAATTTGGATGAAAAATTCAAGTTTTTGCAACATTTATCAATTTTGTAAGAACAAAACACAATTTGTAATAATTAGCCAATGTGAATTATTAAAACATAACAATTATTGATTAATCACATTTAGATGTCATCCATAAGAATCTGATCTGTTTCGTAAACAAACTGTGTAATAGTTTTCTTTTTCACTCTTTAGCTGATTTTTGTTCACATTTAATTATTGTGGATTAAAATCTAAAATTGAGTCAGATTTATGAATGAATAAATAAATCAGGTAATAAAATAAGACAAACTTCAATAAACTAACAGAAAGTGTTTAGCTGCAGCTAAAGCTCTTACTTACAATATGAAATAATAACAAAAACATGGTTGATTTAAGATTGTAAGTTAAGATTTAACATTAAATTTGTTCATTGATTACTTTTGTGCTTCTCATGTGAATTTCTGAAACTCAGCTGTTACTGTTTTCTGTCTCAAAGCTCTTGATCCTCACTGGTCTGTCAGTTATTAGTTGACCCTTTGACCCCGGGGGGCTCCTAAATCCTGACAAACTCCTGTGTGTGTGTGTGTGTGTGTGTGTGGGTAAAAACACACACACACACCTCTTACTTCTGTTTCTCTAAAGTTTACAGTTTGAACACGAAGAAACACGTTCATAAATGTTAGAATTCAGAACTGGTCCCAACCTTTTTTTTTTTTAAACAAGCCGTCGCCAACGGTAACGAGGATGGAAACAGGAAAAGAGAAAGAAAGAAAGAAGGAAAGAGTGAGTGAGTGGAGACATTTTCAGACATGTCTGAACAGAGTGAAGTCAGGAGAAAAACAGGATCCAGATCCTGGACCTAGTGCAGCAGGAGAGGAAATCCGACCCTTCAGTCTCAAAAATATGAGTTAGATTTAACATAGAGAATGAGAAATATGAGTAAAAATATCTGTAATTTGCTCGTATTGACGATTTTGAGGTCACTTTTCTTCAAAAATTGCAATAAGAACTGTAAAATCTGTCCAGTGTACCTAATAAAGTGGCTGCTATGTGTAAACACGACTCCTGAGGGCCAATGGGCATCGACTCTGGTCAAGAGGGGGCGGGTCTATCACAATTAATGATATTCATAAGAATATTTCAAAGTAAATGTGCTCGTTTGGATATGGAACAACGTAGACTTCACAATAAGAGAATAATATGAGGCAAAAATTAAAACACCAAACAAGCTTAAATATCTCCTTTTCGCTCATTCCTAATTTATTGAGTGAAATGAATGCATACGTTTTTTGTCCTGAATGTAAATTTTCTTTCTTTTTTAGATATAATTTTCACTTCCAGGCCACCGTAGCAAACAGGCAAACTATTGGACCTGACTGAGGGAGCGTTTGTGTGTATACAGCAGCAGAGCAGAGGGAAGGTGGAGACATGTTGTCTATCATCCGTTATCTCTGACAGCTTCACACACTGACAGAACTCAGATGTGGGCGTTTTTTATGTTTTTTTTCTGGGTTGCTCGTCTTCTCATCAGCTGCCTGCATGTGTGATTTCACTGTCTCCAGATGTTGACACAGAGAAGCTGCAGTCAACGAGCTCCAGATGTGACTCGTCTCACCGTCCTGCTCCTGTGGTTCAGTCACAGTCAGGACCAAAACAACAACAGCAGCAGCATCACAGCAGCTAGCTACAGCAGCTACAGCAGCTAGCTACAGCAGCTACAGCAGCATCACAACAGCTAGCTACAGCAGCATCACAGCAGCTAGCTACAGCAGCATCACAGCAGCTAGCTACAGCACGATGTTACTCACAGTCACCTATAAAGAACCTGACTTGGCACAATTCTCCATATTAACTCAGACGTTCGCGCCTACAGCGACATTTCAAGACCGGCTTTTTAAGTCGTAAAGTATGGAATTAGATTGGTGTCAACACGTTTTAACAAAGCAAGCAACATTTTATGAATTGAGCAAAACAAAATATGGATTTAATCATTCAAAAATATTGTGTTTTATTTGTTTGAAAATTTGAAAACAAATTTTGAAAACAAACATTGCAAACTTTTAGTTTGCGCCGGTTATTAAAAAGTGTTTTTAGGTTCTTAAAAAGTGTTGTTTGCTTTGTGAAAAGTATTGTTAGCTTCATTTAAAATGTTGTTTGCTTCCTATAGTGTTATTAATTTCTTAAAAAGTGTTGTTAGCTTCTTAAAAAGTGTTGTTTGCTTCCTAAAGTGTTGATTTCTTCTTAAAAAGTGTTGTTAGCTTCTTAAAAAGTGTTGTTTGCTTCTTAAAGAGTTTTGTTAGCTTCTTAAAAAGTATTGTTATCTTCTCAAAGTGTTGTTAGCTTGTTAAAAAGTGCTGTTTGCTTCTTAAAGTGTTGATTTCTTCTTAAAAAGTGTTGTTAGCTTAATTCTTAAACATAGTTGTTAGCTTCTTAAAAAAGTGTTTACTTCTTAAAAAGTGTTGTTAGCTTAATTCTTAAAAAGTGCTGTTAGCTACTTGAAAAGTATGTTACCAGAAAATGACTTTGGTAGAAGTTGAAGTCACTTTTTTTTTTAAAGTAATATTATGTGTGTGACATTTACAGCACTGATACCTTCTTAATAAGTGTTGTTAGCTTCTGAACAGTGTTGTTAGCTTGTTAAAAAGTGTTATTAGCTTCTTTAAAAGTGTTTTTAACTTCATAAAGGGTTGTTAGCTTCTTAAAAAAGTGTTTACTTCTTAAAAAATGTGTTGTTGGCTTCTTAAAAAGTGTTGTTAGCTTAATTCTTAAAAAGTGTTGTTAGCTTCTTGAAAAGTATGTGACCAGAAAATGACTTTGGTAGAAGTTGAAGTCACTTTTTTAAAAATAATATTACGTGTGTGACATTTACAGAACTTCAGTATTAAAAAGTAAAATGTACACAAGTTTTTGAAGTAAAAGTATTTAAAAAGTGAGTAGCTGTGGTGGCTCAGTGGTAGGGCAAGTTGTCTTTTGACTGGACGGTTGTGGGTTCAGTTCCTGGCTCTGGTAGTCTATGGTCTACTGGTTCCAAACATCTATGGTCTAACAGTGTAGGTACCGTCCTGGTGCAGAGTCCAGCTGCTGAAGTCCGGGTCTGATGTGAACTCGCAGGTGTCGCTGTCAAAGTGACAGGAGCCAGGATTCATCTGTTCATCGGCCCGGACGCAGACTTTGAGAGGAGGAGGAGGGGGAGGAAGAGGAGGAGGAGGAGGAGAGGGTGAGAGAGTGAATGGTGAGTATGAATCACAGAAACTGGCAGGAGCAGAGAGAACATGTTCTCATTCATCTGCACTGGCACCAAACGTTCTACTCACCAACAAAAGCCAGGAGGTAGAGAGGCAGCATTTCAGCGTCTGTGGAGCACAAGTTCTGCAGAGTCCTGGAGGAAATGACAGTAAAGTAGTTCCTTCATCCACAGTTTCAATAAAAACACAAAAAGATGCAAGAAAAGTTTTTGTTTTTGAAGATTTTTTCTGTCTCCTCGTTGTGTTGAGTGTCTCTGCAGCTCAGTGACTGGCAGCACACTGGAGCTGAAGACTCTGCTGCAGGACAGCAAAGGAAGGAGGAGGAAGAGGAGGAGGAGAAGGGGGAGGTGAGTGATGAGAGGGTGTGAGGGAGAGGAGGACTGAGAGAGAGAGTGAGTGGTTTAAGGAAGAAAGAAAACAAGATGAATTAAGGAAGAAACAACATCCGTGAACGTTTTCCAAACCATTTAATGACACAACGCGTCAAATATTTCACATTTGTGCATTTCTGACTCTTTTTTTCTGCCAAAATTCTGTTTTCTATCATATTTTAATGTGTGAAGTGGAGGAGAACTCTGCATTTGCTTTTGCAGGGACTTTAATATTATTTATATCAGACTTCTACTGCAGATATATACAGTCAGTGTTGTTTTCTGTCTGTGAAAATGACTGATATAAGTCTCCTTAACCAATTTATGTTCTTACAGGTTTTTGGGAGGAGCCTGTTTGTGGCTAAACTGGACTGGAAGTTGAAGTTTGTGTCGCTTTGTGAGCCACAACGTTCTCCCTGCACCAAACCCCATAGAGAAAGTCAGCGATTTAACATCACAGCACACAGGAGGTGTTGATCCACTGCTGCCTCCATCACTAAGTTCACATGTGTTTATTTTGTGACTTCGGCTTTTGAAATTCTTTGATCGGATTTACTTCAGTGACACAAAGTGACCACAGGAGGCAGCAGCGAACCAGCAGCTCCTGTGTCCATGTGAGCTAAAAACGCTGGTTTTCTCTATGAGGTTTGGTGTGGGAGAGTGAACGGTTCACAAACCAGGTTTTACAACAAGGTCATTTGACACACATGTTTTGAACATATTTTATTTTATTCGATTTTATTACGCAGACCTTTTCTAAAGTGGCTAAAATCCTCTTAAAACCTGGTTTATACCTGAACTCTGCTCCACTGCTGCCTCCATCACTGAGTTCAAACGTGTTATTTTTGGTGGAATGTAGAGGGAAAAAAAAAGAATGCACTGTGCTGGACTGAGGAGATGAGACTGTGCTGCACCACCCTCCACATTTGTGATCCATGTGTTGGAGACTGGATTTGTCTTCCCTTCCTCTGTTCTTTCTTCACTCGGAACAGAACACATGATTCAGTGGCGCTCAGACACGACTGAAGTTTTTCTAACTTTTATTTGCAAAAACAAACAAACAGAGAATCTCCGTCAGAAGGAAAACACTTTTAAATCCAAACACCATCGAGGTCCACGGATCGTAAATCATCATCACGTCGTCTCATTTTTCATTTCCTGCTTTCTTCTTGTCGGTGTTTGCAGAGCGTTTTTTTATTTCTTTCACCATGAAACAGTCTTTTCAAACTAAGAACTGAACTTTGTAAACGGCTTTTTCTCCCACACCAAACTCTGTAGAGAAAATCATGGATTTAAGCTCACAGGAGCCTCGTGTGGTCACTTACTGCCACTGAGGTCAATCTGAATTTGGAAATTGATTTGAAAAAACATTCATCTGACAGTGCAAAACTTAGACTCAAGCAGAGCGCCACCTGCAGGCCAGATGGAAACATTGGCGCTTTTTTTTAATTTTTAATTTTATTGCGTGATATGGAAAAAGTGTGCAGTGGAAAATACGATGAAATATTTATGTGTGTCTGTGCTCGCCATGAATTAGTGACCGAGCGTGTTGTAAACCTTCATCCATGTATGTGGAGGGAGGGAGGGAGGGAGGGAGAGAGAGGGAGAGAGAGGGAGAGAGGGAGGGAGGGAGAGAGAGAGAGAGGGAGAGTGAGAGCGAGAGAGAGAGAGGAAGAGTGAGAGCGAGAGTGAGTGAGAGAGAGAGGGAGGGAGAGGGAGAGAGAGAGAGGTAGGGAGGGAGGGAGAGGGAGAGAGGTAGGGAGGGAGGGAGAGTGAGAGCGAGAGAGAGGGAGGGAGGGAGGGAAGGAGGGAGAGAGAGGGAGGGAGAAAAAGAGGGAGCAAAAGAGGGAGCGAGAGAGAGGGAGAGAGAGGGAGAGAGAGGGAGGGCGCGAGGGAGGGAGAGAGAGAGGGAGGGAGAAAAAGAGGGAGCGAGAGAGAGGGAGCGAGAGAGAGGGAGAGGAAGGGAGAGGGAGAGAGAGAGAGGTAGGGAGAGCAAGCGAGAGAGCGAGCGAGAGAGAGCGAGAGAGCGAGCGAGAGAGAGCGAGCGAGAGAGAGCGAGCGAGAGAGAGCGAGCGAGAGAGAGGGAGAGGGAGAGTGAGAGCGAGAGGGAGAGTGAGAGCGAGAGAGAGAGGGAGGGAGAGAGAGAGGGAGAGTGAGAACGAGAGAGAGAGGGAGGGAGAGAGATAGAGAGAGAGAGAGGGAGGGAGAGAGAGAGAGAGAGAGAGAGAGAGAGAGGAATTATTGATGTCATCTCTGGAAATAGAAGAACAGCCTCTCATAGTATTAAATATCACTTGTTAACATGAATTTCATTTGATTTCATTTGATTTGATAATTCTATCTTTAGAGACACTTTAATGACACGAACCTGCACGTTATGATTACACACGCACACACACACGCACGCACGCACACGCACACACACGCACACACGCACACACACGCACACACACACGCACACGCACACGCACGCACACACAAACACCTCCAACGTTTTCCACAAGTGAGCGGTGGCTGTTTTTTTGTTTTTTTTTATTTACAGTGACTGGCTGCACAGAGGGCAATAACACACCGGCTGTCATGGTTACACCCCCACCCCACCACTACCATCCTCCATCACATACTGTTGTCACGGTAACAATTGCTCCAGCAGAAGAGGCCACGTGACTATAAGGTGTGAATGTGTAGTATTATTATTATAAGACACATATATACATATGCAATAGTGATAATAAACTTTATATATATTACACTTTTCTTAAGAATGTGACAGAATTCTTAACAGAGCTGTCACAGAGAATTATATATATATGTATATACATAATGAAACATGTTTCACTTAAGTTTTTCTTTATCTCAAAGGACTTACTGGTAAAAAAAAGGGGACAAAATGTGGACATATAAGTGGATTTATGCACTTAATGTATCATATTATTATTAGCAGTAGTATTATTTGCTGTTGTGATGCATCACATGACTAGAAAAGGAAGATTGTGAAAAAAGTCCCACACCAAAAGTCCATAGAGAAAATCAGCAATTTTAGCTCACAGTGACACAGGAGCTGCTGGTCCACTGCTGCCTCGTGTGGTCACTTTGTGTAACTGAGTTTAATCTGAAGTATTTCAAAAGCCAAATTCCCAAAATTAGACATTTGAACTTAGTGATGGAGGCAGCAGTGGATCAACAACCCCTGTGTGCTGTGATGTTAAAATCCTGGTTTTCTCTGTGGACTTTGGTGTGGGAGAGTAAAGCGACTCTCGAGAGGCTGAAGTCTGTTTCCCCCGTCTGTTTCTGGCTTCTCTTGACTGTGTTTGGCTCCATTCTCTGCAGAATCGCTGTTTGTTTATATCTCTCTCAACCCAACCCCCCTTTAAAAACTGTTATCGCAATAATATCATTGTTTGTCGTCATTCTTTTGGACTTGAAAATGTCACGGCTTCTTTTAAACCCTAAGTTTTAAACCCTAAGGCATAAAATTGTAAAATATTTATTTCACAAACAAGGAAAAATAACATTTAATTTTTTTAATCGGGCTTTAAAATGACTAAATATTATGTAAATCAGCCTTTGTTTAATTTATATTTAGTGTAATCAATTTTAATAAATCAAAAATATTTTACAGGTATTGGAAAGAAAAGTAAAAAACTGAAAAAACCAAAATCCTTTTTTTGGGATGTAGTACTGGCGCGGTCCACTTGTGGTCCGCGGCCCACACTTTGAGAATCACTGCATTACAACGTAAAATGGCACAAGAGCGACGTCAGTGGCGGACTGCGTGTGTTGCAGGAGGCGACTGTGGGCGGGGCCTCGGCAGACTCTCTGCAGGTTGATGACGACGACGATGATGATGATGAAGGAGGTGGAGTGGGTGGGACCAGGCTGCCCTCACGCGCCACTGTTTGTGTGTGTGTGTGTGTGTGTGTGTTTTTGCTCCAGGCGCTTATTCGAGCAGCGTTAATCCGCTGTGATGTCACAGTGCGGAGGGAAGCAGGAGCTCGGATCACCGCGATAATCCCGAACAAGTCTGGAGCGAGACAACCAGAGCCGAGCCGGGCTGAGGCGATCAGGCGCCGGGACCAGGAGCGATGTTGACCGCAGCAGCAGCAGCAGGAGGAGCAGCAGGAGCAGCAGGAGCCGGGCCTCTCCTCCACTGACACAGCAGGTGAATGAATGAGTGGATGAGTGAGAGAGTGAATGTGTTTCAGTGATGGCGGATCAGATTTTAATCGCTGACACTTTTTCACTCACTGTTATGTAACGTCTGAGGATGCGACGATATTACGATACATCAGGAGAAAAAAGATCGCACATTAAGGTGTTTGTGGTGGAATAATTGTGACTCATTAAGGATCATTAAATGTCCAGTGTGTTGTATTTAGTGGAGTTTACTGACAGAAGTAGGCGTGTAAGAAAAATACATTTCATTTCACTAAATGATCGCGATATTTCATGGCGTGATATTTATGCTGCGCTCCATTTACATCGGAATTGGGAATGAGGTCAACCCTGAGTTCACCTCGTTCCGGTTGTGAAGTCAGAAACACGTACAGTCGATAGCAATGTTCTACATGATTTTGTGCTCACAGCCACGGTAGCAACATGTTTACGGGTTTAAACGCCAACAATACTGTGAGTACGACTAATTCACTGCGAAACAAATAGACCGATGTGCTATTAGCGGTAAAAGTAGCGGTGTTTGTAGCCATCTTGAGGAAGGTCAGGTTGTTCAGGTTGTAAATCCAAGTTCTGGAATGTCACGTGACCTTGTAAATTCCGAATTCTGATTACGACGTCACCTCCGAATGAACAAGTTTTAGCGATAAATTGGAAAAAAAACATAGACGAAACCATATTGCAAACTAGCTATTGTTAGCAATACCATTCCATAACAACACTCTTGCATGCTAATAACAAGAAACAAGTTAAACCACAAACTGGAAACTGTTGACATGACGTGTATCGCCACCTAGTGTAGCGGAGAAGGACAGAGTTTGTTTGTACTATGATCTGAACGCCGAAGCGTCACTTAAAAGATGAGCAACAGCAAATGCAAGAGAGAGGCGGGGCTATGACATCATTGTTTTCGCAAAGTAGCGTATTGGTTTTCGACATGAAAACGCTACGGTGACGTTCAGAGATTTTTTTGTTCACTCACGACGTTAGATTTAGAGGCAAAAGAAGGCGTGTTTGTCATCTCATATGTTCAGATGAATTCTGGACTTCTTTCAAATCTAATTTGACGCAGAGGGCGAAAGTTGAGTTTCGATCGTGAAATCTGAGCACGAACCACACCTGTCGAAGTGAGAACATGAAGGCTGAGCTGCCTCAGAGATTCATGTTTTCACTCTGGACAGGAGGTGATGGTGACAGATGGACTTGGTCTGAAGATCTGTGGGGCGAGGACTGCACCTCCATCTGTCTGATTCACCCACTCACTGATGTGTTGATATTTTCTGCAATAATCACAATGGTCATAGATTTTATTTATTCAATGTTGTATTATTGCAATAATGTCGTGTTTTCTTCAGGATAACAGTGACAGGACATTTTTTTTTTGCAGCCATTCTTACACTTGAAAATCATTTTTAAACAAACAACATTTAACATGTAGCACTAGCCCAATAAAAGCCGATACAGAGAAATATTGCGATATTTTGCGTGGCGATATTATATGGCTTTTGAGTGCATAAAAAAATCTATTGACGTTTCAGTCCACTAGATGGTGCCAAGTCCTCATTCTTACTACAGCTGTTGTGAAGGTATATCGCAATATATGATTTTGCAAATTCTTAGTGTATCGCACTATTGTGATAATATTGCATCGCAACTTAATATCGCGACTTAAATATTGTGATAATATTGTGACTTAAATATCATAATAGTGTTGTAGCACGACTTAAATATCATATACATAAAAAAATATCGTGATATTAACATATTGTGATATTATCTTTACCTAAATATTGTATTGTGATGTAAATGTCCTATCGTGATTGAATCATGACTTAAATATTGTGATAATAAACATTATTGTGACTTAAATATCATGATAGTGTTGTATCATGATGTTAAAATCGTGACTTAAATATGATAATATTGTATTGTGATAATATCATATTGTGACGTAAATATTGTATCGTGATTGTGTCATGACTTAAATATTGTGATAATAAACATTATCGTGACGTTAATATGATGATAATATCTTATTGTGACTTAAATTTTGTGATATTATCACTAATATAAACCCTGCATTACTGTCACTAGCTCTCATGCACTGGAGTTATTATGAACATTATGGTTATTGACAAATAACACCAGTAAATATTTCAATAGCATTTTAGCCAAAAATGCTCCTCCCCCAGTGAAACGTGTGATGCTAACACAGACGCTAACTCTGACAGTTAAGTCATATTTAATACTTTGTAGAGCGTGTTTTTTATTCATGCTCATTCCTCTCGATCAGGTCTTATCTGACACCAGAGACACGTCCTCCTCCTCCTCCTTGTCCTCCTCTTCTTCCTCGTCCCCCACCTCTTCCTCGTCCTCCTCCCCGTCTCACCCTCGTCCATCTGCCAGCTGCTGGTGGACAGATGAACGGCGTGCAGATTAAAGTGCAGTGCACTCTCACATGAATCCCAAAGGATTTTAGCAGCACAGGGTTGAGGCGCTGAGGGAGGAGGATCAGCTGTATACAGTGTCACACACACATCACATCGCTGTGTGTCTGTGGACATGAAAGAAATCAACAAAATATACATGTTTTTGGTTGAAACAGGTTAAAGGAGACAGGGAAATAATGTTACTATCCATCCATTTTCCATAGTCTCCTGACATGCTTGGTAAAGGGAGGGTTCGGTGCAGGATTCCTCAGTTTGTTGCAGTCTGCAGTCTCACCCCTAGATGTCACTATTACTGTGTTTCCATCATGGTACGGTACGGTACGGTTTGGAATGGTAAACCCTTTGGGTCGGGCTTGGGGTCCGACTGAGAACAGTACCTTTACTTGGTAGGCAGGTTTCTGGGCTGTGCCCAATGACCGAGACAGCGAGATACATAGTGTGGACATCCAGCAGCTCTTTTTTTTGGCAGATATTTACACTGATAGCAAGGGAGTGACGTTTTGTCTGTCGTCCAATTGGATGACTGTTGTGGGTGGAGCCGGTTTAGCTCCACCCAGACCATACCATACCATTTTACTCTGGTACTCCAAGGGAAGGGTGCCAAAGAATGGAACAGTTGGGGCTGGTTATTTTGATACTATTCCTAATTCCTTAAAACGTCAACTTGACTTGTCTTGTTTGTGTCTCGTCTCTACCAGGCTGTGCTATGACTGCGGTTCCTGTTGGAAACCAAATTAGCATGTTCTGAGAATCAACAACCATGAGCCACAAGCATCAGGAAGAGACGATGGAGGAACTGAGCGAGGAGCACAAGGTTCCTGCGAGGACCCGGCAGCACAATGGCCCGACACGTGGTGAAGCTCCTGTACGGCGCTCCTGGAGGCCGTGTCAGATGGTCAACCAGGACGGGGAACTGAATCCTCATCATCACCATCATGACCATCACCCTCCTCACCACCACCACCCGTCCACAGGTCGTGGATCTGCTCGGCAGCGCCGGCGACCTATGTCCGGTCAATCCCAGGCTCAAAGTCCTGGTCTGGCATCTTCCAGGCCTGATGGTGACCAGGTCTGGGGAGCCGATCCCCATCCTGTCCCACTACCGCGCCCTGCCGTCACCCGCTACCGCCGCCATGGCGACCCTAACCCCAGGCTCAAAGGTCACAGGCAGAGGCAGCCAATCAGAGAGATGCAGGAAGCCTCGCATGGTGTGGAAGAGCGAGGAGGTGCGGTGCAGCAAAACTCCGCAGATAGTCCGGAAACAGACCAATCACAGGACAGAGTTACTCCTCACCACACTCCTGTTGCAGTAGTCACGCCCACTCAGCTCTCGCCTGGTCCTGCGAGGCATAATGTACAACCTGGATGCCAGAAGGCGCCACCTACAGAGGCAGAGGCGGAGCTACAGGAAGAGAACGTAGAGGCAGAGGCAGAGCTACCGGAAGAGAAAATAGCGTGTGAAGAAGATGAGCTGGAGGACGTTCAGAAGAACGATGAAGAACCAGAGCAGAGGGAGGATGGTGAAGACTGTTGCTCAAACACCGGCGACTCCAGCTCCTGCCAGGATGTCGTGCAGACAGTTGAGGGTGGAGCCAAGGAATGTGACGAGAACGTGGAAGAGGATCAGGAGGAAGTGTTGGACGATGTGGCAGAGGACGTTGTTGCTCAGGGAAGTGAACTCAACGACCTGTGCTCAGACACAGAAAGTGCAGCGTCACTCAGTTTGGACGGACCGCTCCACAGCCCGCCGCCACTCCACTCGCCGACTCCTCCCTCCTCCCCCGATGTCCTGCATTTCCCCCAGCTGGACCACTTCAGCGAGGACATGAGCATGAGCCCCATACCTGACAATGACCTACCTGAGGACGAGGACCGCTCGGAGTCCTGCTCGCCATCTCACTCCACTTCCTGCTCTGAATCGTACCCAAAAACCTATGCAGACTTTTACTCAGAGTCCCACCAGAAGTCTTACCCAGAGCCTGCCTACAAGACTTACTCGGAGACTAAATCCCACCCCACTTCTTTCCCCGAACCCCTAAAGAAGTCCTACTCAGAGCTACACCGCGAACCACTCCACCAGACTCATCGTAGGTCTGAGCGGTATGAGGAATCCTGCCGAGAACCTTTTACCAACCACAGAGAGGAGAACCTAAAAAGACTATCTCCATCTTTCTCAGCTGAGGAATCCCATCATGCACTGAGGCAGGTCAGAGACCAAGGTCCACATCACTCCCCTCCGGACCGCTCTGTCGGCTGCCGGCTGCACCACTATGACGGAGAGTCCGACAGCGAAGGGAACGGCGGTGGAGATCGAAGCCCTGCCCTCAGAAGTCGCAGGTGTGCACCTGCACGAGGAGAACCTCAGGACAAGAGCCCGACTTCTGGACACAGCAGCTCAGGTGAGGTCAAAGGTCAGCAAGACCTGGCAGGAGAAAGTCAGGTGACAATTTCCAGTAGAGATTATTAAATCAAAATTTGGTTTTAATCATTTTTGGACTTTACAAAAAATAACATTGGTTACCAATATCTTTTTTTAAAGGGCTGTGATGTTACATAAATTTGTTATTGACCAAAAAAATTACATGACTTAAAGTTTTTGGACAAAAAAAGTAATTTACCAAAATATTTTTTCAAAACCCCCAAAACAACCATTCAATGATGTTACAAAAGTCTTAACGTAACAAAGATTGTTACAAAAATGTTAGTTAAAATACTTTTAAAGACTTTTTACAAAAAAGTCTTACTTTACCAGAAAATGTAACAAAAAGTTTTACTGATTTCAAAAAATTACACAAAATTACACAAGGCTCCCCCTTGTGGGTGGCACTTTAAAAATAAATCATAAGGACTGAATGTTGGCGAGCAGGACAATTTATCACCTGTCCTTAATTTCATGAATGGTCTTGTCCGTCTGTCCAGGTGACGCCATCAGTCTGGCCATCAAAGACATCAAGGAGGCGATCGAGGAGGTGAAGACGAAGACGGTGAGATCTCCGTACACTCCTGATCGTCCTGAGGAGCCGATATGGGTGATGAGGCAGGAGCTCGGTCCCACAGAGGAGACCACGGCTGACCACGTTAGTGTCACTTCACTTCATATCCAACCCTGAAATAATGTTTATTATTCTAATATTTACTCAGAGTAAAACCAAACCAACCTGACGTTTGTAAACGGTTCCAAACCCCATAGAGAAAATGGGTGATTTTAACATTACAGCACACAGGGGTTGTTGATCCACTGCTGCCTCCATCACTAAGTTTAAATGTTGTTATTTTTTGAATTCTGCATCTGAAACTCTTTGTTCAGATTTACCTCAGTGACACAAACTGACCACACGAGGCAGCAGTACACCAGCAGCTCCTGTTCTTCTGTGGGCTAAAATCACTGATTTTCTCGATGGAATTTGGTGTGGGAGAGTGACTTGAATTTCGTAATTATTATTATATTTTTTTCTGGTTTAATCAAGTTGTTTATTACCTATTATAATTTTCATGTAAAATCTAAAATGTGGAATGGAGAAATGTGGATGGAACTAAGACTCGTGTAGTAACTCCTTGAGTGACTTTGCTCGAGCAGTTGTTTCAGTGATTAAATGCTTTGCTTCCATTTAAGATTTACATCCTTGACCTTCAGTGTGTTTTAAGTGCGACTTGGATTTTTGCCCAAGCGTCTTCATCATCATCATCATCATCATGGTTTTTCTTCTTCTTCTCGTCCTCTCTGAAGTCTCCGTCTCCCTCAGAGTCCGAGTCTCCGTCCTGCTTCGCCTCCGCTCCGGTCAGAGAGACGGTCAGTCCACAAAGACACGAGTCCTCGGGACACCATCCCCAAAAATATCAGCAACCGCAATCCCAACACAATCAACACCATCACCACCAGAGGGACACGGGGAGGCCGTCACAGACGCACACACACACGCCGCCGCCGCCACCCAGTCAGCAGCAGCAGCAGCAGCAGCAGGAGGTGAGAGGTCAAACCCAAACATACTACAAAATAAAAGATGCTAAAATTTATTACTGATGTTCTAAAAAAAGACTTGTATGAGCAAAAAATGTGACAAAACATTTTACTGATGTTACCACAAAATCATTAAAAAAAACAACAAACATTTATTACTGAAATTACAAAAATATTTTTCCATATTACGTTTTGTTACAAAACATTTTGTAACTTAAATACTTACTTTAACAAAAAATTACTAAAATGTTAGCCTGAAAGTTGCGATAAATAAAAAAATATGAAAATGTGTTTCTGATGTTAAAAAAATACTTATTACCCAAATGTTTTTTACAAAATTTTACAAAACCGTTTAAAAAAAATTACTGACATTACAAAAATACTTTCACACAAACTTTTCACTGACATTACAAAAAATCTTTTACCCAAAAAAATAGTTTACCAAGTAAAAAATTTAAAAATTACTTCTGTTATCAATTTTTTTTTCACAATCTGACAACATTTTCAATGACTTTGTAAAAACATATCACTGATGTTACAAAAAGACTTTTATTAGCAGAAAGTGACAATGAATATGAAAATGGTGAAACAATTGAAATATATGAAAAAAGAAAAAGTTGGTGTATAAAAGGCTATTATTTTGAAGTGCCCATAGCCCTCCTTCCTGCTGCTACGGGAAGTGAGAACAGCAGCGCTTGACGAAGTTAGGAATTCTGATTTTTTAAATTTTTTTACAGAAAATTTTATAAAAACATTTTTTAAATATTACAAAATATTAACATTAACAAAAAAAACATTTACACAAACCTTTCACTGACGTTACAAAAGATTTTATTGCCCAAAGTTTTAAAAACTTCACTTATATTATCAAACATTTTTACCAAAGTATTGTTTCAAAGATATTTCAATGACTAGATTGAAAAAGTTTGACTGTGTGAAGCAAAATAACGATTTTTTTCCCTCCTCAGATTCGCAGATCTCTTCCACCGTTCCCCACATTTGTAGATGGTGAGTTTTATCATTCTTTTGACCTTAAAGGTCCAGTGTGTTAGCTTTAGTGACATCTCATGGTGAACCAAACGCAGGACTCCACCTTTCCCCAAGCACATCACTTTACTACGGTGGCCTTCATGGACCAGAAAGGACATAATTTTTCCTACAGTTGTGTCGTTAACTTTGTACTTTAAATAGTTTTGACAGGAAGAAATCGGGTTATTGGTACAGAGCTTTTAATGTGTGTGTGTGTGTGTGTGTTTGTTTCGGTGCAGTCCTGGGACCGTGTGACCCCGACGACCTCATCGACGGCATCATCTTCGCTGCGACGTACCTGGGCTGCACTCACCTGCTGTCAGAGAGAACGCCCACAAAGAGCGCTCGCATGCAGCAGGCGCAGGAGGCCATGAGCCGAGTCAGGGTGAGAAACTCCAAGGACTTTTCAAGGACTTTCCAGGACACATTTTCCTTCAAATTAAAGGACTGAATGTGCTGACTAGTAGAATAATACGGGAGAGGATTAAGACCACGTATGAAGTTCTTCTGGAAAAGTGGGAATTCGGACTTTACTGTCAGAAGTCAGGGTGTTTTCCAATTACTTTTTTTTTGACATTTTGCCCTAATTCTCTTCCATAGAATAAAATATATCATAAAAATAAATAAATTTTTATTTTTCACAAGATACCAAAAGAGTTTATCGAAAAGGAAGTGAAACACTAAAGCTCTTATTTTGAAAGCCAGGTTGAAAGGAAGCGGCGCTATTTCATTTAATTAGAAAATCTACTAAATGAAGGATAACATTAACAAAGAAAAGAGCATTTGTATGAAAGAAGAATTAATAAAACGAGAGATAAAAGGTGTTTTATTTTCAAAAAATAACTTATAAACCAATATTTTATTAAAAAAAAACAAGTACTATTAAGAATGACAGGAAGTAGTCACAAAAATATAGCTGTTTTTATTTCAAAGCAGGTTAAATATCACAGTTCATATAAAGAAGTTATACACACACACACCGATTCCTACTGATTCATTTTTCTCTTCTTGTCTCGTGTGTTTTTCTTCAGACCGCTCAGAAACAAGCCAAGAACAGGAAGAAGGTGAGGACTCTGCACACACACACACACACACACACACACACACACACACACACACACACACAGACACACTGATGTATCTGTGATTTTTCACATTTCTCTGTCTTTATATTCACTGGTCCAGTTTAAAACAGGCCACATTGTTCTTAAGTTTAGAGAAATCTGGTTTACTTATGTTTATTAAATCTAATGCTTTTGGAATTTTATTTTTTAATTCTGAAAGGATCACACTTTTCAGGCACTGAACGTTAGTGAAAATGGACAAAAATTGCCACACAAATCAGAACTGGTGAAAAAATTTATAGAATAAGGATAATATGTAAAAGTGGTAACACAAAGCCGAAACTAAGTTGCACCAAATTCCACAAAACTTTGTGTAAACGTGTCACAGCCCAAGACGAACAAAAAACTCCATTATGACCTTGGCCTCAACACAACAGGAAGACGGCCATTTTGAATTTGGCATCCACCTTGGCGATTTTGCTTGTGTCGTAAATGAACAAACTCGAGTGCGTTTATTGTACCAACATAAAAAAATACGGCAACTTGTACTCGACACATCAAAGGTGAAAAGTTGGCCTACAGTCATGCAGATTCAAAAGGGCGTCAGAATTTTGGGCGAATTTCAACCGTTCGCCACAAAACAGGAAGTGACCTGTAATTTCGCAGTGCTTTGTCCGATGCTTTGTCGAAACTTCGTACGTGAAACGAGAGACCCGGACAGAAAACATCAGCACATGAAAACTGTCCAGGGAATAGCGCCATCTGCTGCGAGGGCTCGTACAATGATGTTGCTCTGTTCACTTCTGTGGTTTCAGAGTCCTGACGCTGAGACTTTGTCCACGGCTGAGGTCGATCTCTTCATGTCCACACAGAGAATCAAAGTCCTTAATGCAGACACTCAGGTAAGACGTATGAATAAATGTCATTCAAATATTTTAGAAACATCGTCACAGCAAAGATCTCAGACTCAAAAGGACAAGTGAGCTTCAACTCTGGCCAGTAGGGGGCAGCTCAAGTTAAATCATCCATCACCGTGACATTTGTGACGATGTTTCACATGCATTTCAAAATAGAAGTGTTTTTATATATTCATTTATGAGGCAGAATAAAGTGATAAATACAAAAACTAACATTTTTAAGTGCTGGACCTCATGGAGTTGATCAAGGGGCCACATGTATGTATATGTACATACATATGGTGTATATATACACATATATAAATATATATGGTATATATACATATATGTATATAAATAAATATATATATACATATGTTTATAAATACATATATGTATATATACCATCTATATTTATATATTTGTATATATACACCATATATGTACATATATGTATATAAATAAATAAATATAGATATGTTTATAAATACATATACATATATACCATATATATTTATATATGTGTGTATATTTACATATACGCATATATACACATATACATATGTATATATATACATATGTATATATGTACAAATATACATGTACATACATGTATAAGAATAGAATATCTTTATTTGTCATTGTAACAGGTACAACACAATTAAGTGCATTCCTTGTTCAGTGCAAAGAAGCAATAATTAAGTAAAAAGTCACTATGGACATAAAAAAGTGTGACACCAGCAGCTTTTGAGGGATGTTGTCCTTCCTAAGAACTCTCAGGAAGTAAAGTCTCTGCTGGGCCTTCTTCACTAGCCCAGTGGTGTTGATGCCCCAGGTCAGGGTCTCCATGATATTGACTCCCAAGAAGCGGAAGTCTGTGACCATCTCCACACAGTCCCCCCCCATCACCAGCGGCTGGATGGCTGTCTTTTTCTTCCTGTAATCCACAATGAGCTCCTTGGTCTTAGGTGTGTTAAGGAGCAAGTTGTTGGCCTCACACCACACCACCAAACGCTGAGTCCAACTACTGTGGTGTCATCTGCAAATCTGACTATGGTGTTGCTGAGGTGAGAGAGGGTGTAGAGCAGGGGGCTCAGCACACAGCCCTGCGGGGAGCCAGTGCTGAGGGCCGTGGAGGTGTGGTGGCCTACTCGTAGGTGGAGTGTGGTAGTCCGAGGCCTGATAGCTTGTCCACCAGTCTGTGGGGCAGAATGGTGTTAAAAGCCAAGCTAAAATTTATGAAGAGCAGCCAAGCATAGCTCCCCTGCTTCTCCAGGTCGGACAACGCAGCATGGAGAGCTGTGGCTACGGCGTCCTCAGTAGACCTATTCGCCCTATACACAAACTGGTGTGAGTCAAATGTGGGGGGGATGATGTGATGCTCATGATGTGCTTCTGAACCAGTTTTTCAAAGCACTTCATCAGCACAGGGGTGAGTGCTACTGGCCGGTAGTCACTGAGGGTGGAGATATTTGTTTTTTTGGGCAGAGGGACTATGGTGGAGGACTTCAGACAGGATGGGACGGTGGACTGGGAGAGTGACCGGTTGAAGATCTTGGTAAAGACCCCCGCCAGCTGGTCTGCACAGTCCTTGAGAACTTGCCCACAGATACCGTCGGGACCAGCTGCCTTCGGGACCAGCTGCCTTCCGCGGGTTGACAGCCCGGAGCATACGCCTCACCTCATGCTCCTACACAGTGAGGACGATGTCGTTGTTGGCCGCAGGGTGTGGCGTTGCTGCCTCTGGTGGTTTTACCTAGAAGTGGGCGAAGAAGTGGTTCAGCTCCTCTGCCAGTGAAAAAATCCCCTTCAGCAGCCCCATGTGCTGGATTCCCTGCCACACCTGCCTGCTGTTATTGCTGTCCAGGTGGTATTCAATCCTCCTCCTGTAGTCCGTCTTGGCCTTACGGATGCCCCTCTTGAGTTTTGAGCTAGCTGCACTATACAGAGCCTCTTCACCTGATCTGAAGGCAGTGTTCCTCTCCTTCAGCAGCTGCTGGACCTCCTTTGTAATCCACGCCTTCTGATTAGGATAGACCCGGATGCGTTTATCCACCGTGACAGTGTCTATACAGAACTTAATATAACACAGAACCCTGTATGTAAACACCTCCAGGTCTGGGTGTTCGAATATTTCCCAGCAGGTCCTGTCAAAGCAGTCCTGCAACAGCTGAGAGGCTTCGTCAGGCCATGTTTTAACAGTCCTCATGATGTTAGAGGCAGTTTTCCTGAGGGGAGTGTATGCCGGAACCGAAGGCAGCGACAGGTGGTCGGACTGGGCTAGATGTGGTCGTGGTATGACCCTGTAGACAGATAATTTAATGAAGTCGTCGTTGTTGTCTGTACTCGGACATTTTTAAGGTTTTTTGGACATTTTTGACCAAAAAACCCCTCAGGTTGGGAACCATAAGTTATAAAATGGATAAATGTGCTTACCAACCTGGGGCGTGGCCCTCTGACAGCCACCTCTGGTCTTTGTCTCCAGGAGAGTTTGATGGACCTGCCGCTCAGGACCATCTCGTACATCGCAGACATCGGGAACATGGTGGTGCTGATGTCTCGGGGGAAGATGGTGCGGTCGCACAGCGCGCAGGAAAACCTGGACGACGCGGACGAGCGGAGCGGAGTGAGCCACGACGACCGGCGGCTCTACAGGATGATCTGCCACGTGTTTGAGTCCGAGGACGTGAGTCCACGCCGCAGCAGAGCGTCTGTCACAGGGTTTTAATCGTGAAGAATAATTCACATGGATACTTTTATATACTAGGAAACTTTTGATGGTTTAAATTTGGACACTTTTTGTCATGAAATTATAAATCAACAGTTACACTCATGAAATGATAAATCGACAGTTACACTCATGAAAGGATAAATCAACAGCTACACTCATGAAATGATAAATCGACAGTTACACTCATGAAATGATAAATCAACAGCTACACTCATGAAATGATAAATCAACAGTTACACTCATGAAATGATAAATCGACAGCTACACTCATGAAATGATAAATCGACAGCTACACTCATGAAATGATAAATCCACTGTTACGCTCATGAAATTATAAATCAACAGCTACACTCATGAAATGATAAATCAACAGTTACACTCATGAAAGGATAAATCAACAGCTACACTCATGAAATGATAAATCGACAGTTACACTCATGAAAGGATAAATCAACAGCTACACTCATGAAATGATAAATCGACAGTTACACTCATGAAAGGATAAATCAACAGCTACACTCATGAAATGATAAATCGACAGTTACACTCGTGAAATGATAAATCGACAGCTACACTCATGAAAGGATAAATCAACAGCTACACTCATGAAATTATAAATCAACAGCTACACTCATGAAATGATAAATCAACAGTTACACTCATGAAATGATAAATCTACAGTTACACTCATGAAATGATAAATCGACAGCTACACTCATGAAAGGATAAATCAACAGTTACACTCATGAAATGATAAATCGACAGTTACTCATGAAATTATAAATCAACAGTTACACTAATGAAATGATAAATCAACAGTTACACACATGAAATGATAAATCAACAGTTACACACATGAAATGTTAAATCAACAGTTACACCCATGAAATGTTAAATCAACAGCGACACTCATGAAATGATAAATCAACAGTTACACTCATGAAATGATAAATCGACAGCTACACTCATGAAAGGATAAATCTACAGTTACACTCATGAAATGATAAATCTACAGTTACACTCATGAAATGATAAATCGACAGCTACACTCATGAAAGGATAAATCAACAATTACACTCATGAAATGATAAATCGACAGTTACTCATGAAATTATAAATCAACAGTTACACTCATGAAATGATAAATCAACAGTTACACCCATGAAATGTTAAATCAACAGCGACACTCATGAAATGATAAATCAACAGTTACACTCGTGAAATGATAAATCGACAGCTACACTCATGAAAGGATAAATCAACAGCTACACTCATGAAATTATAAATCAACAGCTACACTCATGAAATGATAAATCAACAGTTACACTCATGAAATGATAAATCTACAGTTACACTCATGAAATGATAAATCGACAGCTACACTCATGAAAGGATAAATCAACAGTTACACTCATGAAATGATAAATCGACAGTTACTCATGAAATTATAAATCAACAGTTACACTAATGAAATGATAAATCAACAGTTACACACATGAAATGATAAATCAACAGTTACACACATGAAATGTTAAATCAACAGTTACACCCATGAAATGTTAAATCAACAGCGACACTCATGAAATGATAAATCAACAGTTACACTCATGAAATGATAAATCGACAGCTACACTCATGAAAGGATAAATCTACAGTTACACTCATGAAATGATAAATCTACAGTTACACTCATGAAATGATAAATCGACAGCTACACTCATGAAAGGATAAATCAACAATTACACTCATGAAATGATAAATCGACAGTTACTCATGAAATTATAAATCAACAGTTACACTCATGAAATGATAAATCAACAGTTACACACATGAAATGTTAAATCAACAGTTACACCCATGAAATGATAAATCAACAGCTACACTCATGAAATGATAAATCAACAGTTACACTCATGAAATGATAAATCAACAGTTACACCCATGAAATGATAAATCAACAGCTACACTCATGAAATGATAAATCAACAGTTACACTCATGAAATGATAAATCAACAGTTACACCCATGAAATGATAAATCAACAGCTACACTCATGAAATGATAAATCAACAGTTAAGCTCATGTAATTATAAATCAACAGCGACACTCATGAAATTATAAATCAACAGCTACATTCATGAAATGATAAATCAACAGCGACACTCATGAAATGATAAATCAACAGCGACACTCATGAAATGATAAATCGACAGCTACACTCATGAAATTATAAATCAACAGTTACACTCATGAAATTTATCAGAAATGTTTATCAAACAAACTCAGTTGGATTTGGTTTTTCTAAGTGTTAAAAAAGGTACTAATTTCAGACATTTCCTGTCTCTCTGTCTCTCTCTCTGTCTGTCTCTCTGCCTGTCTCTCTCAGGCTCAGCTGATCGCTCAGTCCATCGGTCAGTCGTTCAGCGTGGCGTATCAGGAGTTCCTCAGGGCAAACGGCATCGACCCCGAGGACCTGAGTCAGCGAGAATACAGCGACCTGCTCAACACTCAGGACATGTACAACGACGACCTCATCCACTTCTCCAAGTCTGAGAACTGCAGAGACGTGAGTCTGCCAGCAGGTGGCAGCACAGTGTGTGTGTGTGCGCTCTGCATCAATAACCAGCCTGAGACACTTAATGATCATTTAACACCATGTTTCATGTCTTTATCTCACTGTGAGTCACACTTTACAACAGGAAACTGACGTTTGTAAAACACTCACTCTCTCACACCAAAGGTAATTTTAACATGACACACACAGCAGCTGCTGGTCCTCTGCTGCCTCCATCGTTCAAATGTCTGAAATCCTTTGTTCAGATTAACCTCAGTGACACAAAGGGACCACACGAGGCAGCAGAGGACCAGCAGCTGCTGTGTGTGTGTGTGTGTTTGTGATGTTGAAATCACTGGTTTTCTCTCTGGACTTTGGTGTGGGAGAGTGAGTGTTTTACAAACGTCAGTTTCCTGTTGTAAAGTGTGTCTCACAGTGAGATAAAGACGTGAAAGTAGATTTAAGCTGGTGTCGATGAGTTCAGTGAGTGGACTCTGACGTGGTTTGTGTGTGTCGCTGCAGGTTTACATCGAGAAGCAGAAGGGCGAGATGGTGGGCGTGGTCATCGTGGAGTCGGGGTGGGGCTCCATCCTGCCCACCGTCATCATCGCCAGCATGATGCACGCCGGCCCGGCCGAGAAGTCCGGACGCCTCAACATCGGAGACCAGATCATGACGGTCAACGGGATGAGTCTGGTGGGTTTACCGCTCAGCACCTGCCAGAGCATCATCAAGGTACGCCCCCGCCCCCGGCCCCACCTCCGCCCCCGCCGCTACTTCCTGTCTCTGACCAGACTCTTTTGTCTCACTCAGGGTCTAAAATCTCAGTCCAGGATCAAGATGAACATCGTCCGATGTCCTCCCGTCACCATGGTGCTCATTCGCAGGCCGGACCTCAGATACCAGCTCGGCTTCAGCGTCCAGAACGGCATCGTGAGTCACATGAGACCGGTTTTAAGTTGATGATGAGAAGTGAAGAGGTTCTTCTTCCTCTTCTGTTTGACTCCATGATATCACGTCACTGTCACCTCCTGCTGTTAGAAACCTCCTCCACTGACACGATGGAGTTTTCTAACTCATCCAGCAGATGGCAGTAATGAAACCTCGTGGATGCGAGCTGCCTCCAAACCATGTAGAAGTTTCTCTGATTTCAGATTTCAGATTTCAGGATCTGAGGAGTTTAGTCTCCTCAGCGTCAGTGAGCCAATAAGCACGCAGCATCTGTTTGGCTGTTTCAAGACGAGCAGGAAGTTACAACCAAAGCATGGAGCTCATTTATTCCCCCGAAAAAGAAGAGAAAGGCGGGGTTTGATGCACGCGTGTGCTCGTTTAACAGATGACATCACAAATATTTCTTTAAAAAGTTCTTTAAGAGACGAGATTTGCAAGAAGACGCCTGCGCTAAATTAAACTGAAGACATTTACAGTCGTGTCATTGTTGTAAATTTCAGATTAAACAAAACTATTGTCCAGGAATCTGCTGAAGTCCAGACATCGACGTCAAAGTGAAGGCGCGAAAAACAAAATTGTCTAAAAATCAACGTCTGCCATTGAAAAACAACCAATGGGTCGAGCTTTTATTTTGTTAAACATTTCAACCTGAAAGCAGTGGTCACTTCCTGTGTGCAGATCTGCAGCCTGATGAGGGGGGGCATCGCCGAGCGAGGCGGCGTCCGCGTCGGCCACCGCATCATCGAGATCAACGGGCAGAGCGTCGTGGCGACGCCTCACGAGAAGATCGTCCAGATTCTCTCCAACGCCATGGGAGAGGTGAGCGCGACCATCCAGGCTTTTATTTTGTTTTATTTAAACAGACACTGACGTGACTTTAGTAACAAAATGTTTGTTTTGTTTTTGTTTGCTTCAGATCCACATGAAGACGATGCCTGCGGCCATGTATCGTCTGCTGACCGCGCAGGAACAGCCCGTCTACATCTGAACACACACACACACACACGTCGTCCTCTCTGTGTCATGTTTTTAAAATCACTAAAATCACGTGACTTTGCCTTAACCTGTTTGCGGCGCACCGTCATGCTAACATGTAAATCCCCAGTCTTGCCAGCAGAGGGCAGGTGGTTTTTTTTGTCTTATGTTTTTTGACCAAAGAGAGTTTTTAGGTTGTGTTTGTTTCACATGAAGGCGACAGACGAGAGGAAAGAAAGCAAATAAATAAATAAATATTAACTTATTAACAGCTGTAAAAACCTGAATGTACTCGAATCACGTTTGGACCTAAAACGACGTGCAAGTTAAAGAGGTTGTTGTTGGACAGTGAAGTGATGAATGAATGAATGCATGAACAGATCTGCTGAATAAACTCCAGGAGAGGAAAATCTCTGATGTTCTGGTCTTTTATTTATTCAAAGGTGAAATGGCTCGTTTTAAAACCGAGTCGTTCAGTCGTGAATCGTTTGTCTGCGAGACGTTTTTATTTTTGTCCGCGCTGAGATTTTTACCCGTTTGTTCGGCTTCTAAAAATATAATTCAGTATAAGAACGAGTCGAGTCTTTTGAACGACAGAAATCTCAGCTCTATTTGACATGAACGCAGACTTTCTCGCTTCCAAAAAACTCCTCGAACGACATTAATGGAAAGTGAAATTTTAGGACACAATGTAAAAAAAGTTTATTTATTGAAGTTCCCATGAGTGCAGTCACACTAATACAAGCTTTAAAAAAAACACAACAAAAGGACAGATATTTAAAAAAAGAAGTGGATCAACCTTCGTCTTCTCCAGTGTGAAAAAACTCAACAGTATAAAAACATCGTGATTGTCTCTGTGACGTAAAGAGCTGAAAACAACAAAACACATTTACAGTAGAAAGTGTTGAAAACACAAACTGCAGCCTCCACGTCTGAAACTGCCTTTAACTCTGCATCAGACTCACACGCCTGAAAACGTCATCGTTTCCCAACGTTTCAACCGTCCACACTAAAATCCTCTGCTCACTTTTTCTATGGAATCAAACACTTCACTTTATGATTTGAGTAAAACAAACAAAAATTAACCACAATATCCAAAAATTGCAAAGAAAATATCGATTTAATCACTCGAAATGTATTGTTTTATTTGTTTAAAAAAAAATACACCTTCCTTTTGCGATTCTGCCAATGGGCGGGGCTTCAAGCGTCAATTGTCTCACACACGTTTTTGAATCTTCTTTTTCATCCATTTCATTTTTGGCTGCAATATTTTACCGTATTTTGGGTGGAAATTTGTACAGCGATCAAAATCTTAGTCGTGTGAAGAGTTTCATCATCACATGCAGGAAACAGACGAATCTTATGTGGAAAACCGTCATAGATTCACATTCACATTTAAATCACATGGTTTTTGTTTTATTAGTTACGATTACTTCATAGAAAACTCTGTTAAAAACCTTACAAATTAATTTATTTTTAAAATGACCTCGCACTTCCATAATCCACAAGATGGCAGGATCTAAAAACACAAGAAAATGTAGTTTTTTTTCATTTTTTAACGTGATTTTCTGAGTTCAGGGATTTAACAATAATCTTAATCGACATCTACTTATGTATTTTTATTGTGTTTTGGACTCATTTATGTTTATAAGTTACACTGTTGAATGACTGGGATGCAGCGTATCGTGTAATGTGTTAAAAAACAAACTTTACAGACGTATAAAACCACTGTGTTTGTGTCTAGAAACAGAAAAACATCTGCAGTGAAATGAAATATCTGAGACAAACAGAAAAAAAGGAAAATGTACAGAAACGGTAAAAAAACAACAAAAGAAAGCTGCTGGAGCCGTTACCACGGCAACGACGTCTACAGCTCAGTGTCTTTGTATTTCTGAGGGTTGTAGTAGCCTCTCTTGGTCTGGTCGGCGTGCTGTCGGCGATACTCCGCCTCGTCGCCATTGTTGTCGTTGTGCACCCTCGTCTCCGAGTATGAGAACGGCCTGGTGGGCGGAGCCTGGGGCTCGGCGCTGGAGCTTGAACTGATCGGATGCAAACGAAGCAGTTAGTGATGATAGTTAGCAAAAACAAGGCAGAAACTGTGATGCTACAAATTTCTCACGCAACAAGTGAGGTGATGGACGTGATTTGAAGCGCATCTATCGACCAATACACTCGACTTGAAAATTGTGGACACTCACGAGCTGTACGACACTTTATCTCTGCTGTGGAAACATCCATGTGACAAAAAAGTCATACTTTAGTATGTCGTCCAAAATGTGACAAAAAAGTCATACTTTAGTATGTCGTCCAAAATGTGACAAAAAAGTCATACTTTAGCATGTCGTCCAAAATGTGACAAAAAAGTCATACTTTAGCATGTCGTCCAAAATGTGACAAAAAAGTCATACTTTAGCATGTCGTCCAAAATGTGACAAAAAAGTCATACTTTAGCATGTCGTCCAAAATGTGACAAAAAAGTCATAGTTTGGTATGTCGTCCAAAATGTGACAAAAAAGTCACACTTTAGTATATTTAGTCAATATGTCAAAAAAAGTATGTTTTTTGTCAAATTTCGGAGGATATACTAAACTATGACTTTTTTGTCACATTTTGGACGACATACTACACTTAAAGTTTCACATTAGTGTGTATTGTGTAAATTGCAGAGTGTGCAACACATTCACAAAACTTTGGCTGTCGTCTTCCAAAAAGTGAACGGTGAAACTCGCCACGTTACGGTTGCTAATGGTTGTAAGATGATGGTTTCTTCTCTGCAGACGTTTCCTCAACAGAGATAAAGTGCAACAATGTTTTGGCTGATGATGAAAAAGAAATGCGACGTTACTTCTGTTTAAAATGTGGCGACTTGAGTCCAGTGTAGGGCTGCAACAATGAATCGATTAAATCGATAAAAATCGATTACTAAAAGCGTTGGCAACTAATTTAGTTATCGATTCGTTGAGTCGCACGATTAATCCGTCACTCGTAGACGCAGAACTGTTTACAGACGCCGACAGGTTCATGCACGCCCACAGCGAGCCCTGCGTGCGCGTGATTAGTGGAGCGAATAAGCGGTGAAGGAAAGTTATGGAGTGAGCGACAACTTGTATTTTAGACGTGAAACATGGCGGAAGCGGAGAAAACAAAATCTTCTAAAGTGTGGGAACACTTTACAATCCATAAACATAAAAAGTGTGTTAGCTGCAATCTTTGCCAGAGCGAAATGGAGTGGCATGGGAGCACCACGGTGGTGATGCAGCACCTAAAAAGAAAACATGTCGGAGTCATCGTGACGAGGAAGGGAGCTCGACACCATCAGAGCGGCTGTTCTCTGCTGCAGGCAACATAGCTTCTCCAAGAAGAGAGCCAGCCTTAGCCAGGAGCATGGAGACATGCTTACATGTTTGCATTGCAATGCAAAGTTCCTGAATAAACAGTTAAGTGAACAGTGAGTTTGTGTGTGTGTGTGTGTGTGTTAGAGCACCAAGCAAGACCACTTTAATGTCAATGTTAATGTTGAAACAAATGCTGTGGACAGATTGGTAATTTTTCTTTATCATTTATTTATTGTTCTAACAGATCAGGAAACTTTTAAACAACAGAAAACCTTATTTTGTGCACTTTATAAAAAAAGGAGCCTTTTCATTGTTGTAGATATATAAATGTATATGTTTTTTTGTGTTATTGCAGTTATGTTTTGATTTTTCTTTATTCATTTAATATTACTTTTGATAGCTCAAGGACGTTGGAGCAATAACCTGTTGTTTTTATACTTCAGTCTGCACTGTGAATTTGAAATGTTCAGTTTTTGAATAAAGATGCGGCAATTACAAATGTTTTTTTTTTTTTAACCGATTCATCGAAAAAATAATCGCCCGATTAATCGATTATTAAAATAATGGTTAGTTGCAGCCCTAGTCCAGTGCTCCCATAATTGTGTCCGTTGAAGAAACCGTCGTCTTGTGTGGTTTCACAACAAGTGTTCGGAGCCAGACACAACGTGGTGAGTTTCACCAGGAGCTCAGTCATGTCAAAGTATCGCTGGAGGCGGTTCTCGTGCATTCGGGGCTCCTGAAGTGAACTCGCCACAACGTGTACGGTGAATACACAAACTTGAATAGATGTGAAGATTTGGTTCTTGGTGAAAAGAAACGTTTGTCACTTCTGTTTGAAACAGGGAAACTTGCAGCCAGCACAAAGCGACGCTCTGACCTCTCTTACCCGATTGGCTGTGGACGGTTGATGTTGGGTTTTGGCAGCTTCACTGGGATGGCGTAGATGTCTGGATGTTTCTGTGCGATTTCCAGCTGTGAGAAGAAGAAGAAGAAGAAGAAGAAGAAAACACACAACCTAAATATAATGTTTGTTCATTGAGTTAAATGAAATGGTTCGTTAACAAGCTGACAGGTTAACATGAGGACATCACAACTGAGAACTAAACCCTCAAATTTAACTTTCTATGGTGTGGGAACTTACATAAATGACCCTTACTATTAAGGGATTTATTTAATCAAACTTTGACAAAAACATACACACAGGTCTGCACACACTAACCTTAACCACAATCCAAATCTTAGACCTAAACTTAACCAGTTCCTCAGAAAATGAGTTTCTGCCTCATTAGGACCAGGTTCTAGTCTCCATGAGGACGAGTGTTTATGACAGAAGGAAAAAAAGTAGGTAACAAGGTAACAAACACAACATTCTAAATGAGGACACTCACACTAACCCTGAACTATCACAACTTGATGCCAAACATTAACCCTTAACCTTTACCTTAACTAAACTTAACTGTACCTCTTAAACCCACTCTTAATCTGCCTCATGCAAGTCAATTTAAATAAAAACTGAAAATCTGAAAATAAAGTAATATTAAAAGCAGCACTGACTCTTGCGTTCTCCGCCTCCTGCAGCTCCAGGATCCTCTGAGCTCGAGCCAAATGATCCATTTTCTCAAACGCTTTAATCTAAGAGAAAATTACACACGTTCACGTTATTCAAAAATACATGTACTCATGTTCACTTTGTTTAAAAAATAAAATACACGTACACTTCCGAGACTTTAGGGCTGCAACTAACTGTTATTTCTGTTAATCCATCAATCATATTCTCAATTAATCCATAAATTCTTTGGTTGAGAAAAAAAGTCAGAATTCCGAGAAAAGAAAGGAAGGTAATGGGAGAAAAAAAACAAAGTTTTTTTTCACAGAATTCTTACTTTTCTCACCTAACTTTTTTCCCTCGGAATTCTGACTTTTTTTTAATTAAAATTAAGAATTAATAGAAAAAAAAGTCAGAATACAGAGAAAAAAAGTCAAAATACAGAGAAAAGTCAGTTTTGAGAAAAAAAAGTCTGAAAAAAGTAAGAATTCATGAAAAAAAGTCAGCGTTAATCCTCTTCTGTAATTTGGAGCAATGTGGACATGTGATCCTTACAGCACATGGGATTCTTACTGGACATGTGATTCGTACGGGACATGTGATCCTTACAGGACATGTAATTCATACAGGACATGTGATCCTTACAGGACATGTAATTCATACAGGACATGTGATTGGTACAGGACATGTGATTGGTACAGGACATGTGATTCGTACAGGACATGTGATTGGTACAGGACATGTGATTCGTACAGGACATGTGATTCGTACAGGACATGTGATTCGTAGAGTTAGTGACGATCAAATGAGTACAATAACATAATGAAAAATGATGAGTCAGCACTTTTATGAAGGAGACGATAAGTGATGATGGATTTTAAAAATGACGAATCATGAGATTTAACACAGTTTTACCTGGTCGCCTTTTTTCTTTTTTCACATTAGAAAGCAATCAAAGTCAAAAACAGAGGAAAACAAAATAAAAGCTTTTTTAATTTTTTTAAAACAGGAAGATTTGACAGAAGAAGTCTAAATAAAATAAATATATATAAATTCTGACCTTGCCCAGGAAGGACTTGCTGGCCGGGTCTTCCTCCTGACCCGGACTCCTCTGCTCCTCTGTGGGGGGGTTTGCTGTGCGGGTGAGGGTGGGCTTCAGGGCCACAGGGGGTGGAAGTGGATGTGGAAGTGGTCTATTTCCACCTGCAGGGTCACTGCTGACGACGCTGCCGGTGTGAGAGTCGTAGCTGCGCGTTGAGTCGGTCCGAGTCTGAGTCCGAACCTGTCGGGGGAGAAGACCGGTCAGAATGTTCTGCTACATTCTTGTTTTTGTGTGTATGAGGCGAGAATGAAGGGATAAGGAGGAGGAGGAGGTAGAAGAGGTGGAGGAAGAGGGAGGTTCTCACCTTTGGGGGTTCAGGGACAAAAGCAGGGGGAGGACTGGGCTCTCTGGTCAACACCTCTCTGCTCCCTGATTTCCTCATACGAGCCCGAGGTTCAGGGTGAGACTTCTACACACACACACACACACACATGGGGAAGGTCAGACAACACACACACACACACACACACACACACACACACACACACACACCTAACCCCACAATGATTGACAGGTGTAAACCAGTCTCACCTCGTCCGGCAGCACCGGCTCAGACGAGCGACCGATGGCCGACACGGGCTGCGGCTCGTCCATGGGCTCGTCCAGCTCGTTGTCGGTGTAAGCCCCGCCCTCGTCAGCGGTGTCCTCGTAGTCGCTGGCGAGGCGGCTGTCCATGCTCAGGTAGTCGGCGCTCAGCGCGGACAGGTAGGACATGCGGTCATCGTGGAGATCCAGGTCCTCCTCCGTGCCGTCCAGCTGAGGAGACACAAGTCACGTTTAACCCTCTGATGACCTACAATTCAGAATCTCAGAATTCTGACTTTTTCTTAGAATTCTGACTTTTTTCCCTCAGAATTCAGACTTTTCATAAAAAGGAGCAATTGCAGAGGAGCAGAGGAGCTGAAGAGCCACATGCGGCTCTAGAGCGGCAGGTTGCAGACCCCTGGGCCAGGAGTAGGTAAAAACACTCACCTTGCCCTCACACACCCACACCGCTCGGTCCTGCTGCTCCTGAATGGTGTCTTTCACGCTGCCGTACCACGCATCGTTGGCCGAGTTCAGGTCGATGGTCGCTGCACGAGAACAAACACAAACAGATGAAAAAGGGAAAAGAGTTTGTTAAAAAAGTGTGGGACCAAGAGTTGAGCCTTGAGGAACACCACGACTCAAAATACAGCTTTTAAATGAATCAGATATCAGATATATATATATAATCTAGTCTACGTTCAGTAGATTAATCCCCTCAGACTAAATCATACCGGTGAAGAGGTGTGAGCAGGTCTTCCTCAGTCGGACCGCCTGCTCATACAGTTTGCGCGCGCTGCGGTTGGACCCGGGTAAGATGCGGTTCCTCATGGTCTTGACTCCCTGCTTGGAGTCCGGGTTGAGAAAAACAACGATGGGATACCACTGCGTGTAGTTCAGCGTGTCCACGGCTTTGGGCGTCACGTCCAGGAGAGCGTGGAGGTCCTAGAGAAACAGCAGACGAGGTCAAAGGTTTATTAAAAGCAATGTAGACTTTTCTTTGATTTGCTCCTCCCACTCTGTACCTGTTCGATGATTTGTCGAATGGTGTTGAGTCTCACGACTCCAGAGGATTTGTCAGTTCCGGCATCTTTAGGCTCCGTTTCTGAAAACGTAGAAATCAGGATTAAAAAAACCTTGATTTTATTTAAATTTATAAAACAAAACTGACGATGTTGAGAAAACTCACTGGCGATGACGAACTTGTGCGGCATGTCGTTGGCCAGTTTTTCATTGACGGCGTCAGAAATGGGTCCAAATATCACCACGGGCCTCTTGAATCCAGCTGAAAAACACGACAAGTAAATAAAATATGAGGAAATACAAACATTTAGGGCTGCAAACATTAAACCATGACTAAAATTATCTTCAACTCTTGATCTCCAGATTCAGGTATATTGCCTTGTAAAGCTTTCACTAAAATTTGGTCTTTGGTACAAAAGAAAACAAGAGCAAAAACAGTGAATAAAGACTAGAGTGCCATTATATACAATATAGATAATATGGATATAAAATAAAAATAAAATTTTCAGCTTCTTAAATGTGAATATATTCTGGTTTGTTTGCTCCAAATAACAAAACATATTAAAAAAATTAATAATTTGGGTTTATGGAGAAAACAAAACATTTTAGAATATCATTATTTTAAGGTTTTGGAAACACAGATCAAGATTTTCTGAAATTTTTTGGACCAAACTAGTCGTTAATTGCTAGTTGCAGCTCTACAAACGTTAAAAGTTGTAGAAAATGGGGCAGTCAAACTAATCCTGGACAGAGATTAATATTCCTAAATTTCACACACAACACTTTTAAATGTCCCAGAATCCTCTAAAAGTGAATATTACAGGTTAACAAGAAGAAGGAAAACTGAACATTACCTTCACGCAACACCACTCTCTCGTATGCAGGAAAGCGTGTGGCCACCGGGGCGGCGCTCAGGTCCTCACGGCTCTTGCGCAGGTCCTTCTTCTTCGCTGCCCTTTGACCCCTCAGCCTCCAGAAGTCTCCTCTGTCGTTGCCCGACGCCGCCCGAGCAGCGTTCTGGACGTTGGACATTTGCTCGGCTCTGTAAGAAAAAACAAATAAACAAATATATCGGCATTAATATCGTTATCAGCCGATATTCGTCATTTTCTAACATATCGGCATCGGTCCGATGAGTAAAACTGCGCCGATTTTAACAAGCGATGTTTATACCCGTCTAGTTGCTGTTTGTGTATGTGTGTCGGGAGGGGGAGGCCCCGACGGTGTCAGTGACGCAAGCGCAGCACAAGACTGTGGTGTGTTGAACTAAAGAGGAGAGAAAATGTCAGCGGTGTGGGCGTTTTTTCACGGTGTCGATAGAAGATACGCCCAAAGCAGCATGCAACACTTGCAAAGTCAAGGTAACGCGAGGAGTAGGGGTGGGCGGTATACCGGTGTCATAGTCAGCACCGGTGTGACATTGCGCCATGATATGGATTTTGCAATACCGTCAATACCGTGATAAATCAATTGAGCGCCAATAATCTCCTAATTCTAAATAATAATGCATTACATTTTCTTCAAACGTTCAGTTGTCTGAATATCTGTCCTTATATACTGTATATCTTGTTGCAAATAAAAAAGTAAAACATATTCGGTGGTAAAAGGGGAGTGGCCATTAAATTAGCTTAACGAGCACTTGCCAGAGCTGTACACGGAGGTACGGGACAGAGTAATGAACGAAATTCGCCACCTTGACGCCTACTCGGCCACTTCTGATTTATGGTCCAGCCGGACTACTGAGCCATACATTAGCCTCACCATCCACTTCATTGACAATGACTGGAAGTTGCGCAGCAGATGCCTCCAGACCGCCTTCTTCCCCGAAGATGAAGCGCGTCTGATATGCATGACAACTGACAGCGGTGCAAACATGGTGCGCGCTCTGGAAATTAATAAATATACGAGACTCGCATGTTTTGGACACAGACTGCACAACGCTATTGGTAAGTTACACTATGTAAACCTAACATTTCATATTCAGAAAATTTGTCAAGTCCTTTTCTGTTTGTATTAAAAAAAGAAAACAAAAACAAATTTAAGGCCACCACATTAGTATTGTATTGTTCGTATTGTTTAGCCGTGATTCCTCTGGGGACCGGATCAGAAAGGAAAAAAAACTACAAATATCAGATTAGAATATTATTAAAAAATATGTACTCCTCCCAAAACCTACCAAAAAAAGTAATACCGTGATATTATACCGTCACCGTTCAAAAGATGAAAAATACCGTGATATTAATTTTAGGTCATATCGCCCACCCCTAGCGAGGAGGACGCCGCGTCAAGTCATTCAATGCCACGAATTTGATTATGTCATTTGAAAAACCGCCACCCAGAAGTACACAAACAATGGCAGGAAGCTAACACTGCTAAGTAAGTGTGTTGAGGGAGTTAAACTGTACTTTAATTTAGTTACACTACAAGTGGTAAAGGTTTCTAAAAACCTTTACTTGTAGTTGGTTACTTGTGATTTATGGTAGCCCTGCAACCTTGTTATTTGCATGATTTTGCACTACTAGAGTACATATATATATTTATGTATATATACATACATAGATACATTTATTACAATCTAGATTAAAGGACATCTTTTGGATTGTCCATGTTTGGTTGTCTCTGAATTTTCCACGATGGCACAGACAACCTTCAAACTGTAGAGGGCAGCATCACACGTCTGTGTTCAGCCTGCTGGAAATTTGTAGTAGTGGTAGTTATAGTATGGTAGTAGTAGCGGTAGTAGTAGCTGTGTTCTGCCTGCTGGAAAAGTATTATCATTAGAAGAAAAAGAAGCATTTGTTGGCAGAGATAATCCTAATCTAAAAGTAATTCTAATCCTAAAACCTGCAACAGCCGCGTGTCCAAAACAGAGGACACTGCTCGTCACACACACACACACACACACACACACACACACACACACACACACACACAGGAACACACAGGAACACACTGACCTGCTCTTGTTGGGGATGATTCCTTTCTCTAACAGCTGGTTGTCTTTGCCCGTGCGGATCGCGAGCCAGTTTCCCAGTTTGCCGTCGTACAGCGTGTCCGTCACTTTGAAGATCTCTCCTCTGGAGAAGGGAAGACTCTGCGGCGCCTCCTTGTCGTACTCAAAGTGGGTCCTGATGTAGAAGGAGTCGCCTCTGCCTGACTCGAGGATGTCCTCGTACACTGAGGACGCGAAAGGACAAACAAACTAAAGACTTGTAAAGACAGTGTTGCCAGATGTGGTGTGTGTTCCAGGAGAGACGGAAAAATGCCAGATTATCACTTTTAACTGGGATTATAAATCAGTTAAACCTTTATACACAACATTAATAATTATATCTCATGTACACTGCAAAAAAAACATCCATAAATTCAGTGATAAATGACTGAAAAAAAAGCTTCTCTTTCTCTGACTGCAGAACCTCTTTGAAAAATCAACAATTTTTAAAAGAAACTTCAATCTACATGTAATTAATTAACAGATAAATATAAAATCAGTGGCACACAGCTGTCAGACACAGCTCAGAGTGAATTTGGCTTGTTTCATTTTCCAAAATGTGATTGTTCTGATTGTTCCACGTTTGTGTCGGTGTCACCAATGTTGTTGTTTTTTTTTAAAATCGTCGATATAACAATTACAACAACCCTCTTTACATCAATCCACTATGAGAGACGATCATGTACCTTCAGGTTTACTCTGAACCAGAATGGTTACATCCTCTCCCTTGGGGATCTCCAGGAGGTAGAGGACGGCGTCCTCGCGCACCATGCCTCTGAAATCTGTGCCGTTCACCTGGAAAACACAAACAAAACAGGGATACAGTGACACAGGACACAGCAGAGGACAACGCTCCACCCCTTTGACTAGTCTTGAGTGTTAGTCACCTTCATGATCTGATCTCCTGTGTGCAGACCCTCCTGCTCCGCGGCGCTGTCCTCCTGAACGCCGGCGATGAAGATGCCGACATCGTTTCCTCCGGCCAGCCTCAGACCTACGCTGTCGCCTTTCTGGAAATGCACCATGATTGTGTTCGGTCTGAACGACAAAAACACATTAATATACAATATAAGAGAGAGTTCTTTGACGATGTGTTAAGTTGAGTGAATGCTGACCCGTAAACGTCCTGGTCTTCTACGCTCGGCTTCACCGGCACCTTAGAAGGAGCGTAGAACTTAGAGGCTGCGGTGACGACAGCTGCTGCGACACAAGTTAGATTTTGTTAATAAAAGTTTTATTTTCTAGTTTCTGTGATTTTTCAGCTTCTTAAATATAATAAAATAAAATAATATAATAAACCAAGACTTGTTTTACCTGGTGGCGTCTGTGGTGGTGGCTCCTCCCTCTCTGCCGGCACAGGGGGCGGGTCTTCGACGGCTCTGTCGGGCGCTCTGAACGGCGTCGGCATGGCGCCCATCTTTGCCAGCCGGCTGGGTGGATCATCCCTGTGACAAGATCACAAATGTGAAGACTTTAAGGCGCAATACTCTATTTATTTTATTAATTTAAGTCATTTCTGATTCATGTCAGTCAAATTACACTGTTTTTAGTTTATTAAGCCTATTATTTCATCCCAGTTTGATTGTTTATGTTAATTTCTCTGTTTTAATGTTTAAATATCGTTAACTTTTGCTGTAAAGTGATAATAAAGGCTTTAAATTCACCTCAAATTTATTTTTAACTCTAAAAATTAATTATCACCACTGCACTGGATTATTATATCTTTTTTAATGGAATGCGATGGATCGTTTAAGCTTGATGAAGCATAAATCATCATAATCCTGCTTTATCCTGAATTTTCCTGCTGTTTCTAACGACTATTATTTAATTAAAATAATGTATTTTTATTTAAATATCACACTCAAGTAGATCTTAAACAAACCCAACATCTCTACCCGGAACACACGACATCTGGAAAACACTGCTCATGAAACCAGAATAATAAGCGATATAATGATAAAAGAATAATAAAAGACCTTACCTGGATTTTTCCCTGAGCTTCTCGTTGGACGAGTGTGACGAGAGGTCAGAGTGGTGACCTCGCCTGTCGTCCTGCGGTGAGTAGGAGCGGTACGACTCGATCTCTGAGATATCTACAACAACAAAACAGCAATGAAAACATCGTAACTGCTCTTTAACAATAAAACACTGACTCCTTCACTGACGAGATAACTGGATTTATCAGATAAAATTTCACTTATTTTACATTTTGAAATGTCAAATGGGATAAAATAGTAAAAAAAACAGTACATTTAAAATGGTGCAATTTGTTTTGAGGACGTTTTAACGTATAATCTGGACACAAAAACTAATTCACCTTGATTTTTAATATTTTTTAATTACATAACCCAGTTTTTACATGATTCAAGTTGCCTTACGGGGAGAATTAACCGAGGTCAGGTCATCACTGCTCCGTTTATTGTGTATATTTCAAGCCTTGTGAGTCTCAAAATAAGTCACTTCAGGTGATTTCACTCCTGACAAATCTGAAAATCCACGTTTACGCTTAAATCAGTCGTCCATATTTTCTTTAGGGAGGAAGAAGGATCCAGGAATCCACAGAATAAAACCCTGTCATATCCAACAGCTGTAATATAATGAGGGATTAGATCACCCCGGCCTCAGGCGCACACACACACACACACACACACAAGGTGGTGGTGGTGGGAGGGGGATGGGGGGCGGAGTGTAAGTGGGTCACAAGTCTTCTGGCGATGACAATCCACTCACCCCATACACGTCTAAAAACTGGTTCCAACCAATCACAGCAGGACCCTGGAGTCATGTGACATTAAAAGCAGGTATAAAGCGGCGAGGGTGGTGAAGGTGGAGGAACACGAGCACAATCTCTGCTCATTTCGGACTAATATTTGAACCAAATTGAATGAAACACCGTTTTACGGACATTCAGTCATTTTACACCTTTTAAAAATGAGCCATAATTCTCCCGCTGTGTCACAAATATCCTCCGACTCAGCTAAAAATGCTGTTGCTGGCTCTAAATTTACATTTTTACACTCGTTTTTTTGGACTTTATCGTCTCATTCCCCCACTTTGAACACAACAAATTAAAATAAAACTAAAAACTGATGCGTGTCTGTCAGTAAAACCTTTATTTCATGAAAGGATAATGAACAAATACAGCCACAGCAACACCCTCCACCACCAACACAACACATTCTGCCTAAATATGTATATGTGTATATATATATATACATAAATAAATGCTGTATGTATATATATATGTATCTGTATATGTGGATGATGGCCAGTGGGGCGGGGTTTGTCTCTACACTGGAAAGGACCTGCTGCCGTTCAGCGGCGACTGTCTCTCACCGTCGAGCTCGGAGTCGCTGTCGACCATGGGCGGCACACGGATCAGCACCTGCTGCTTGTCCCTCTGCACCACCAGCTGCAGCCTCCCGCGCGACTTCTCGATCAGCTTCCCGGCGTCGCTCAGGGACAGGTTCTCCGTCACCGTGCCGTTAATCTGACGCAGGAGACAACGTGAGACACTTGACACAATCTAACAAAATAAAGCTCTGTGAAACTATTGGGGGTGTGAGTTTGTGTCTCACGTCTGTTCAGTTTCCCACATCAACGTCAGGTTTGAAAACCTTTAACTGTTTAACCACGTGTTTCTGTAGATTAACAGTTGGAAGGGTGTTAATTTTTCCAATATTTGATCATAAAAAGGTTGATAAATGAAATCAGCGTGTACACAGTTAGGGCTGTAGCTCAGTGACATAGGTGCTGTTTCCCCAAACCATAAAATAATGTTTCCTAATCTCCTAATTTTGTCCACAAAAGATTTCTTTGTTATGTGGAGCAAAGAGAAAACAGAATATTCACATTTAAATGACTACAAAACCCCAAAAACACTAAAACTGATTAATTTATCATTTTGTCATCCTACGTCGGGGTTTGGGAGTTTGTTCCGACTTTCCCAAAAACAAATCCAACTTGAGGGGACGTTCCGGTTGAAGGGAATTCCGACTTTGTGAGGAAAACAACTCTTTCTTTAACTGTTGCCAAACAATTAGAATATGTAAAAAGTTTCTCTGTCACCGTGCCGTTAATCTGAGAGAACCAGGAGACGACGTGAGACCAGTCTGGAAAATTAGATGATCAATCACATAAAGGAGTTTATATCTATGTCTGTTCAGTTTCAGCTATCAGTGAATTAGCCTAGAGAAAAACGTTTCATTTAACCATGAATTTACATAGATTAACAGTCGGGATGGGTATGAATTTTCCAATATTTGATCAATTAAATTGGCCATTTTCTTGATTAATTGTCAGAAAATATTGAACGGTGTTTCCTGCAAACATGGAAATGATGAAAAACTCAAATATCTTTTTTTTTTGTCCACAATCCAAAAACTATTCAGTTTTGCTTATTCCAGGGCTCCCACGTCTTGGTTAACATACATTTCAAGGCCTTTTCAAGGACTTTCCAGGACAAAATCTGCCGACACAGCTCAAGATGGGAGGGCGTCATCTTTTATTGATTTGCAGCTCGCTCAGGACAAGTGAGTCCTCAGGAACTTAGTCAAAGTCAGTCTTTGTTGAGACAGAGATCTTGGAATTTTCATTTCCCAGATATCACTTCAGCATTTCTTCTCTCTTGTTTTAACTTTACTCACGTCAACAAGGAGGAGAGAGAGAGACAGTGTACGGAGACAGAGGACGATGCATATGCACTGTTTTTCAGAACATCTCTAGCCTTACATGGAATTCAATGAAATCAATCAACATTTAAAATAAAGGGGGTGGGGCCAAGACTTCCTTTAAGGCGGGAAAACGGATGGAAGAACAACCGGAAAACCAAAAGTAGTAGTTTTGTTTGAGCTACAGGAGCATTTAAGAAACCTGAAATCATAGTGGTCATGCTGACGCTACCTTGAGTATGATGTCTCCTTCCTGCAGGTTCCCATCTCTGTAGGCGAGTCCAGTGCTGGTCATCTCCTTGATGAAGAGCTGACTGCCCAGACGAAGACCGTACTCTGGGGAAAAAAGATTTTAAAATGAGTGAGTCAAAGGTTTGTGAAATGATTCCCATCTCTACTTGTCACCTCTGAAAAGTACAAACACTTTTCTGGCTAACATCGCGGTGTTCCTCACCTTCGTTGGGTCGGTTCTTCAGCAGCACCACGTTCACCGGTCTCTCCAGCGGCTCCAGGTCCCGCGCGGGTCGGGGCAGAGGGATGGGCATGGCGGGAGGCGACGGCGAGCGGTCCAGGCGGTCCCTGCTCCCGCTGCGCCGGACCGGCTCCTCGTACTTCCTCGGCTCACTGGGAACGCGTTCTCGGCCTCGCTCGAAGCTGGGCTCGCGCCCGCGGCCTCGCCCCGGGCTGTAGCTGTCGCGCCTGTAGCGCTGGTCGGGGCTGTTGGCGTGGTCCAGGGTGCGCTCGCTGCGGAAGCGTCTGTCTGGGCTGTGCTCCCTGTCCAGGGCTCTCTCGCTGCGGTAGCGGCGGTCCGGGCTGTGGTCCCGGTGCCTCCTATCCGGACTGTGGTCACGGTCGAGCATGTGGTCGCTCTTGTAGCGGCGGTCGGGGCTACGGTCCAGAGTGCGCCCTCTGCTGCCGTCCCTCCGGTACTGCCGGTCCGGGCTGGGCTCCCTCTCCGGGATCCTGCCACGCTCCCGGCGGTCGTAGTCCCTGTCGTAGTCGCGCTCGTGGGGTGGGTATCCGGAGTCCATGTAGCCTCCGCCACCTCGCTCCGGGCTGTGGTCCCGCCCCCCGCTGTACGCGCTGCGGCGGTCCTGGTCGTAGCCGTAGTCGTCGTTGTAGTCGTTGTTGAAGACGCGGTCGTCGGGAGACGGCGGACGATTTACGACATTGACCGGAACTTTCCTGGGTCTCTTCACCGTCTGTGAAGCAAGAAAAAAATGTTTCAGGTAAAAGTTTGTAAATCATCATTTTGTTCAAATAAAAATAATAATTTTAAAGACATAAACATAACTGAATAAAAATGAAAGAAAATGATTATTGTGACTCTTTTACTCACAATTTTGGCCACTTTGCCACATTTCCTCAGCGTCTGCACGGCAAACGAGTGGATGGCTCCGTCCATGGGGATGGCGTTCACCTGCACCACTCGGTCTTTCTCACTAAAAACAAAACAATGTTTTAATTATTACTAAACTTAATAATACAACTACATTTAGGGGCTGGACTCGTCTGGAACGTAAGGATTTAACGGTTACCGGCGTCACGGTAAACCGTGGAAAACCCACAAGATAGTTAAGTTAACCTGAAGCTCGAGTGCATGATGCATATAAGTTTTCTCCGTCATAAACATACTCGGCGATTGTTAACATTGCACAGTTTTGACGCCTTTTTTAAAACTGTATTTAATGTTTTGTTGAGGTTCTTGGATTATGACTCATTTTAACATATAATAAATCTATTTAAATATGAATTTTGGGGAAAATATTTAAATTTATCTAATCAGTGTTTTTTTTCAACATTTGGAACACATTTTAACAATACCACAGTATACCAATAATTGTATTCACCAATACTGTGGTATGACGTTTTCATACCGTTACATCCCTATTGGAACTATATAAAAAAAGTATAAGACAATTAAAATATTGTATTTTGTTGATTGAATCAGTCACAGATTTTGCTTTTAGGGAACCTTTAGTTTTATGGGGGAAAAAGTAACTTTTTATGGTCTGTTTGATGTTTTTCTTGTCAGTCATGAGCTAATACACAAAGACATTAAACAGACATACAGTGTATCACCACATAAATGCAATTAAGCTACATTTCCACAACATTTCTAAGTAAATATATAATCCTAGATAAAATTAAGACTTAAGAAAGGTGTGTTTTTCCTACAAGAAAGAAAACATTCCGGATTATAACCTCATGTATTCACTGTGGATTCATTGTCTGGTGAGAAAGTGATTTATTAGCTATTCCACATATTTCACTTACATGAGAAATGATTTTTAATGGAGGAATCAGAGAAAAATAAAATACAATACGTACAATAAGAGGCCGTCGGCCGGTCCTCCCTGCAGGACGTCGGACACCACGATGGACGTCTCGCCAGTGTCGTCGTTGGGGTTGTCCCGCCCTCCTGACACTGCGATGCCGAAGCCCATCTTTGAATCCTGAGAAAACAAAAAACCAAAAACATGGCATGTGTGAAAATGTTGTTATTGCACATTTTGTATGAAATAAAACTAAATGAAAAAAAAACAAACATTCAAACTAATCTTGAAACACTAAAATCTAAATAATATTTTTTGGAAATATTGGCTAAAATGCAGGGAAAAAAAGGCAGATTATCATGTTTGTGTGTGAGATAAAGAGCCCATAATCCCTCTGTAATTGTAATTTCAGTTGTGTATGATTGTGCGCGCATCATCCAGTCTGTGATTAACGATGATTATAATCTTTGTCTTCAAATTTCATGTGTTTTAGTAGTATATTTCAACAGAAATTAACCTAATTCTGCCCTTTTGTGCTTTCACTAACAGTTTAAATCTTCTATCTTTATTATAAACGTGTCCAGGCTGTGGATGATTCTACCTGCCACTGTTCCAGTTTGTCCAGATGAGATTAGGACAGAGATTTGATGAATCTTTATCCCCTACTTTCCATCTGTACTTAAAAAAAATACAATATCCTCCTCTTGCCTGTGTGTGTGTAGCAGATGGTGATGGAGGCAGATGGAGCGAGAGAGGAATAGCAGGCACAATAAAGGATAAATGGAGAAATAACACACATACTGTGACATATTTAAAATTAAATGAATGTCAAAAATAAATTATACGTGACGTCCACAAAATCTCGTTTTTTTTCAAGTCCTCAGTCCAGACAAACAGCTTTACATCCACAGATATCTCCTAAAAAACTAAAAATATCCAGATATTATTTATAAAGACATATGGTCCAGCCTTGTGCTGAGGGTTCAGAGGTCACAAAAGGACCTTTCTTTGCTCTAAATCTGCTTTGAAGCTCAAAAACGTATCAACATGATAACCTGAGCTGAACTGGTTTGTTCTGCTGAAACAGCAGCAGCAAACAACAGATTACGCTAATTTACAGCTCAATTTTTTTTTTATTCAACATAAACTCTTGTTCTGCTGACCCTCAGTTTAATCTCTGACCAAAACAAAAGCTTTCTTTTACAGAAACTCTGGAGAACGCTCCTTTAAGTCACACAGACTGTGTAGCTCAAAGTCAGTTTTCTGATTTTGCTTTTTATAATGTGTTATTTATGGACAGGGATAGAGTTGGACAGAAAGTCATCCTCACATGTTGTCCCCGTTAGCTCCACTGGTACCAGGTTAGCAACCCAGCTGTGATAGACATTTTCATTCATTCACCTCCTATTATGTTATTATGATGTCTGACTCCAGATGTGAAAGAAAGGCAGAGTTGTTTCATGTTTTCACTCCTGCGTGGCTTAGATTTGGTAACATTGTCATTTGAAAATGAGAATTATGACCATTTATGATAAAACAGTGCATTTGTATGCAACTTTTACAGTTTAAAAAAAAGGTCTGAAGGGTAAAATAATCTCTGATGTAGCTGCTCTAAATAAAAATCAAACACAGGTGAGGAAGGTGCTTTGGCTTAAGTCTGTCATTTATAAAATTATAAACAATTTTTATAACGCCTGACTAATTGGAAAATTCCCAGTAAATTTACAGAAACTGTCCCTGAGAAGTTTGGTTTAGATTTTTTTGGGAAATTCCATGGGAATGAATTGAGAATGAACTGGACATTTTTGGATACTTTAAAGAAACAGCAGCATATACAAATATAAAAATGTTTGTTGACAGATGTACATACATACTGTATACATGTATATATGAACAAAGGGAATGGTCTTCCTCAGAACATCATCAAAGCTTCAATATTCCAGGTTTCTAGAAATCATCTGTGATGTCATGTGACAGTAGGGGGCATGTCCTAAACAGCCCTACAGTAAGTAGTGTGTGATAGAATAACAACTGTATTCAAGTGTATTTGCATCAAAGATTACATTATTTACCAACTATATTTAAGTTTAAAACCTTCAATTTTGAAGATTTCCAGTTCATTCCCAAGGAATTTTGCAGCCCTAGTCTTTTTATAAAAAGGTGTAAATATGTAGCTGAATTTAAAGCAGCAGCTGTTTTTGTTGTTGTGTTTGTGTAGAGATGGACTCACCCTGTGCAGGGTCACTGTGTACTGCTCCCACACTGTTTCCTCCATGACTGGATTCTGTGATAACAGAGAGAGGAGGAATAAAACACACAGACTCAGCTCAGCTCAAAAACGACAGGTTTCATTTTACCAAGCAAGATAAATCATGTACGACGTGATGTAACGACAGACACGTCGTGACACCGTTACTGTTACACAACCAGGACGTGGACAGGTCTGGACTGAGCCAAGGAGACAACACGTCTGACACAGAAACCTCACAGGAACCCATCAAACTTTGATAAGAGAACACTTCAACAGCCACTCTCTTCCTTTTAAAGGGCACATACAAATAATTCAGGGGAGAAAGCACGTCCTTAAACCAAGCAGAGGTCACAGAGGTCAAACCACAGATCTGCGTCATTCCATCGAGTGGAAAACTGACAACTTTTACGAAAACTTTACCTCATCCAATGACGCAAAAAGTGAGAGTCTGCGAGGAATTATTAAAGTACAAAAATTTGCAATCAGTGTGACCGCAGCATTATTCGTCAAATATTCTAATAAATACACTAAACTCCGGTGTAAGAAAGCTAGTGAAACAGCAGCTAATGGGATGCATTCAACAAACCTCGTAAAATTCCTCACTTCCACAAACACACGTGAAGTCTGCTCAGTAAATGTTGGCCACTGCTGCCACCTTGTGGTAATCGATGCACCACAAACTCGCTCAAACAATGGTGTAGAATTATTTGTTTTTATAAATGCAATCATTGATTAAATGACTTTTAACATTTTGATATAATACAAATGGCCACAGTGACATTGATGTTTTATAATTAAGCAAATACCAGCTAAACAACTTGTCTTCAAGATTAAGTTATGTTTTGCTGCCAGAAAGTCAAAAAAGTTAATCAAATGTGCAAGAAAACGGTGACAGAAAGGAAAAATTAATGAATTAGTGAAGCTGACAGTCATTTTTTAAACAAATAATCACCTAATGAAGAGATTTGGGCTGAATAATATAGGCAAACACAAAGTAAAGTGTTCAAATCAGTCAATGATAATTATTGCGATAAACACACAAAAATGAAAGATTATCTTTTGAGTGAAATTTTGTTATAAACTTCATATTAAACTATTGCAGAAACATTCCACACATCTGAGCTACAAAATTGCAGTTTATGAAATTTTTAATTAGCATATAAAAATATATACATATATATATATAAATGGACATTTCAGTCCACTAGATGGTGCCAAGTGCTCACTAGAGCTGTTGTGGGAGTATACCGCAATCTATATGATTTCGCAAACACTACAATATTGTGATAATATCATATTGTGGCGCCTCTGGTGATTCCCACGCCCACTGATGCCCCTTTTTTACGTGATTTCCCATCAAAATAAAATAAATTAGTCCGTTATCAGTCCTGCTGGGGAAATTCCTTCTCTGCATTTAATCCGTCCTCTACTAAAAACTTCACTAAAATTCGGAGCAGTGGGCAGCCACTGAGCAGCGCCCGGGGAGCAATGGGGGTTGGGTACCTTGCTCAGGGGTACCTCAGCACTTGTTTGACCTGGTGGGGACTAAATCTAAATCTAATACTTTATTAATCCCCTTAGGTAAAATTATTTCTCTGCATTTGACCCATCCTAGAATTAGAAGCAGTGGGCTGCCACACTGAGTAGCACCCGGGGAGCAATGGGGGTTGGGTACCTTGCTCAGGGGTACCCGAGCCCTTTTGACCTGGTGGGGACTTGAACCGGTGACCCTCCAGTTACAAGCCAAGTTACCTTTCCACTTGGCCACAGGCTGAAAACAAAACCCGACACTAACTAAACTTTAAAGGCAGTTCAAATGTATGGAACTAGACAGTTTTTTCTAAATCAAAAGCTCAGTGACGGCAGATCTGCAGGTTGACCTGAGACCAGAATCACACTCACGAGTCCCTGCAGGATACGGATGGTCTTGACGGCGTGAGCCCACTTCCTGTGCAGACTGAGGACGGTCTTCATCGCTGAGGTTTTGTTCTTGCGCTTGGTCCCTGTTCACTGCCGGCGGTGTCGGAGCAGACTGACGTGCACCACAGCAGCCTCCTGCTCCATGACCACATCTGCTCCAAACACCAGCACCACCACCACTCTCTCTCTACATCTGCTCTCTCACCCGCCCGCTCGCCCGTGCTTGACGTAAGCGGGATGTGCTGTCCTACATTCAGCACAAATCCCACTGTCTGCAGTGTAAACATTACAGACACGCTGTGATTAAACTGCCCTGTGTTCATCCTCAAACACAACGACACGTGCTTGATCATTGATCTGACGTCTTCAGTCCACACTGAATGTTCTGTAGGTGTTGGAACTTTTTGAGTCTGGTTCAGGCAGAGATTTCTTCAAAGACAAATGAAACTGATTAAAAAGACAAAATTCCATGGTTGGTTCTCACTTAGACTCTTGTTCAGCAGGTGCCAGAGAAGCGGACACTCTCTAAAATCATCAAAGAGTCCTGGAGAACACACACCCTGCAGGTGTTTCTTCAGAGCAACTTCAGGTCTTATTATTCACATATACGCTCGTCAAAAAATTTCCGTAAACACTGTGTTGGTTCAAGAAATATCTCCATCTACACAAAACATGCCTGATGGTTGCTGATGGTTGATATAGTAGTTCCCAAATGTGGAAATTATGTTCTCAAATGCCTTGTTTTTGTCCACTCACCAAAGTGTATTCAGTTTTAATGACTTCTTTGCTGTATTACGGAGCAAAGAAACCAACAAGTAGTGGGCGACGGTAGCTCAGGTCGTAGAGTGAGTTGTCTTTCCACACAAAGATTCTGGGTTCACTTCCTGGCTCTGCTAGTCTACATACTGAGTAGTCCTTGGGCCGAGACGCTTAACCCGACATTGCATGTACCGCCAGCGTGTGTATGTGTATACATTTTTGTGTTTACTTTTACAATTATTAATCATTAGTATACTACACAATTGCTGATTTTACTGTTATATTTAAGGTATTTTAAACCAGTATATGTACTGGCAACAGAAACCTTGTAAGAGTCTGCTCTCTGCTGGCCACAAAGCTGAATTACAACAGAGAACAACACATACATTTCTGAAAAAAAATAAAATAAAAAAATAAAGCTATTATAATAAATAAGTAGCATTTATGTCACATTGTACCAAAAGTGTCATTACAAGTAAGTAATGGAGCTGAAGAAGATAATAAATGATAATTGACCCCACAAAAATGTTTTAAACAACTGGGACTTATATTTAATCTTAAATCAGATAATCCACCTAGTTAAATTTCATGTATTTATGGGATTTTCCGGACATAAAAACGACATTTAATTAGCTTTATTTAGCTAACTCTGGTGTTAGCTGGAATGAAGGAGCAGGTGTAGCGGGATGTTTCATGGATTCAGGGAAACTACAACCACACACAAACACCGTAAATATCTGCTGTTTATTTCTCATAGTTTATAATAAAAGTTGTACTTTAGTTTGTACTTACAGTGAAATAATGAGTGTTGTATGCTCTGCTCACAGAGAGCAAACCTCCTCCGTTCTCTGGCATCACGCACTTTTGAACTTTTATCCCGGACTAAGTCCCCCGGCGGGATTTTACACCAATTTAGACGCGTTCCAGTCCAACGTATACGTGGAAATAAAACAAACCAACATCTAAACAACGTAAAAGTCGCGTTTCCGTTGCGTGAAATGACTAAATGTTCGGAATAAAAACATTAAAAAGTAGTAGACTGAAGGCAGAACGCAGCGCCGACTACTCCCTCAGTTTGTCTCGGACTGTACCAAGCGAGCGAGAAACCGGGGGGGTCGATTTCCTTTTTTATATATTCGTGAGAAAGTAAAGCGGATTAAAATCATATCATCACTGACAACGTCCCTGATGAAAACTTTTTAAAAAAAACGTAGTTATCGTTCAAAAATAAACCGCTAACAAGAGAGAATATACGTAAGGTCAGCGTTTACGCCCTGTGTGGATGCCAGGATGGATCAGTCCAGAATTCCCATTGATTTTTTTTGTGAACCTGCTGTGAAGCTTCAGACTCAAAAACAGCTTCAAACTGACAAAACTGCACGTAATAACTGAGAAAATGTAGGACATTCACTAACCTACACAAATATTTTATAGTACATATAGAGTTTAAAAACATATTTTAGACTAATGTTACGTTGTATCTTATATATATTATGTTCATAATAAGAGCAGAGTAAACATAGGTCAATGATGTCCTACAACAATTAATTGATGCATGTGCATAAGCAATTGACTACTGAATAAAACAATTATTTTGTGATATATTGTGATTTGATTTACAAATACACCCTTTTTTGTAAAATCACAAATTACATTTTCTTGATGAGAAACTGGTTTTAAATTACTTTAAAAACAACAACAAAAAACCCCCACTAAAACTGAATAATTTATCATTTAGTAATCCTATGTCGGGAGTTTGGGAGGTTATTCCGACTTTCCAGACAACAAATCCCAACTTGAAAGGACGTTCCAGTTGAAGGAAATTCCGACTTTAACACCAAAACAGTGAGGAAAAAGTCTTCCTGCTTGGTAACGAGGGTAAAACACTGCCTTTAACGGCTACCAAACAACCAGAATGTGTCAAAATCATCATTAGATAGTACATATAGTACATATAGTACAAATAAGCAAATACTTTTTCTCTTCCAGGGATTAATAAAGTTTTCAGATTCTGATTGTGATTCTAAAGCATGAGGCCTCAGAACAAAGATCCACACAGGTTTGTGCTAAGCTGTAAACTGTGAGAAAAATGTCAACACTCTTATACTCGAGCAGCTCAAAGCAAAGGTGTAGAAAACGTAGACGACTGTGAGCCTCAGCAGCAGCAACAACAGCAGCAGCAGCAGCAACAGCAGCAACAACAGCAGCAGCAGCAGCCACCGATTGTTGTTTTGTTGTTTGTGTGCATGAGTGTGTGTAACACGATCCATTCTGACCATTTAAGCCTCTGCTCTTTCAAAATCTGCACAAAACAAATTTAGATAAGTGTTCAAAATGTCCAAAATCACTAATAATAATAGCTTTTCTTTCAATAGTCAATTAAGGTAAAACATGGAGGATAATGACAAACATTCCCATATTTATAACCCATATAAATCGTCCACCATTTTAAAAAATGACAGAACGTGTTTGGAGGCAAAAAACTTTTCTTCCACATCATTGATTTTTTTTAAAAACAATCAGTGGTGAAAGTTTGAAACATGAGGACACGTCGATCCTGCTCATGTAAAACAGCTTCACTGGCCTCAATAATCTGTGACCAACAATGTCGTTAAAACAATAAAGTTTCTGGGGCGTGGCGTCACTGAGGAGGAGGAGGAGGAGGTCACTACAGAGTTCAAATCAAAGGAAACAGGAAAGAACTGTGGGAAACAATGAGTCCCTCAATCAGTGAGTAATAACAATGTTTCAGGGCTGAAGTTGCTTTGTTTACAAGCTCACGACTATTTTAGGACGAACTGAAGAAAAATATCAAACTCATGGATCATCAAAGAGTTTCTATAGTGAGATAAAATGTTTTTTAACGGGAACATCACCACCAGCACGTGATTCAAGAAAACATCCACGTGTTTCAGGACTCTACAGATACGCCGTCGTCATGGAAACAACGTACCGTCTTGATAGCGGAGTAGCTGCGTGACGAGAGGCGGCGGAGATACAAGTACTGGGCTTCTCTGGACCAGCAGAACTTGCGTCTACACTTGAGGAGGTCAGAGCTGGTCTGGTCAGAGCCCGGCTGGTCCCTGTGGACACGGACACAGACACACACACACACACACACACACACACACACACACACACAGAAAGTCACACACTTTAATAAATAACACTGAACTACACACAAATATATACAAGATTAGTGAAGTAGAGGATTGTGCCACATGAGAAGTGTTTTGGAAACAAAATGTTTAAATTTTTTAAAGAGGAATAAGTCAGAATTGGAAAAAAGTCAGACTTGGAAAAAAAAAAAGTCGGAATTGAAAAAGTCGGACGTTAAAAAAGTCAGAATTAATAAAAGTTCAGAACTGAAAAAAGTCAGAATTCACATTTGGATCAAATAAAAAGGCACAGTGTGATTTCCAAAAGCTGCAAAGAGACTTTAAAAAAAACAAAAAAAACAACCTGCATTGTGATTTACTCCAGTATCAACTCTATGTCAAAACCCAGGACCACTCTGGGACCAGGTTTCACTGATTTCCAGAAGTCAACTGTAAAATGTACTCACTCACAGAGATAAAAACTGATAACACAAATAATCTGCAGAGCAACATTTCTGAACAACGTGTCTGAACATGTGGTTTTCAACACTGAGCTCAAACAACTTCATGACCGTGAGTCACTAATGAAGTTTTCTGTGAACTAGTACAGCACAGTAAAGTCAGAAATCTGATTTAAACAAACTGATGATTCATTTCTACACATGAACATTAGCACATATTTAAGGTCTCATAACCTAAAACCCCCCAGGGCGGCCATTTTGGCTCAAACTGTCATTTTCTGTCACATGTAGCATCTGAACAAACTCCTCCCCAATGCTCTGTGATCGACTTCTATTCTTGCTTTGGAGAAAACGAGGATCAAAAGTTACCAAAAGCTTCACTTAATGTCAAACGGTTTTTGACACTAGGGGGGCGACTCGCCAAAAAACACAAAAACCGTTATAACTTGAAGACAGAAGGTCTGATCACAACCAAACCTGCTATGAGTGATAATGAGGAGTTGTGACGTGTTCACTGCTGCTTACAGTCCTAGTTTAATTCAGTGATAGACTAATTGTTGATTAATCGTCGCAGCCCTGTTCCACACTCTGCCAGACTCACCCTGGTGGTCTCCACAGTCTCCTGCCTGGTGGCAGAAGCTCTCGTTTGTTCAGGGGGACGATGCCTATGGCCGCCTGCATGATCGTGATGAACTTCTTAAACTTCATCCTCTAAAATCCTCCTCCTTACGCAGAGAAAGCTCCACGAACGGCATTGCACGTCCATCTTCTAACAAAGGAACCGCTTCTTCTTCTCCTTCATGGAGCTCATCATCATCCTCATCATCAGGTCTTCTCCACATCGAGGTTCCTCCGCTGATGATGCTACTACTACCGTACGTCCCTGAACACCGACGGACAGATGTCCTTTTCTGAGTGCGGGAGGATGATAACAAAGAGCCACGCTCCTGCCAGGCGGTGTGTGGAGATGATGATGATGATGATGATGATGATGATGACAGCACGTCACTCTTACATAATTCCGGAGCTTCTCTCTCTGGACATTACACTAATGAAAAAGCAGCCTGTGCCATCACTGCTGCTGCTGCTGCAGCCACTGGGATAATTGTGGCACTAAGCCCTGACAGATCGTGAACGCTCTCCCCGCCCCCTAGCTTCTATAATCCCGTCCTCGCTGAGTCTTCTCACCGTTTACATCCAGACAGAAACATCTACTTCTGCCTCAAACCTGCAGCTTCATCTGCACAAGAACAAACCTGAGAGTTTTCACAGCCACACACTGTTTTTCTAAAAAAAAAATGTCCAACCCAACAAAAATACGACAATTTTGTGTTTGTTGTGTTTTGTTTCCCTTTGACTTTCACTTGACTTTTATGTGAGTTTTTGTATAAAAATACAAGGTTATTTGTGTTTGACCCATAACCTAACACCAAAAAGGTTTTGGCAAAAAAGAATTTGAGAAACAAATTCTTCAAAAATCAAAATTTGGGGGGGGGGGGGACAGAAAGTCAGAATTCTGGGAAATAAAATGAAAAGGTCAGAATTGAGGCAACTGAGGTTGCAAAAATATATTTTTTTTAATATTTCCAAAATTTAACAAACTCAAGTTCTTCATCCCACGGAATCATATGCACCTTTGCAACCCTTAACAAAACAAAAAGTTACTTCAACAATACGACAAAATGTACAAAATAAAAGTAATCTTCAAGCTAAATATAAAAAAAAACAAAAAAAGGGGAAATTCAAGGACTTTTCAAGGACCAATTCTGTCAAATTCCAGGACTAAATGCACTTCCAGTGGCTGAATATTTTTCACAATCTTTCAAGGATTTCAAGGATCCAGGGAAACCCTGATTATGGATGAAACATTTACATAATTTGTAATAATTGCCCTTTTTTTTTTTTAAATTAAAACATGGTGGACCTCTGTGGATCTGTGTGTGTGTGTGTGTGTGTGTGTGTGCAAACATGCAGGACTTGTTACTCAGATTATTTCACTGCTGGAATTTGACTCCTGTGACACACAGGATGTGATTCACTGAGAGCGAGAACGTCCAGGTATCTATAAATACAAGCAACATCTGTCTGCCTGTTAATCTCCCCACAGATTTAAGATTACAAACTTAATAAACAATGTTTCATTAATTAAAACCAAAAAAGATGCTCCTTCCACTCATGTGAACTCCAGATTGTGCTCATGACACCATGTCATCCTCCAGTCACCAGCTGACATAAATGACGTGAAATTAAATAAATAAATAAATAAATAAATAAATAATCTGCATGCGCTCGCTGCCAGACCATGCAGATTCTGGACAGGATTTATTCTGCAGCAGCTTGGATGTCTGGGATTACGGCCGTGGAGGGTCGCGCTGCAGATGTCACCGAGCGTCAGAAATCCGACATTTCCACGATATTGAAGTCACGATACCGTATTATCACGATATTTAAGTGATGATACCATATGATCACGTTATTTAAATTACAAAACGATAATATCATGATATTTAAATCACAAAGCCATGTTATCACGATATTTAAGTCACAATATTTAAATCACAAAGCGATATACTCACACAACAGCTCTGGTGAAAGTGAACACTTGGCACCATCTAGTGGACTGAAATGTCAATGGACTTTTTTTGTAATGTTAAACTTTATTCATAACATCAATAAATAAATAAATGTAATGCTCAAAAAAACCCAACAATACTTGGTGTCTCAAAAGCAACATATCATAAGACAAAATATTGCAATATTCTTACACAAGCATCTTTAGATTTGTTTTCATGTATTCAAATTAAACGTTAAAAAAATGATATTAAAATAACAATTAATTTAATGATCGATTAATAATTGATACTTAATCGTTGCAGCCCTATAAATGAACATTTAAAATCCATTTACTAAGGGTATTTTACACTTAAACACAGCCTACATTACACACACATACACACACACACACACAACTGTAGTTGAGAGACACGATTTTATCGTCTTAACTCGATAAAAACGATCAAATAAAAGCGACAAACAACAACATAGTTTAGTTAAAGTGATGAATAAACACAGTCGTGGTCGTTTAGTGAGGACAAAGACAGTCTCGCGCAGGTGTGGACAGACAGAAGGACACAGTCCTAACATGGCAGACAGAAAAAAACACAAACATGTCGACAGGAAGTGACATTAATTCACTCACCAGGTGAAAACGCTGCGTGTTTTTTCCTCTCTTTCGTTGTTTTCACGTCACCACGGCAGCAGAGGAAATGTGAAACAAACACGGTATTTACACGGAAACACGGTTTTCTCCGTGGATCTGTGTGGATTCGTCCCGCTCCGACCGAGAAGGGAACGACGACTCTCGGCTGTCGTTTCCTGGTTCTTGCAGGTATGTGGGCGTGGTTTATGAGCTGCTGCAGGTGTTGCTGCAGGTGGCCAGTGCTCGTGACTCCTCCTAGCGGCGGGAGGCGGAGTCTGCGGTGACTCAGCCTGAAACTGGAGCGTGACTCACTTTTTACTACTGTAAATGAACACGTGAACGAAAGGGAACGCGCCGTGCTTTTTTTTATTGGTTTAAACACAGAATGTTGCGACAAAAATAAGTAAATCAATAAAAAGATAAATTATTGATGACAGGAAGTTAAAAAAACTGACAATATCAAATGTTTACTAAATAAAATTTTATTTAATGTAATACAATTAGAAAAAATATACAATTAAAGAAATTCAGTGATAAAAAATCAATAAAAATGATAATACAAATATATAAAGAAATGTTAACATATTTCTATTTACAATATTTTTTAAATATATATCCACATATTGAATAATAATTTCCCTTTTAATTTTAATCCCTGTAAAAGATATATTGTAATATTAAAATTGTACTAAATCTGAATTTAAAATGTTCTCTCATAAAAATATAATATAACATTAAAAAAAACTATATGTTATAATGTAAATATAAAAAGTTCATATTTCTAAACTGACATTTCTAAGAAACTTTTAACAATGATCTTATAAAGTGTTTAACTGAATAACTATATTATGGATATATATACTATAGAATATTATACTATTACATACCAACTTGATCAAAGGTGAACTGATATTTTTTGAACATTTATTCATTTTTATTTCACTTAAATCCCTCAAAAAATCAAAGGAATTCCTCACTGACCACATGGTTTCACCTCACATGTATCCTATAGTCTATAGAGTATAGAATGTAAATATTTAGCGTTGACCAGCGTTGGCTGTGCGTTAAAAAACTCTGGTGTGACTCGTTAAACCAGTTCAGTTTCAGACAGAAGCAGAAAAGTCCATAAAAACCTCAGGTTTCTTTGTTTACAGAGTGAAACGAGACTCAACACTGAGACAGTCACACACAATCATCTCAAACAATCATCAAACAACAAGCAGTTCAGTGTGTGTGTGTGTGCAGATGAGCTATTCATGTATAATCTCAAAAACAACAGTAATTTATTATTATTAGCAATTATTTTCTAATATTACCATGATATTGTAGTATGTAGCGGAGGTTTAAATTAAACAATATTTCAAAATAACATAATACTTTAAAATAACGTCATATTTCATGTTTTCATTCAGGTAAAAGACTCAATTAACTTTTTAAAAATAAAAAACTTTTGTTTTTTAGAGGAATGTGACAAAATGTAGGAACACTACCTAAAATTAGCCAAAAATATGAATTTAAAGAGATTTTGTGATAAAAAAAAGTAGTTTAAACACATTTATGTTTCATTTATTCAACTTTTTATAGTATATGGATAAAACTTACACAATCTTCTATTTATCTTCTATTGTACGAAAACAGTACCCTCCAGTGTCTCAATGTAGTATAACATGATATTTCATGGTAACAAATTGTATTTCTATGTATGTATTTAAAACATTGTAACACAAATTACATTATAATCAAAGATATTAATATTGTATATGTACTTGTACCTAATATGTATAATATAATACTTATTATTAATAATAATGACGACAGAAAGAACACCAGGAACAGTGTAAGGACGTTAAATATTAATTTATTTCATGGATAAAAGTCAAAAAGTGTTGCTATAATACAGTCGTAGGTATTTTCACTCATTTTCTACACAGAAATAACACAAACGTCAAGGAGAAGCTAAAAAGAAGCAAGATCATTTTAAAAAATATAAAAGATTACAGCAGTTTAAATCCTATTATAGGACATCTAGACATGAAAACATTTCAATTAAAAATACACAAACAGCAGAGATTAAACTGATTTATGTGCCTTTAAATATTGGTGTGCACACTTGAAATCATGATTATTTTAGTTTTGTACTTCAGAGATAACATAGATGATAAGATTTAAGAACAAATGTCTATATAAATATGTGGAAAATACGTTTCTTTTTAATATATATTATAATAACTGAGTGTAAGTGCTCAGAGATCCAGCTGCTGAGGCTCAACTTTTGTTGTTTTGTTGTTCAATTAGCAGCAAAGTTTACAAAAAAGGGCAGATTATTAGTGTTTTACAAGTTTTGTTGTCACCATGGAGACGCGTGACGTCCTCATGTGGAGCTGGGATGTCAATGGTCAGCCGTGCACTCGTGTCTCCTCACTGGAAAACAAGGTGTTTTTTTTCCACTTTAGGAAACAAAGTGTTTACAGATGAGGATGAATCGTTATGACATGGTGATATTTATGTTCACATGAATGACTGTGGAGCCTCGTTTTCAAAAGGGACAGTTCAGGTTTCTGAAGTGTAACCCGACAAAAATCCAAAACACCAGCCTAGGTCCATGATGTCCAAAGAAGCTTTTTCTTACCGTTAGACTCATCTTTTCTGACGTTTGAGTCACTTTGTAAACCTCTCACTCTCAAAATCAGCGACTTTACCATCACAGCACACAAGAGCTGTTGATCCACTGCAGCTTCCATCAGTAAGTTCAAATATGTTATTTAGTGACTTCAGAGTTTGAAATCCTTTATTCAGATTAACCTGAGTGACACAAAGTGACCACACGAGGCAGCAGTAAACCCTGCGAGCTAAAATCCCTAATTTTCTCTATGGGGTTTGGTGTGGGAGAGTGAGTGGTTTATAAACTTCAGTTTCCTGTTGGAAATAGTTGTTTTACACAAAGGTAAAGTGGCAAACATATTCTCATGATAATTGTAGACTTAATTTTAATGTTGAAATGTATTTTATTTTATTTTATTTTGGGTATGTAAATTGTATAAAACAGAGATTTCTTACCAAGTAGACGTCCAGTTCAGTGTCTGACTGGTTTCTGCTGAGGGACGGCAGAGGATCATCCAGAGCGATGGTTGAACTGGAGTCACGTCGCTCCTCACTGCAACAAGGAAATAACAGTGAATGTAAAATAAATGATTAAAATGCACAAAAGCATGTAATTGTATGAGGCACTGGCACAAAATGACTCCCAGCAGAGACATTAGGAAAAAAACCCAGATTTTAACCACTTAACATAAAAGCACAACAAGCAAAATCTTCATCATCTTAAGTCTACAATATCTTAAGACGATGTTTGCTGCTTAATCTCACTGATTGTCACTGTTTGACCCTTCTTTTGTGACAGGAAACTCAAGTTTGTGTCACTTTGTAAACCACTCACTCTCCCACACCAAAGTCCATAGAGAAAATCAGTGATTTTAACATCACAGCACACAGGAGCTGCTGGTCCACTGCTGCCTCCATCTGTAAATTCAAATGTCTTATTCTGTCACTTTGGCATTTCAAATCCTACATTTGAATTTACTTCAGTGACACAAACTGACCACACGGGGGCAGCAGTACACCAGCTGCTCCTGTGTCCCTGTGAGCTAAAATCACTGATTTTCTCTAAGGGGTTTGGTGTGGGAGAGTGAGCGGTTTACAAACTTCACTTTCCTGTTGGAAAAGTGTGTCTAACAGTGAAATAAAGTAGTCAACACACATTTAAGATAGTGTAAACATGAGTTACAGTACATGGACCTGACCTGTTGTCTTGTTCCTCTTCCTCATTTGTGTTAGACGCAAAAGAAACAGCAGATTTGGGCAGGAGATCTGGTTGTTTTGAGGAACTGTAAACTGTCAGGACAAACAGTGGATCAGTCACACACACATTCAAACACAAACACAGACTCATGAGTGTCATGTGTAAAACTCACAGTCTCCATCCAGGTTGTCCAAACTTTGAGCTTTAACCTTCTCGTCCTTCTTCTTCTCCTCCTCCCTGTGCGGCGACAGAATCTCCTGAGACGCCGACTTGGCTGCGTACAGAGAGTTCCTCTTCCTTTTTGAAGACGCTCCTCTTAAAGCTGAGAGGGGGAAAAAATTAAAAATGATAAATGTTCACGCGGAAACGCAGGAGTCACAGAGAGTCGACGCCCCCGAAAACTTACGGTGAATCTTCTTGAACACGGTGGAGCTCATGAACTTCAGAAACCGATCTGCGTAAAAACTGGGCCTGTGAACGGAAACGGTGTCCTGACAAACACACGATAAAGAGTCAGTCATAAAGGTACACACACACTCACACACACACACAGCAGGTGTGTTACTCACCCCGTCGTGCACAAGCGCTTTCCACGAGTGTTCCACCTTCTTAATGAACCTGGAAAAATATAAATATGTACAATAATTAAAGGGCAACTAAACGCTCCCTCCTTTGAGGCTAATTCCACCCACTGAAACATTTTTGAAAAATGCCAGGAAGTGGGCAGAGAGCTGAGGGAGAGAAGGAGGATCTTAGTCAGTGGAAATATTAAAACCTAATTGATCACCGACAAGAAATAACGTTTATTTTAATATTGCCCATTGGATCACATTTTATTGTATCCAATGTATCGCATATCATAGCATTGTATCATATTGTATTACTTTGTAACAAAGTGACTCTATATATATGTATATGTATATATTATATATATGTATGTATATTTATATGTATACTAATAAACTGTATTTAATTAATAATTGTGTGAATGTTAACATTTGAGTGTATTTTAAGATTTTTCTGATATGAAAACAGAACCTTGTCAGAACTGAAACAGAACCAAAGTTCTGTTTTTCTTTAAGCGGTAAACTTGAAATAAATGAATACATTTTGAAAAGAGTTAATTTATCACCAACAAGAAATTACATCTTAAAAAAATTCATCTGTGTGTGTACCTGTAGGACTGAAGGATGTCAATGATTCCTAAAAAGATCAGCAGGTTTTCATCCTTGTGTTTGGCAGGAATTCCACCCAATCTGAAAAACACCAGTTACATTTTTTTTAAATAAACCAACATGATCTACTCTTCATATAAAATGAATCACCAGCTGCACATTTTTACAAAGAAAAGAAGCAAAAGTTTCCTCACGTGTCGTCATCATCAGCCACAGGTTCAGGATCCCTCACGTTGCCCTGGATGGACTCGAGTGCGGTGGAGTAGAGGACTTTCTGTCCTCTCCTGCTGTCACAGCGACTTCCTCTGCTCAGAGGCTTCTGGTCCAGAACGTGAATCCCCAGCAGGAGACTGTAGTCCATGATCTTAAAGCTCTCCAACACCTGAGGACAGGAAAGATGTGACAAGATGGACGCCAGTGACCCATAAAAGCAAAACAATCCTCCTGGTGTCTCACTGCAGTCATGGCAACATGACTTTATTAGTATGTTCACTGTTAGATGTGACAGGAGCAGATTTGAAGTGTAGCCTTCAGGTTTTGAAGATTCTGCCCCAAAGTACCTGGGACCTGGTTCTTACCTTGATGTCTAATCTCCATGTGAGGTTTGAGGGATTACTCTAATCCAGCCATATTCAGAAATTAATTAAACAAAACATTTAAACATAAACTTTTCTTTAACAACAGAAAACCAGGTCCCAGTGAAGTGGACTAATCCTGAAACTGTGAACCTTTAAACCATCTGACATTATGAAGTAACTGTGTTTCTGCATCTCATTGACTGTACAAGTGTAAACACAGAGACTCCGTTCCTTTGCACCGTGTTACCTAACATCCTTACTGAGGTCTGCTGTGGTCTAGCTGCTGGGATTAATGCACCAGTCAGGTGCTTTAATCCCTTCATCAAGAGGTTCTCTGTTTTTTCAGACTGATGAAATAACAGGCGGACGCTAACAAGGTCTTTATTAAAGCTCAGACCTGGACAAAGGAGCTTGGTGTGGTTGTGTAATTGTAGAGAAGTGGGATTCAGTTTAGAGTTCCCATTATTATTAAGATTTTGAACCAACCGATAATCAATAGATAAAGACAATAACTGTGAAAAATGTCTCGGAAATTATCCTCAACTTTTATTGCCGTGTTCGCACAGCAGCTCACATTATCTGGAATCCTGACTTGATAACTAGCCGGAGAAGTTCTAAATAAACAGGTTACTTAGTTCAGGAAATTGGCCACACGGTGGAGCACGTGGCTAGCACTGTTGCCTCACAGCAAGAAGATTGTCGGTTCACAGTGGTGTTTGCATGTGTGCGTGGGTTTTCCCCGGCTTCTACCAGGTCCAAAAACACTGGTGACCTCTCCAGGGTGTGACCCTACAGTATGTCAGCTGGGATTAATTTCAGATCTCCCGCAAACACTCACATGTACGATAAAGTGGTGGACAATTCATAAATTTGTCAATTTCATTAAGCACTCATGACAAACTTCTTGAAACGGACATTTGGCAACTGGCTTGTTGGAAATGATCATAGATTCCAGAAATGTGACTTGGTAGTTCCACAAAAGGTTCCATTTCTTTGCGGAAATTTGAATTTGACGAGGGAAAATGCAGGTCTGAAAGCAGCTAACATGAAAACTATGCCTGGAAAACCAAAGAAAAGATGCTTTGCACAAATTTTGATTGATTTATCGGCTAAAGGTGAGAGGACAAGGTAGAGGCAGGTGATCCGCGAACCCTAAAGGGAGAAGAAGCCGAAAGAAGAAGGTCCAATTTCTGGGTCAGGGAACTTCAGTGGCTTTCACATACGAGAAAGAATATCAGTCTTTTCTGTTTGTTTAACAAACTTCTGTTTCAAAATTCAAGAAGAATGCTCTGGCTGGAAAAGATGACCTTAAAGACCTTTTTCAGGTGTTGCCTGAATGCCATTTCTGTGCTGTCCAAGCTAACCAGCTGCTAGTTTTAGTCTCCTATAAACATGTTTGATGCCAACATCACAGTGTAAATACATGTTTTATATAAGATTTGATGGTAACGCACCCGACAGTCCCTCTGCAGAGTCTTCATCAGGGCGTTGTACGTGTCGGCGTCGAAGAACAGGCCCTCATGCATCTCCTGGAAGTCTAGGTCTTTGAACGTGGGCGAGAACTTGAGGCGCTCCTTGCGCGAGGCGCGGCGCTTGTACGAGGAGCCCTTCAGGTCGTACTTGTAGTGCATCCTCATGGCGCGCGGCAGCACATTGTTCATCACCACCACACGGACGGTGGCGCCGCCGCTCTGGATGCAGTACAGACCGTAGAACTTAGGCAGCAGTGTCCGCGGATTCTGATTCAGATTCTACGATTAAAAAAAGACAAAGTCAAGTGAAGTCACTTAAATATTAAAGCTAAGCTTAATTTATGACTTTGAATTTTTGGGGTTATTAACATTTTTTTGGGCGTGTTTACGTCCACAAAAAATACTTTTTGCTATTAAATCTAAGGGTTTATGTTTGAAGTTGATAGGAAGACGGTGTGTCAGTTAAAGTTTGCTATGTGAGGTTTTAACCACTTGGAGTGCTATGGAAATTTTTTTCCAATTTCAAGTATGCAGATTATACAGAAATATATACATATATATATACATATATATATACCTTGCTAACAATTATCTACAATAAAAAATATTGTGTGTAAATATGTAAATATATTCCTAACAACTGTCTATGGTCAACATTTTCTATATACTCTATGCAGATGATCTGTCAAAGATCAACAGTTTTCTTTATGTGTTTATCTAAATTTGCAAATATGCAGATGATACACAAATATATCTTCCCAACAATTTTCTACAATCTACATTTTAAAAAATGTAATATTTTATTTGTATCTGAAGTATTTAAATGATGCACAAATATGTAAATACATTTCTAAAAACTGTTTTTTTTAATAATTTTTTGCAGATGATGTATGAATATATAATTAATAAATGTGAACAGTCAGCAGAGACCAGGATGTAGTGAGTAAACAATTTAGCAGCATATGAACAAAACTCAAAATTCAGACGCAGGTAGAGTTTGTGTTTTTGTGGGCATGGCTCACCATGTAGTAACCAGGCAACAGCTTCTGCAGAAACTCCGCCTCCTTATGCTGCACTGTCTTAATGATGAACTCATCGTCACTGGTGAGGTAGAACCAGGAACTGCTGGCACCGGGGTTCGACAGCTCGATCAGTGGCTCGTTACAGATGGAGTACTGGAATTCACACGGATCGTACTGTCAGTTTTACAAATGTTCCCTTACTTTGTGTTGACATTACTGATGATATTAGAGTCTCCAGAATGGTGACAATTTTGTGAGATTGCCCTTAAATTCTATGTCTGACACAGCAGTTTGGTGCAGTTTGGTTTGATGTAGACCAGGGTTGGGCAATTATTTTCAATTCAAATTTTAATTCATTTTAATTAAATTGTATCACTTTATCTAAACACACAATAAACACAATTACTAACCAACTCTATTGAAATTATCAAATGACTACACTATATAATGAATACTATTACACTATACTACTGTGGTGTAGTGCAGTGAATATATTGTCTACGTGGCCCGCGGGCCATAAAATGCCCATGTCTGTTGTAGACCCTGCTGAGGTTCACAAACATCTCAGCAGAACAATGATATGAATTTGACGGTTTTCCCCCCCGTCTCACCAGGTAGTCATCAGGTTTGATGCCAAACAGCTCTCTGAAGTAGCGGAAGGCCAGCGGGGCGTACGTCTTCAGCCGGAAGTCTGGGAAGTGATGTGCTGGAGTCAGGTTGCTGCCTTCACTGTTAGAACCAGCAACAGAAGAAGAAGAAGAAAAATCTGTGTTCAGCGGCGACTCAGCTCACTGTGAAGTGCAAAGATACAGCAGCTGTATGTTTGTACCTGGGAAGGAAGACGCTCTCCACCACAGAGAAGTCCTGCATCAGGACATCTCTGTCCGGTTTGGAGCTGAGGTTTCCCACAGTGTAGCTGATGCCCAGCTGGATCGCTCCTTTCAGGACGGTGGATGTGGGCTGACACGACACACAGGACACAATAATCTGTTATACATTCATTTAAATGTGTTATTTCTGTAATGTTGTGTTGTGATTACTGTGTGGTGTGAATGCCCCTGTTGCAGTGTTTCTGAAACACTGGCTCGGGGACACACGGATGGGTCGTGGAAGACTTTTTTGGGTCCCCAAAGAAATTTGTAGAATTCATTCAAGATTTCAGGATTATCAAGATGTATGTGTTTTGATTATCTCTTGGAAAATAATTGGCCAACCAACTCAAAATTATATACGGGGTTGTATAACCAATATGGCTGTGAATTAGTTGCTACCTTATGCACAAATTTGCTCTTGTCACAATGTATTTGTGTCATGAAACACTGCCACGTTGTGTTTACTTTGCCTATTATTATTGTTTTTTATATTGACCACAAAGTACTGCATTTTTGGGGCTTGAATGTGCATAACATGTAAAAAAATGGCAAAATGGCATCATAGCCCCCATAAAATATATATTTTTTTATTTAATTTATTTTATTTTAGCGTTATATCAGAAACAATCTGGGAAAACATCAACTTGGACCCAAAAAAAACCTTGTTCCCGTAAAGTGTATGAACTTGACTTATACCATTATTTATATTTTTTCAAAGTCTCGTGGCTTTTTTAAATCTCAGATTACCAGTAAAAATTTAAATACATATGTAACATTTAAACATTTTGTTCTTTTTTTTTCTTCCTCTGTGAAATGAATTAAATTTGACGTCCGCTCACCTTTTTATGATCCTTTGACGCTTTGGCGGTTTTGGTTCCTCCGGCACTGGTTGCTGTGGATGTGGACATCGTCTGCACATGGATGGAGACACTGATTAAAGGGAAGTTCTGCAGAAAATGTGACTTCCTTTTTTCCTCTCAAAGATAAACAGCCATGCAGATGAAGTGATTTACCTTGAATGGACCTTTTTCTTTTACTGAGAGTTCATGTTGCTGATTGGCTGCTCCTGTAGGTGAGGCACAGAGAAGTTTACGTGCCGCGCTTACATTTGCATTCGTGTCAATGCAAAGCTGTGACAGATTTTTCTGAGAGTCACATTCAAATCCACGCTTTACCTTACTGTACACAGAGCGACTGAGGGTCGAGCAGCGTCTGTGCGAGTCTTTAACCTCAGATTCTCTCAACAAAACAACCTTTGTTCGTCATTAAGACGGATTAGAAAAAACATTACATATGAAAAGCCTCGTGTTTTATAACTGAACACAACAACGAGACTCAACAACACTAACTCCTGTGAAGTGGTGACTGGACATAAATGAAAAGATAATCTTACTTTTTTTCCCCACATTATTACCACTTTAGTTTCATTTATTTAACTATAGAAATCAGTCTGATATTAATTCAGTATTGTATTATTCATATAAGTGAAACATCTCATGTATAATCCCCTAAAGAGTTTATACTGTAAATATAGTTCATATTTTCTAAATTTGTGACCAAAGATGTTAATATATATAATATATAATATTATCTATCAATATATTTTCATAGAATACACCCAGAAAATACACTAATACATTTCTTCCTAAAGAAATATAAAAAATTAAAAATATTTAAACATTGCATTAAACATGTGTAATTATTATCATTACAGCAGTTTGATTATAGACATGTTTATACACATGTTGCAGGAGTTTAACGCATTGGAAGATTGTTTCTACAATAAAACCAACTCTAAATCACAGAATTCCACTTAAAGATTGAAGAACTTAACAGCCATAAACAAACAAACAAAGGAAAATAGAACTTTATAACTTTAGAAAAAAACAACTGACTTTATCACAGTGCTATACATTTATGCTTGGAACAAACATATTTTTGACTAAACATTGTTAGCAATTGTTAGCAATACCGGTCAATAACAACAACAACACTCTACTCTATTATGTGCTATTCTGCTCACACAAACAGCGTAGCAACACGTCTACGGATAAAAGTTTAACAATACCACGTGTACGACTGATTTACTGTGACCCAAACAAGACAGAAGTGATATTAATGGAAAAAAGTAGAAAAGACTGTTTTTACTATTTGACACAAGCAGCAGCCATCTTGGAATCCTATGTCAGGGTTTGTGATTGGGTGAACACGCTAACACTTCATGCACTGTAAATAACAAAATGGCTGACAAATTTAACAGGAAACACCTCCCCAATTTAAATTGGTAACACCTAAATTAATTGAGCTAATGCAAACTTAAGTTCTCTTCATATAACTTGCTAACTTTGATTTGAACAAATACAGTTAAATTTGTGTCTAACTTTTAGCTTTTTAGCTAGCCTGTTGAAGGAACGCCCACTCAACAACAAAAATGGAACGCATCAATACAATTTCATGGACTGAAAAAACAAACTGGCTGACAAAAAACCTGAAAAAACCCAATTGAAATTGGTAACACCTAAATTAATTAAGCTAATGCCAACTTCGCTTTATATATCTTGCTAACTTTGGTTTGAACTCTTGCAGTGACTGTTTAATTATTTAAGGCGGCAGTAGTGGCTCTTTTTGCGATAAAGCTGTTAGATTTCTACCGATATCTCTTGTATCTCATATCCAAACAACGCTAAAGTTGCTACTGCACACACTGATGCCTTAACTAAGTCATCTATCAAGTTTGAAGCCTGTCATGTGAACAGTTGGACGAATAAAAGTCAGATAGAAATTCCTTGAATTCTTTCAAACATTACCAAATTTATCAGCCATTTTCTTCTCTCTTCACCTCTCTGCTCTGTCTTCCCCTGTCGTCTCTATCTGCTAAAGGTAAAATCCCCTTAACAGTTTCTTCAAACACAGATCAAACCTGATGATTGTTTATATTCGGCTGAGCTTCATCAGGATGTGGTTTTTGTGGGCGACAACATGACAAAATGAGAAATGTCTTCAGGGAGGATTATGGTGAGAAAGCTGTTTACAGGTTTGAAGCAGAGGCCTCAAGAGAAAACATGAAGAAACGTCAATGTTCAGTTCATCTAAAGCCTGATGTGAATGGGGTTAATTGTAGTTCAGGTTTTTTTCCTCTGGTTTATGTATTTAAAAAAATAACACAGTGAGTGATGTAACACAGTGAGTGTGGTAACAGTAACATGTCATTTAAATTCCACTTGACAGATTATGTAAAATCCACCAGATTATGTAAGGCAGTGGAGGAAAACACACTGTAAATATTAAGGGTATATGTGTATAATATTGTCAATTTAAACACTTACTTACTATTGTAAATTAAACACTTTACATTCACAGTAGTTTATTGTAAAATACTGTAAAATGATACCTTTTTACTGTAATTTTATGTCATACAGATTTAGCAGTATTTTAGCAGTAAAAACTGTGGTTTTTTATTTACTTTATAATTACTCTATTTTACTAATTGTATAATACAGTATAATGTTTTAATTATTAGCATTTTACTGTATTTTACTAGTTTTACTGGTATTTTAAAACTAATCATGTGAATAAGTAATATTTTCCTGTGATGTTGTTTTGATGTGATTTATTAGTATTTTCCTGAATATATGCAGTATTTTAAGGTAATCGCGTACTATTTTTCTGTATAAATACTTTATTCAACTGTAAAATTACACAAACAAATATCGCGTTAGAGTAGTTTTCCTGTAATAGCCACTCATGTAGTTGTTTTATTGTAAAACTACTTCATGAGTACATAAGTTCATTTTGCAAGTTAAAGCCTGTAAAGTACTGATTATGTAAATCATTGTGAAATCCTAGTGACAGTGACTATCACAATATCACATTAAATATCTTGCTGTGGACTCGTTTCATTGATATTATTACATTAATATGACATTACATTATTCTAAATTTCTTCCTGATTACTAACTTGAACGTATCCCATGAGAAGCATAAATGAATATTTATAGTATTACACTGTTTTCAACCACAAACTTAAATAAACTCATCTCTAAAACCATTTAAGCAGTGAGATCAGGCTTGACTGAATAAAGCTGCTCACCCTCACGTCTCACGCTCCACTGCCGCTGTTTTTGCATGTATGTAAAAAAGACGAGGAGCTCTTCAGCTCACGGCCGTCGACACTTTATTTATTCAGTCTCTGTGAGTGAAGTGAAAGGGAAGTGGAGCCATTTCCTCCTGTGATACAATCACCGGCTCATCGTCTGAGCCCGGAGGCTGCGTTCAAACACTATGTCACCCACAAAACACCTGCAAGACGCTGGGTGGGTTTTTATCAGCCTGACATTACGTGTGAATACAACTAAAAATGCACAGAAAAACAAGAAGGAAAGGAGGAAACAGAAAATAAGGTTTAGTGATTATAGATTGTGTGACTGAAGCATTTTTCAAATTTCATTGCAGTTGTTTATTGTCAAATGTTGAATGTTTCTTGTCTATTTTCCAATCCAATTTTATTTGTACAGCACTTAACTCACTTCCCAGTTTGATTCACTCTGCAAACGGGACGATGACATCTGCAACATTCCCCCACTTAGACGCAAATATTACGACAATAATCGTGCAAATGTGCGGCTACGTTTATTTACGTTATCCTTCTCCTGTTTCGGCCACCTACTTATTATTTCAGAGAACTATCTCCTCATATTCACTTATGAGGAGTAAAAGTTCATCAGAAACAGAAACAGTAAATGTGCTTTTTTAAAAAAAAATCTTATTTTTCTAAACTTTGAGACAAATTTGCGTTAAATTTCGAGGGAAACTAACGTTAACAGTTGGCTTCTCCCTCAGTGACAAAGTTGACTCGAAAGAGCGACACGAGAAGACACGACAGGCCGCTGCCCTCTTACCTGAACAGACCTGGCGACAAACAGGTGGAGGTTAACCGTGGATCCGACGATACGCCGACGATGTGACCGTGTTTGTGTGTGAGTGACAAATAAACTGAGTGAGTGAGTGACTGCAGCTGTGACTGTGGAACATCATCACCACTTCCTCTCTCTCTCTCTCTCCCTCTCTCACTCACTCCGCCTACCTGTTACATTATTACAGCGTGAGTCACGCTGAGTTATAGTCAGTGATGGGAAACATTGAAGGATCAGCGGTTTCTGCAGAACATGCCGTCTGAAGCTAACCCTGAGAACTCAGAGCATTTTGCATAACTCTATTAAAACGTATATACAGAGGCTATAAGAATGTGCAATATATAGTCTTATAAATCTTTTTTTTCAGCACAGCCTATAGACAATCTGATTAAAAACTATATAAACACACCTGAGCAAAAAAAAGTACTCAAAATCTTTTAGAATCATATTGAATTTGTGAAATGTGGAAATACGTCACAGTTCAAAGCTTTTTATGGACATGTTTGTGTTTATTTTGTTACTTTTTTGCACAATTATCACTACTCGTACTATTTTTTAAAAAACATATGTGATATACAATGAATCCTAACTTTGACTCAACAAACACATAAGAAGATGAAACGCCTGAAGATGTGACAAACACACAAGGAGTTGTGTGTTATAATATATATGTAATAGTCAATTTACCCAGAGTGCACCTGTGGCACTGATCTGTGCCGTGTGAGCACTAGGGGTCAATAAATAAATGTTATACATTTATTTTTATTTTTCCCTTTCTTAATTTTTGCTTTATTTTCACCACTTTGTGGACTTTTTTTTCAGACTTAAAAGAATAAATTATAAAGAATAACTATTTTTTAACCAAATTGAAAACACCCCAAGTTTACAATCTGTGGGATGAACCATTTGTCAGTTTATTCATAGGAATATTATACTAAATTTCCAAAACCATGATATTAATGGTAAAATAACACTTAGTGAGAAGGGAAGGGTCACAGGAATTTTGACAGGAAATTAGGTAACAGAACTCACGTAATAGCACTAATTCTGCGTAACATAGTTACACAATTACACACTACACAATTATGTTTCCAACGAAAATAAGAAAGGTTTCCAAAGAAAATATCGTTAGAGATCACAGTAACCATGAGAGTCAGAATATTAAACATGAATTACTAGTATTTACATGTATAAATACTGTATTTAACTGAAAATTTAAGTAATTTTGATATGCAGTATATTACCATGACTCTACCATGATTGTTTTTATATATATGTATGTAATATAATATATAATTATACAAATAATACTAATTAAAAAACATCTTATGGATTCTCAGATTTGCAGGTAACCAGTTTGCCTCTGTCCTGTAGGGGGCACTCTCCCCTCTCATGCTCCACTGACTCCACCGTGTGTTAATGATGTTCCTGTTTCCTCTCTGCAACTTCATATTTTTCACTTTTCTTCCCTCTCTTTGTTCTTTTACTTCCTCATTATTCCACGTATTATTTGTATTATTATTATTTTCTCCTGTTTCTCTTTCTTCTTCTTTGTTTTTCTGTCCACGTTTGTCGTCTTTCGTCCTCTCACTGGGCCACAGTTCAAGTTGCTGGAGGTTTGTTTTTGGACAGACAGACAGACAGACAGACAGACATACATACAGACAGATAATCAGACTGTTTGAGGTCATCAGATATCAGCTCAGAAAAACACAAACCTTTGCCACATTAGTCTGTGAGAGCGACCTCAGTCATGCTGTCATTTCTGAGACTCTTTCTATAACACTGCCATCAGAATAGTCAACAGCTGAACGGACGACACTAAAGACACTTTCCTTAAAGTCCTCTGTTTACATCACTGTCACTTTAAATCTCTTGCTTGAGCATCTTTGCACTAATTATCACATTTACACATCACAGTTTCCAATAATGTACAGTTTACATTTCTCTTTTGAATATATGCATATATTTACATATATTTTTATGCACATTATTTTTGTTTAATATTTATTATTTTGTTTAAATGTATATTTATATACTATTTTTTAATGCTATTTCTTTTTGTATACTTTATTGCTGGTATTTTTGAGTGGACAGCAAAGTAAGAATTTCATTGTTTACTGTGCTGATGACAAGAAACACTATTAAAAAGACAAAAAGTACAAAACTACAAACTACACACAACTCAGTTTTAAGAAAGAATGTTTAATTTTGAACTCTTTATCTACAACACACTTTGTAGACATTGTCACATGACGCTCGTCTAAAACACATTTAAGTTATTATTATTATTATTGTTGAATTTTCCATGTTGATGCAGCTGTGACGGTCAAACACAGTCAGAGTCAGGATGTGACCTCACTGCTGTTTCTGCTGCTGCTGTGACTCTGTCAGACGTCTGCACACAAACACACAACATTCACAAATAACATCTCATTATGTAACTTTATAAAAGAATATAAGACGTGTGTGTGAAAGTTCTGCATGTTTATGTCACACTATTATTCATTTTCTGCTCTATTCAACTTCATTTTACTAACTAATACTGCACATTTTTCTTTACATTTGCAGCTGATTTTAAAGGCATAGTTCAGCATTTTTTGAAGTGAGGCACTTAAAGGTCCAGTGTGTGACATTAAGATGGGTTTATTGTGCAGAAAATAAATATACTACGCATAAGTATATTAAAAATTGCCTTTAATATGTACATTATAGGAGGGTCTTTGTTTACGGAACCCGCCATTTTGCTCCACCACGTTTCTACGGAAGCCCGAATGGACAAACAAGTCCGACTTTTCCCGTTTAAAAACTGTAGCGTAATACGTAAACAAAGACGGCTCTGTGTTTGCAAATCTGATACGAAAACCAATGAAAAGGAAGGAGAGCGTTGTGAAAGAGTTTAACTAACTTTTTTCTGGCTTGTGAGGACCACCGTAGTTCCCTGGTCCATTTGGTAAAGGAGGCGTGGCTACACGAAACACGATTTTTTTCCACGCATGTGTGAAAGTGCAGCTACTTCCTGTTACGACGGCTGTTTCCAGGGTTATGGCCACTGCTCTTTCAGTCAACTTTGTGCCTGAGGGCGGAGCCAACAGTTATTTCTGGTTTCAATCTAAATTTATCGCACATTTATCGCAAATGTTCTAAAATATGATTAAAAAAAAGCACATTTACTGTTTGAGTCTTAAGCTAATTTGAGGAGTAAGTTCTGTGGAATAACCAGTAGGAGGCGCAGTGATGAGTGAAGGCGTCCTCTGTTTGTTGCAATATGCAGTCTCACCACTAGATGTCACTAACTCTCACACACTGCACCTTTAACAGAAGGTCATGTGACCTCAGGAGATGAAGTGTTTTTTCAGTTTAAACACAAACACATCCACGGTCACAGAGCAGATGTCTCACGTCTAACGTCTCACCCCGAGGTCGTGGACGTGTTTCTCCAGATGTTCGATTCGCAGCTGGCGTCTGTCCATCAGTCTGTCCCGGGCTGAAAGCTGCGAGGACAGACCGGCGAGTCGCCGCGCCTGTTTGTCCACGATGACCTGCGACATGAAGACAAATGAAGACACATAGAGCTGATATTCTGTCTCCTGTGAGACCTTCTGTGACCTTCTCTCTGATTCCTCACCTTCATGGAGCTAAAGTCCAGTTGACCCCGTGACCTCGGCTCTTGCGTCAGGGTCTTCAGCGCCTGGAGGACACGGTTGGTCCGGTGCTGCAGGTTCCTCTGCTCCGTGTCCACGTCGTCTAGGCCGCTCTGCAGCTCTTTGACCGTCCTCCACAGTCTGTCCCCGCGGGCGCTCAGCATCTGCAGGTCCTTCCTCGCCTAACACACAGGACGTCTCCAGATCACATTCAGATAATGCTGAGTCAGCGTTTCTCACTATAGTGTTCCTGGTTTCTGTCTTCATTTGGAATGCTGAGTCATCGTTTGCAACTATAGCGTCCAACGCTGAGTCAGCAGTTCCGAATATGACAACATGAAGTCCACAAGAACATTTAAAAACACAACAGATTCAGTTCATACTCTACAGTAGCTTCAAAAATAAGTTCATTTCAAGCAGAATTTAAGGTAAAATAGCAGAAATAATGTTTTTATAGATATTTAATTAATTGTTTAAATGAGGTCTTCAAGTGAAGTCCTGATCTTCTTGTCTCTGAAGATGTCATGTCTCACCTGTCTGTGAGTCCGTCCCGTCTGTAGTCTCTGCTTCAGGACGTTGTCCAGACTCTTGGTGGCACTGTCGAGCTCTGCTGCAGCCTGCTCCCCCTGAAGCTCCAGATGCCTGGAGTTCTCCTCCACGCTCCGCAGCAGGTGAGCCAGGCCCAGCGAGAGCATCCTCAGCTGGGACAGCGGGACATCACCTGCCTCCCGGGACGAGGACGAACCTTCACCTGATGATGAGCACGGACAGATTCCCATCATCATCAGCAGCAGGACAAACACCAGCACCTGCTGCACCTGCTGCACCTGCTGCTCCACCATCATGGTCCAGAAGATCTTTAAGATCCAGATACAGACGTGTGAGATGTTTCCCTGTCTCCAGGCTGTGACAGAGAAGAACCAACATCTGCCTGATGAAGCTCAGATGATCTGAGCTCAGACGGAGGAAGGAGAAGAAGAAGAGGAGGAGGAGAAGGAGGAGGAGGAGGAGGAGGAGGAGGAGGTGGGAGTGTCCTCAGAGTATAAACAAGGAAGCGTGAGCAGGGATCTGAACGTTCTGTCCTTCAATCTTTTCTGTTCACCGCTGGGATTCAATGGAAATGTTTTTCTCGTTAATGTGACTCAGCACATTTTTAAAAATGAGGTCAACCAGAGTGCTGAGCCGGATGACGTCAATAAAAAAATCAATAAAAATAGAAATTTAAAAAACCAGAGATTATTTATGTATTTATTTTCAATCATCAAAGAGCTGATGATGTGCTTAAAATAAGAGTTTTAACCATTTACTGGCACATAAACAGCAATAAAAAGCTTTATTTTGATTATTAAAATAATTAAATGTGGTCTGTCAAGAAGAATCTGACTAAAGAAGCAGAATATATGTATATGTATATGCATATATATATATAATATATACATGATTTAAGAACATAAACATTTCTGTCGTTAAAAATGCAAATAAAATGCAAAAAAATAAATAAAAATAAAAGCAGCAGATTAACAACATCAACACTTTGCTGAACTTTCATTAAACATTTAAATAAAAACAAACCAGTAGAGACATCTGCTGGCAGTTTGTGGAGTTACAGTCATTTATTCACTCATTTCTTGACACTGGAAATGTTTATTCACGCTTTTTATTACAATCTGTTTACTGCAATTCTACTTTTTTACAAACAAGTAAATAAATAAATCATTTAAAGAAAATTACAGTTCATTAAAACTCTGACACAGGTGCAAAATTTTAACCAACTATGAAGAAAACAGATGAGATCCTGCTTTAGATTTGATTTAAAAAGTGAATTTACTTTTATAAATTTAATACAAATATAATATAACATGTTTACATTGGTTAAAGCAGGTTTTGGAAGTTTTTTGTGCCGGTTTAAGCTTTAGGAACAAAAACACATGGACGCAATCATATCCCGGGCTAGCTGCTTTTAGCGCTTGTCAGCCAGTGTACCATGGGATTCTCTTCAGGTTGTGTTTTTTTTGTGTACACAAACATCGTAGCAACATGTCGACGGATACAAAATGTAACCATACTATGTTGCATTTTGTTACACGACTGATTTACTGCGAAACAAATAAGTAAACAAGGTAAAAGTAGAAGTGTTTGTGCAGTGGTGGCCATCTTGGAAGCCTACATTGGGGCTGGCGAGGTTTCTCTGAGGTTGGAAATCCAACTTATATCGGAAATTTCGAGTTTCAACTACAAATGGAACACAGCAGAGAAAGTAATATTCAATAAAAATGACATATTGTCAAGATTTTTCAGTTCTCAGTTTTAGTATTTAGTCACTTTTTTACACATTTAATTAAGCTTATTTGTAGAACTTTCCAGCAGTAAAAACTATCACTTTGTTTATTGTTATATGTGACAGATATTGTTTAAGATAACCTCCAGTCTGTGTGTTTGAAACATGCACCGTTCTAATCAAAGCACTGTTGTCATCAAAGCATCGCTAGCAAAGTTCTTTTGTTATACAGTATGTTAACCTTCATATGTGTCTAACTACTAATCATCAGAACCTGTACGACAACCTTACTGTGTGTGTGTGAAATAAATCTTCATGAAGACACTGGAGTTGTTCCCGCTGTACTTCTTCTGGTTGTCCTTTCCAGAAGGGATTATTGAGCTGAAAGGATCAGCCAGTAAAAATCTGGACACTCAGTTTTAGTTTTTAGTCACTTTTTTTTTACACATTTAGTGAAGCTTATTGTTGGACTGAACTGTGAATAAGTGAAGGAATTGGACTGAACCACTTCCTACACTCAGTCTGGTCTCGTGCTGATGAACGAGCGTCTTTGTGTCTCCGAGCCACAGACCAACAAACTGTTCTCTGAAAGTGTGTTGGAGTCGAGTCACGTCACTCACACTGTATGTCAACTCATAAAGCCTGATTTATAAAGACACAGAGACTCAGTGAGACACAGTGAGACACAGTGAGACACAGAGCCCACGTCTTCCTCCTGCTGTTCACGATTCAGGAGAAAACTGCAGAGAGACTCTGGGTCAAAGCAGGAGAACGAGGACAGAGACACACAGTAAGTCTTAATTTGTCATTTTAAGACACATTTAAGAGATTTAGGAGTCACTTAGGGACATTTTGTGCCATTCTGTTTTTTATTGTCATGTCATTTTGCCTGTGTTGACTGAATCTATCTCAAATTTACCAGATTTATAATTGTTGCCTCTCACAAAAACCTGACACATTTGTTCCTAGCAGCAAAAAATGTCATCTTCCCAAAAACAGCTGTTTGTTTTAAATATAATTAATATTTGATATGTATACTTTAAGCTGTACTAGTTTTAAAAGATTAGTACAGTTTAAAAGATATTGCACATGTTTTACTAAAGGAAGAAAAAAGAAAAAAGAAACTGTGCTTAAAGGTTATTATGGGATTATCGATCCAAAACAGCAAAAATAGGTCACATATTCCAGCTTTAACGACCTGACATGACACTTAGCAGTTTAGATTTATTTTTTTCTGAGTCACTTTGTATTTTAGTGTCTTTTTTGTAAGTAAGAGCCCTTTTTGTTGTTTGTCTTCATTTATTTTCCCTAACAAGCCTTTATTGTGAAATAGTCCTAACATATTACCGAGGACAGAGGAACATTTAGAGGCACTCACTGGCTGACACATGATTATACAAAAAAGTCCAACTTTTTTGGAAAAAAGCTAATTTTTGGAAAAATTTGTGATGATAGATATTTTGCAGAATTTCAAAATAAAGGTGTCTGTGTTGATATATAGTTAATATTTTTCATTTTCCTTTATTACTTGATATGAAGTGGTGGGCCATCTGGAGATATTTGGAGGGTCGGATTTGGCCCGCGAGCCCCAAGTTTGGAACCCCTGACTGAACAGGAATCGCACTTCAATAACACCCGGCCTCGATCCTGTTTGCTGTGGTTTCAGTTTTTCCGTGTTTGATCCACAGAGGCTCATCGGACATAATGAGCACATGTGACTCCGCCCCCTCCAGCTGTTCAATCAGCCTCTCTCTGACCTCTGACCTTTGCCCCCCCCCACAAACCACGCTCGACTGGTTAGAGGCCGTCAAACGAGACGGCCGCTGGAATTCCTGACTCTCCATGTCACACGCGCTGATTCTGCTGCGATGGAAATAATCTGCGAGTGTTTTTCCACAATCACATGTTTTTAATCCACATGTGGAAAACTGTGGATATTTCATATTCACATCTGTCTGATGACATTTATATCAACGGGTTTGTACCTGTTGGTGCATGAGGGCGATGAAAAGTGTTTCCTGGTAATTAACGAGTTGAGTTAAAGGTCAAAAATCACCAGGTTACGACTAAAAAGACTGTTTTTAGCCACTTAAAGAAACATGAGACTCAGTTTTAACTGTTAAAGGCTCTTTTGTGTGTTTTTGTGCAAAGTGTGGTTGCACTGTGAGTCCATCCTGTTCCATTCTTCACTCTCCCATGTCATTTTTATTTTTAACTCTTGAGTATATAATACATTACTATGACAACAGGACAAAATATTGAATAAAAATAGCTTTGCATGATAAACAACAAGAAAAGTAACACATTTACAGATATTTTTAGACAGATTTTTTAGTACAGCGCACACAGTTGTTGCCTCCATCACTACGTTTGTGTTATTTTGTGAAAATCTTCATTCAGTTTTACCGCAGTGACAGGAAGTGACCAAAGTGAAGCTCCTGTGACAGAAAATCAAAATCACATTGGCAACGATTACGACACAGCTGTGGTCTTCACCTCTGCTGCTGCTGCTGGAGGAGGAAGAGGAAGAAGAAGAAGAAGAAGAAGAAGAAAAAGAAAAAGAGGAGGAGCCACAGAGTTTGTGGGTCAAAGTGAAATAACCTGTTTTCTGAGGTGAGACGAGCAGAGCGTGTTGTTGTTTCTGATCAGGTCCAGTTCTTAGTCGACTGCTGAACAGAGACTCTCAGCTGCTTGTTCACAGTGGTTAAGTTCTTCACCTGCACAGAGGAAACATGGTTCAGGGACAGTTTTCATCACTGACAGATCATTGACCTCTAATGGTGAGACTGCAGATTGCAACAAACTTTGTCCATTTGTCAATCTTACCAGAAATCCTGTGGTCAGGTTCTGGTTAGGCTCTAGTCAAGTTTTGGTCTGGCTCTGATCAGGTTCTGGTTAGGTTCTGGTCAGGTCCTGATCAGGTTCTAATCAGGTTCTGGTCAGGTTCTGGTCAGGTTACGGTCAGGTTCTAATTGTAAGTTTCTGGTCAGGTTCTAATCACCAGGATCTGATCTGGTCTGGTTCTGGTCTGGTTCTGGTCTGGTTCTGGTCTGGTTCTGGTCCGGCTGTGTGAGGAAACATCTGGCCTCCCTCTTGTGCCTTCTGAGCTGACATCAGTTCCTTCAAACACTGGCTCAGTTCAGCAGGAACATGAGTCTCGGCAACAGACGACGTGAACACATGCACTTTCATCCTTTCATTAAGAAAAACAACATGAAGACGAGAAAATATTTACTGTTATTTTCTTTCTTCCCTTTCTGTTTTATGTTCACATGTCCAAAATAAAGCCTTCATTCATTCATTCATTCATTCATTCATTGAATGTCTGTTCAGTGTGAGTTTCTACAGGCGACTGGGGACGTTTGATGTGAAGTTAATGACTCTTTGTTAGCACACGCTGGTTTATAGAAAATGACAAATTAACTTTTTGCTGCAAAACAAATTCTGCTTTTTATTTTTTTTTGCAAATTAACAATTAAATTAACGACCAATTAGATTTAGTAATTCTGTTCTGTGTGTGACAGTGAGAGAGTTTAACAAGCTCATCGTCTCCCTGCCGTCTTCATCCCACGCCGGTGATTTTATTGTTTTTTTTTGTTAAATCGCTCGTTCGATTGCTCACACTTTGACGTTTCTTCGTTTTTATTTGATTGTTTTTACTGGAATCACATGTGGATCATTTTCCTCTCGTCGTTAAAATCATAAAGTCAGAGGATAACATCGGCTCATTAAGTCTTTATCAGCACAGTGACTCAGCAAACACAACAACAAAAGGGAGAATATTAAGAATTAAAGGTCCGATGTGTAAGAATTGCTGACCTCTAATGGTGACACAGCAGAATGCAGACTCACCACTTCCTGTCAGCTTAAGTTTAAGCTATTTTTATCAATATTTTCACTGCTTCTTCAACAGGAAACTGAAGTTTGTGTCACTCGCTGATTGGTTCACCGCTGCCTCATTTCATAACTTTGCTTCCTTTGTATATTTGAACAACGGCTTTTAACACACAAAACTCACAACATAACACATTCAAACTTTCACACAGAGGACTTTGGTGCAGGAGAGTGAACAACTGACAAAGTGACCCAGAAAAGGCCGTCCAATGGTGAGATAACAAACATGACCTATTCAGACAAGGCCAGTGATTTTAAACACACACAGTTTGTGTAAGAACATGTAAATAAATCCTGAAACATAAATCTAAATACATTCTTCTTGTGAACTACAAATCATTTCATGTCCACACAGATACTTTTATTTTGAAATCCTGTGAAATATCTATCATTGCGATATCATGATGTAATTTCAAGCTCAAAAATAACATTTTAATCTATTTAACTTTATTATTTACATGACTACAGATAAAATATCTACTGTGAAATTGTATTCTTAGTCCATCAGAAGTGATTGTCGTGTGAATTGACCACTAGATGGAGACAGAGGATAAATATATGTGAATCTGCAGCTTTGACGTTCACCTCTGCACACATGATATATGTATATATCTATATATATATATATAAAAATGTTATCAACGGTGTGTACATGTCTTTCCTTTATTTTATCAAACCTGCTCTGCTGTAATTTCTTTCATTTTGTTGTTTTTGATCAACACTTTTTCTTCCCTCAAACCTTTTTTTGAGACAACAAAAGATAATCACACACACAAACAGACAAGTTATTGTCTCGATCGATCACAAACGACAGCTTTAAAAACATTTTCAGAGGAACTGTGCCGATCGATAGATGTTCTACTGCACGAAGGAATAATAAAGAGAGAGTTTCAGGCTCCAGAACAAACTGAAATCAAAGCTTTGTGTTCAGCAGCAGTTTCCCTGCATGAGTGAGTGAGTGAGTGAGTGAGTGTGGTCACACACAGCAGGTCACTGCCATGGCATTACTTTAAGTTTGTCACACTTAGGGCTTCATGCTGCTCAGAATCCACTGTTTTTATGGAGATTTAAAGTCACACTCAGGGGATTTTAGGCTCCTCCTACTTTTGACAATACAGTTTATTGTTAGAATAAAATCAATGCGTACGATTAAAAAACAGCACAGTCAGAATTATTTTTGATTTTATAACAATGACTATAATTGTACAAATCTGCTTTAGACTCTAAAAATGTCTCTAAATGACACTAAAATCACATTTGTTGTACTTTGTTTTACTTCACAGTCCAGATTCAGTCTCACAGGTGATGAAACATTCACTGTCAGACCTGCTGGACTGTGGAGGGACTTGTTTATGAAGACTAATCTGTGGACAGTGGTCTGTCAAGACCAGACTTTAGTGACCAGTCTGCAGAGACCGGTCTATAGAGACCAGACTTTAGTGACCAGTCTGCAGAGACCGGTCTATAGAGACCAGACTTTAGTGACCAGTCTGCAGAGACCGGTCTATAGAGACCAGTTTGTGTAGACCCGTCTTTAGGGACCAGTCTCTGTAGACCAGAGCAGCCAACATAATTCCCTCTCTGAGTGTCTTTGAAAACCGTGTTATTGATTTTTGTTATGAAAGTGAAAGGAAAAGAGAACAAATGGACAAGTGAACTGATGGATGGATGATTGGCATGGTTAATGTATGGATGGATGAATGATGGTAGTGCAGGTGAATGAATGTGTGTAGTACGGAGGATCAATGAATGATTGATAGAGCGGGTAGATGAATGAATGAATGGATAAATGGTAGACTGGTTAAACAGATGGATGGATGAATGTGGCGTGTTGGCGGATCAATGAGTGTCAGCTGACTGAGCGTGTGACTGTGTGACCAGAATGAGATCAATCCACAGCTCGCTGACTCCATGACTCTGACCTTGGAGAGAATGCTCTAATTAAAACTGTCCAACGTAAGCGCGCTCGGACCGTCGCTCAGCACAAACATCAGCAGCAGTAACATTAGCAGAGTTCTGCCAGCGTCCAGCGTCCCGTCATCGCTGCATAATTCAACATCACCAAACATATGTGCGGTGAATGGTAAACAGCGCGCTCAGAGCTCCGGGGGCTGAAACTGTGTCAGCGATGGTGTGAACTCACAGCTCACTCGCCTTTAAAATCAATAGTGAGTCCACAGGAAGTGAGGAAATCGATTGACTGTGAAGCTGCTGCTGCTGCTGCCGCCGCTGCTGATGCTGCTGCTGCTACTGCTGCTGCAATAAAGACGTTCACTTTCTGTGTCGTCTGGAAAACAGCGTGTGTTTTCACCAGCGCGTCTGTCAGTTCACCCTCAAAACAACAACAATAACCTTAAAAATAATAATGTATTTTAACTCTGTGTTGACACGATAACGTGAGAAACAATCAAAGAGAGTCAAACTTTTAATAAAGTAGAAAAAATACTCTAACAAAAAACAGAAACCAGATTAAAATAACAATCTGTGTGTGTGTGTGCAGCTAGCTAGATATCAAGATAGATAGATAGATATCAAGATAGATATCAAGATAGATAGATAGATAATGCGCTAACTTTAAGCTAACTTATGTATAGATAGAGTTTATTGAGCCCAAAAACTACTAAATTTAGCCAGTTAGCTATTGAGCCCAAAAACTACTAAATTTAGCCAGTTAGCATGTTTGTTGTGTTTGATAGCCAGCTAGCTAGATAGTAGTAAGCTAGCTGACAAAATTAACTATTTCTTGCTTGAGTTAACTCAAAGGTAATTTGAGTTCATTGAGCCAATAAACTGGTACATTTTGACAGCTAGCTGGTTTTAGATAGATACACTGGGCTATGTTGATCCCAAAAACTGAGAAACTATATTAGCTAGCTGGTTAGCAAGAATTCTGGCAACACTAAATTAGAATTTTTTAATTTTTTTTAAACGAGAACACTTTTATCAGTTTTAGAATGTTTGGCTAATTTCTAGCTCACTCTGTTGTTTCTGACTCACAGGAAACACTAACAGACTCAGATTGTCTTTAAACGCCGACTGTTGTCGACCTTTTAAACAAATTATACAGCACTTTGCAGAAGTCTTATGCCATAATGACCATACATTATCTATATTTTTCTCAATCACTTTGTGTAAAATAATTTTTTTTACACAGAACGTGTATGGAGTTTAAAAATAACACGTTTTCCAAGAGAGAAAAAATAACCCAGCCTCTTTTATTTTATGTCCTGGTTAGGATCATATTATCAAATGTGTGAAGTTAATTTAATGTGACCAACTCTTACACTTATATTATAATAGCACAACCCTGGTTCTCTTAAACCTGGAGTGGAATCACAAATAATGTTATTATTAGATGAGTCATCTGTGCGTGTTCTATTTCATGTCATCTGCTGTTTTACACCAGGTTTATTCAAAACATGCTTGAATAATTCAAACACATGTTGTACAGATAATGGATAATATAGATAATTTATTATATCAGTGATCATCTGTGATGTTTGCATCCATTTGCTTCTTTGTATCTTTGATTGATTCATGTTAAATCATTAAATATTATTACCATCCCTTGCATTTTTGTCCACTTACATCCACAAATATAATCCTCGCGATCCTCGTCACGGTAACATGTAAAAAAACAACTTTCTCTGAACCCTAAAGCGATTTTCCATTTTTCATTTTCCATTTCTTCCTTTCTCTGTGACCGCGCTCAGAGAATGCATCGGGCATTTGATGTGAGCACATGTGTGACTAATCTACCTGCTCTAATGGCACCATTAAAGTTTTTAACTGGGGCCCAAATAGACTGAGGCCTGTTCTTAATGGAGCTGTACGGGCTTTAAAGCTGAAGCACAGTCCGAGGACATTTTTGCTCGGGCCAGTAATAAGCCATAACAATATCTGCAAAGTGTTCAAATGGCAAAATCAATACTAAACTCAACTGTTGCCATGGATACGAGAAAGCCGGCGGAGGAGAGTGGAGCGCTGGAATATTGAGGTTGAGTGTTTTGTTCTGCAGTGATGGAGCAAAGAAAAAGTACAGCACAGATTTTCAGTCTCGTCAGAAAGAGACGGCGGAAAAAAAAGACTTAGACTTAAAGCTGTAGTCCGTAACTTTTAATGTAAACAAATACAGTCATTTAAGTGCCACACAACTCTGTATTCTTCTTTATAGCAGTGTTAAGCTCTTGTGTCACCCGGTGACACAAGGGTTAAACACTGCGTGATTTAGCTCTGTTATTTGTTTTGTGTCAACAACAACACAGAGCTAGTAAAGCTAGTAGAGTTTGACTTTGAAAACACAACCATGAAACCCTAACCCTCAGAAGTGAATTTTACTGCCACGTTTCCTAAAAAACAGAACCCAAACGAAGCAAGTGCAGTGAAAAAACAAGGGGTCCGAGAATTGAACCCTGTGGCACACCACAGTGGAGAGGCCCCGCAGAGAACACAACAACAGAAAAGCTTCTCTTAGCCTGGTAAGGAACGAAAACCAGTTCAAGGCCCACCCAGTGTTTAAAACAAGAAATGTGGATGAAGAAATGGAGAAGCAGTGGCTAAAAATATGTCTTTACAAACCTTTAAAAGTGCAGAGTTTGTGCTGTGTAAGGGTTTTAAACCCAGACTCAAAATAAAATCCCTGTCTAAGAAAGATTGGAATTGTGTAAATTCAAAAAACTAGTTCTCTGTTTTTTCAGCTTCTGAAATGTGAATATTTTCTGGTTTTCTTTGCTCCATAAAACAAAAGAAAGTGCAACATATCTCCTGTTCAATCATGTTTCTACTGTAAATATCAAGCACATACTGTTTATATTCTGTTAAATGAATGTCTATTATAATAAGAATAATAATAGTCTCATTGTTAATATTCTTGAATTCCTTTCCTCTAAATATGTATCACTGCTCTATGTCTTTATTAAACTGTAAAAACACTGTAAAAAAACACATACATTTATCTTAAGTGAGTTAAAATAAAATGGCAACAGATGTGATTTAAACTCTGAGACATTTGATCACAGAGTTATTCATTCTGTGAACTCAGCTGACAGAGAAGGAATATTAAAAAATTAACTCTCTGTGTCTCTGTGTGTCTGTGTCTGTGTGTGTCTACGTGTGTGTGTCTGCGTGTGTGTGTCTGTCCTCATTGACTGTGTGTGTGTGTGTCTGTGTCTGCGTGTGTCTGTGTGTGTGTGTGTGTCTGTGTCTGTGTGTGTGTCTATGTCTGTGTGTCTACATGTGAGTGTCTGCGTGTGTGTGTCTGTCCTCATTGACTGTGTGTGTCTGTGTGTGTGTGTGTGTGTGTGTCTACGTGTGTGTGTCTGTGTCTACTGTGTGTGTCCTCATTGAATGAGTGTGTGTCTGTGTCTGTGTGTGTCTGCGTGTGTGTGTCTGTCCTCATTGACTGTGTGTGTGTGTGTGTCTGTGTCTGCGTGTGTCTGTGTGTGTGTGTGTGTCTGTGTGTGTGTCTATGTCTGTGTGTCTACATGTGAGTGTCTGCGTGTGTGTCTGTCCTCATTGACTGTGTGTGTCTGTGTGTGTGTGTGTGTGTGTGTGTGTCTACGTGTGTGTGTCTGCATGTGTGTGTCTGTCCTCATTGACTGTGTGTGTCTGTGTGTGTGTGTGTGTGTGTGTCTATGTGTGTGTGTCTGTGTCTACTGTGTGTGTCCTCATTGAATGAGTGTGTGTCTGCGTGTGTGTGTGTCTGTGTGTGTGTGTGTGTGTGTGTGTGTTCACTGACCAGTATCAGAGGTGAGAGTCAGTGCACAGTGGGTTTTTCTCTCTCTGCTCAGTTGTCAGGTCGTGGACTAATGAGAAAAGCGTGGATGTCAGAGTGAGTCTGACTCATGGCCAATTTCCGTTCATCTCCAAGGAAACAATTGACTCCCTCTTCATGAACAACAACATCATCATCACGGCCGCCGCCAGCGTCTGTGTCTGTGTGAGTCGCTCTCGCTGTGCACAGCAGCTCCAAACATTTAAAGTCTGTCTTAGATTTACATCAGCGGCTTATGAAACATGACATTTTAGTTAGTTTTAGTATGTGATAATGAATTTGACCTCTGTATTTATACACACTAGTAGTGAACTTTGCTCATGGACAACGTGTCCCGCCTCCACTGCTGTGCTGCTGCATACACACAAGCGCTCCCTCAGTCAATTGTGATAGTAGTTAACAGTAGTCGGACAGAGTGAGAGTAATTTTCGTGTCATCTGCATAGCAAACAAAACAAAACTGGACCCAAAGGAAGGTGCAATGTAAAAAATCAGGGGTCTGAGAATTGAACCCTGTGGCACACCACTGTGGAGAGGCCCTGTCGCCCCCTGGTGGCTAATCAATACATTTCTAACTTCTTTATTAGCTCTAAAACCAGCAAACCGTTATTATCCATAGACCACATTTGCAGATTAATCTCACTGATCACTTTTCAAACCACTCACTCTCTCTGCACCAAATCCCATAGAGAAAATCAGTGATTCTAACATCACAGCACACAGTTGATCCACTGCTGCCTCCATCACTAAGTTCAAATGTTTTCATTTGTGAGTTCAGCATTTGAAATCCGACACTCAGATTGACCGCAGTGACACAAAGTGACCACACGAGGCAGCAGAGGACCGGCAGCTCCTGTGTCCACGTGAGCTAAAATCGCTGATTTTCTCTCTGGAGAGAAAATTCAATCACTTTTGGAAGAACTCAGTGGTGAGTGGATATTTGAGTGTGTTTGTGTTGTTGCTAATTCATACATCACAGTGGGACACAGTGGGACACAGTGGGACACAGACGCGGCTGCTGGCACCAGAGACAGTCACCCACTGTCTCTGGAATGAGACGAATTAAACAGTCTTAGCCGAGGAGGCCGTTAAACACCAGCACGCCGCTCACTGTGGACGAGCGCCGAGCAGAGCGCGTGACAGATGAGAGCCGCGTCAATCACGAGGCGGCGGCGTAAAAAAAGACAAGAAAACACAGAGAGTTTGTGTGGAGAGAGCTGTCAGTTTTTTTTTCTGTGATTCATTTTAATCACCAAGCAGATGGAGGAGCCTCCTCCTCCTCCTCCTCCTCCTCCTCTCCACTGTCAACCCCGCGAGGTCACGGGGGTCACGCCATCCTTCAACCGCGCGAAACACGAGACGCCGGCCGAGGACTTCCCCTCACGATGTGAAGACGTAATGGACGTGCGACAGCTGCTCGCTAAGAGACAAACATTAAGTTCTTAAATCTTCATTAGTCACCAGTCAATGAGGTTTGTTTTTAAACCTGACACACACACACACACAGGGTGACACTGTGTGTGTGTGTGTGTGTGTATCCATTACACCTCAGCTGAGGACCGTGGTAATGGCGTCCATTGATTTCTCCTCCACTAGTCAAGCATGTAAAGTTTGGATGGTGGGTAATGAAATTACCTTCACTCAGAGAAACGTTACAGCTGCAGCGAGCGAGTAAACACGGCACCTGTTTGCACCACGGCGGCAGCGGCGGCGCCGGCGGCAGCTTCCTGTCTCCTCTCTCTCCTCCCTCCCTCCCTCCCTCCCTCCCTCGTCTGTGCTCATCCATCACGGCAGTAATTCATTCATTATTCATCTCATCAGTAGCACTAAATGATGCAAATGACCTTCTCTGAACTGTACGGGAGTCCATTTGGACAACGTCAGACACCATTAGACATCCAGCGCTCCGGCTGCTCGAGAGGGTCAGCGCTGACAGAGAGAGCGTGACTGGGCTTTGTGTTTGTCAACAGATCCATGGACTTCACCCTCACTTTTTTACCCCAAATTAAAATCTTCAGAGTCAATGTGATGGTTAAATGTCTGGGATTTATCAAAATTATCCATAGAACACATTTGCAGCTTGATTTCACAGTTTGACGGTTGTTTTAAGCCAGAAAACTGAAGTTTGTAAACCACTCACTCTCCCACACCAAACCCCTTAGAAAAAATCAACGATTTTAACGTCACGGCACACAGGAGTCGTTGATCCACTGCTAACTCCATCACTGAGTTTGAATGTGTCATTTTTGTGAATTCCGTGTTTAAAATCCTTCATTCATAATTAAATCAGTGACACAAAGTGACCACACGAGGCAGCAGAGGACCAGCAGCTCCTGTGTCCCGCCAGCTAAAATTGCTGATTTTCTCTATGGGGTTTGGTGTGGGAGAGTGAGTGGTTTACAAACGTCTGAAATCAAGCAGTGAACGTGTTGTTAAGACATCGTAGATTTGTCTTTTGTTAAGTGGCTAAAACTATAACTATAAAAGTATTTTGTTAAATGTTTGAATGTTGAATCAGTAACAAGAGCAGAAGTGACAAAGAAAGAAGCTCATGACGTGTGTGTGTGTGTGTGTGTGTGTGTGTGTGCGTTCCTCCTCTGAGCTCTCGGCTCTGAGTCAGTAAACACAATGCCGCCTTTAATTAGCTCTGCAGTTCTAATTGATTAAAATTCCCTGTGGCGCAATTATGCGATTTCATTGACATGCATTCCCTTTTCTTTCTCCTTTTTCCTCCTCTGTCTTCCTTTGTTTTCAACTTTCTGCCTCGTTGCACCCCCCCCCCCCCCCCCCCACGCACACACACACACATCACACATCCTTCCCTCTAATGTGTGACTTCTGCTTTATTTAAAACCCTGACATGAAAAAAACACAGTTTTCTCTGAATGTGTGTGTTTTTGCCATTCACTCATTCACTCACACATTCATACGGCACATGTTTCACATGCTGGGAATCAAACCTACAACCTCTCAGTTGAAGGACGGCTCGCTCCACCCCTCATCTACCGCTGAGTTGATTGCATGTTAGTTAGTAAGTTCACTGGTTTTGCCATAACATATATTTTACAACACGTGTAATACTGTTTCACAACTGTAGGGGCAGCCAATCCTACATGTTGTTACTTTAATATTATTTACACCGAAGCCTCAAAATGTTTTTTTTTGGATAATTTTAACTATAAAAGAAACAGAAAATGATCCTGTGAGTAACCAGAATAACTTAAATATCAATACAATTTACTGTATGCTAAAATAGTGTATTTAAGTTTTATTTAGAAAAAACCCACTGTACATGATACATATCTAACCATGAAAAACACATTAAAGACACATTTTTGGGTTTTTGGCTTTCAACTTCTAGAATATTTTATCATTTTTTTCATGCATATTGTTGCTAAATTTGTGCCAGGTTATGCATTTATTTGTGTTTTTTTAATGTATTTTTTGTAAACAACATTAATTAAAATACTCACACTAATACACCTTAAGGACAAAAATGTCCTCATTGAAACTCATTCAAATCACTGTTTTTGATGCATCATGACAACATCTTTGGCAATTTAAGAGTTAAAAACTTAAAAAAATGATTCATGTTTGCTATGTATGGAAAGGACTGATGTTAAAACATCAACAAATATTACAGAGTTTTTGTCTCAATGTCCAAAAACAGGCCAAAAAATTAAAATAACTGTAAATCTGAAAAATACACCGATCTTGACCTCTTGACCTCACTGTGGTCGCCTGCTAATGATCTGTAGACGTGTGCAGAGACAAATGACAGGCGTCGCGTTCCTCGTTGTTTAAGACTCTGTCGGCCTGATTACGTCGCCGCTCCTCATTGTTATTCATGAACTGTCTCCACGTGTGTGGAGATGCTTTATTGCTACTCTGCCATTCAATGACTGCGTGATGAGGCCTCGTAGCCTGCAGTCAAGTTCAAAGACTAATTTGCGAGAGTGTTATTTCAGTGCAGTCAATGGCTTCTCGTCGTCGCCGGGCCGTAGACACTGCGAGTGTGTACAGGTGTGTAACCACGTTGCACAATCACGATAAGGCACAAAGTACGACCCCGGTCCAAAGATATTTGTTGAACACTGCTTGTTATGGATATGGAGTAACATGTAGGGACATGCAATTATGCTTTTTCATGCACATTGTTGCAAAATTTATGCCAGGTTGTGCATTTTTTTCATGTATTCCCTATTTTCAGTCGATTGTAGACAACGTTAACTAAAATACTCACGCTAACACACCATAGGCACAAAAATGTCCTCATTGAAACATCTGATCTGCAAGTTCAGGACAAACTCTACACATTTTAATTTCTAGAATACTTTATCCTTTTTTCATGCATAGTGTTGCAAAATGTATGCCAGGTTGTGCATTTTTTTTCATTTATTTCTTATTTTCAGTTAACTGTAGACAACGTTTACTAAAATACTCACACTAATACACCTTGTGCACAAAAATGTCCTCATTGAAACTCATTCAAATCACTAGTTTTGATGCATCGTGACAACTGGAAACATCCAATTTGCAAGTTCACCACTTCAGGACAAACTCTGGCTTTCTCTCGGACAGTTTAAACATTTTGAGGAACGTTTGTAAACATTTCCTGAACTCAGATCGGTCAGACGTGAAACCGTCTTAAGCAGATGTTTGGAGCCACATCAGAACAAAGCACTCGCTTTCATTCGAGGCCAGCGACGAACGGAAGGACTTTTTCCTTTTTAATACGAGCTTTTGATTTTTTCTTCTACTTCTTTTTCCTTCTCTAAATATTGTTTTTATGCAGAGAAGTGATTCTAAACACTGATGCGGAAACGAGTTGCGCGTTTTCCTGTTTACGCTCCAACGAGGATGTTGTTGGACGATGACAGTGTGTGTGTGTGTGTGTGTGTGTGCCCCCGCATGAACTCGTCTTAGGTCAGACGTGTGTGTGTGTGTGTGTGTGTGTAATCTCTTTATCGATCAGCCTGCAGAAACACAGCTGTCCCTGCAGTAACGCACTCTCTGCCTCCGACCACGTCGCTCAGGCCAAAACCAACTGATTCTGCTCAGAGTCCAGAATAACTCCAGCACAGCTTGACATTTGGCATAGGGAGAAAAGATATTGGATTTATAATTGAATTAGTGCCAGGAGGAGGAGGAGGAGGAGGAGGAGGAGGAGGAGGAGGAGGAGGAGGAAGAGGGGGAAGTTTCAGTCAAATATTTGTGTTTTTCTTCCCCCCCTGAAAAAAAGGATTATATTTGCTCAAGAAACTCAATTAAAAAGAGTTAAATAAAATACAACTGTATGTTAAAGTTTAATTTAAATACACAACCTTCAGAGTATTATATTAAAGTGTTGTAACCCTAACCCAGAGTTCAGGATCAGCTGTACATGAATTCTTACGTCCTTTTAAACGCAGGACACAACAAAGTAGTAGAAGGTTTACAATTGTTTACAAGTGTCCAAGTTTTCTTCCTTCACTTCCTCTGAAGTGGAGCTGAAGCACAGTCAAAGTGATGCTATGACCATTTTCTACCAAATTTGCCCCAAAAAACATTTGTATTTCACCTTTTCACCATTACACTGCAACCACCATGTCATGTCATAACTGTTGCCATCATGAGAATATCCAATCCAACTTTATGTGTAAAGCATTTTAAACAACGACATTGGACCAAAGTGCTGGAGAATAGAGTGATGAATAAATAACTGTCGTGTCATTGCTATGGCAACTTCAGAACTTGAAATTTGAACAAGTTTAACACTCACAGCACATCGCATCACCCAATCCCGCTGTACGTCTGATTCAGTCGAGAACAAATGCAACAAATGTCATGTGAATACCTCGCCCCACATATATTCAGGGTTTAGAGACCTGGCATCTTAAGAAACTGACATGTGGAACACGACCAAGACAAGAATCTTCAGAAGAAGAAAACAGGATCATCATCGGCCAGTCGACCTGACCCCGAGCCACCGGAGCCACCGCGCTCTCCTTTTTGTTTTGGTTCCAGTACAAATACAACAACTCCAGTCGAACGATTTTGTTATCTGGAGAATCCCAACACTCATTGGTCAAACTCGAGTGTTGGAGCGATTGGCGCAACTTGTTTCTTTTATATCAAGTTTTTATATATTTTTGACACACATGTGTCTCATTGTTCCCTCTCTATCTCCACCGTCGTGGTGGTTCTTCGCGTGTCAGCAGACGGCGGCGGGTTCCCTGTGAGCGGTGCGGCGTGCTCCTCTGAGCGACCTGTAGCATTTCCTAACAGCTTCATTTAGTTCCAGGCATGGTGTCTGGCCCGCCGCTGTAACCTGGCTGCCAACGCGCCGCAGCACCGGCCTTATTATTCTCCCCCTCTCTTTGCTCCGACTGTGTAATTTGATCAAGTTATTCATAACATTCCAGCTGACGCCTCCCCCCAGAGTTGGCGTGACATTGCTATTTGCGGAGGATAAATGCGTCGTGCGGCCGCCCCGCTGCTAGGAAATTGAGCATTAATATTTGCTCTTGATGTGATGTATATAAACAGACAGATTTTCAGGCTCTTGGCTCCTGTATTGACAACCCACCGGGGGGAAGGGACGCTGAATATTCAGGGACGATTTGAAAGACGGGAGACGGGATAATAATAATAACAATTCATGTTTGTGTGTTTTTATCTGCCTGCTGCTCCGAGGTGAGGCCGTTGGCAGCGATCAGCGGGGACGCGGAGGCACATCAGTCGTCTCGTTGGGCTAATTTCACTCAGAGAGCGATGCAGATGCAGGATGAAAGCAGTGGTGGAGGGACAGACCACTGGGACTGTCGCTGGAATTCACGCAGGCCTGGTTAAATCCATGCAGCCATTTTCCTCAGAACACCAAAACCTGCCGGGCACTGAAAGCATTTTTTTTCTTTCTCTTTTCCGAGGGGAGAGTAAACCTCTTTCAAGGCGTCCATTTCTCTTTGTGAATCCATTCAAATGCAACAATAAAAGGCAAAATATGGCCCCACAGACACATAACAGGCCTCCCATGAGGGACACAAGACCACCACCACCACCACTGCGATGGAGTCGTCCTCGCAGCAGCTGGAGGAGATGTAGTTGAAAGTGTGTGGGACTTCACAGCGTTAAAATCCAGCTTGAACTGAGCTTTCATCTCAATATCCCTTCACTGGGCTTTTCTTGAACTCCAGAGTTTAGAAGGTCATGTGGATGCAGAGACGCCGCAGTGCTACGACTGGACCGCAACGAACCCGTGTGCAGTCGGTTTCCTGCTGCTGTGTTTTTTAATTCCATCAAATCTAATCCATATTCTGTCCTGAACAGAAGTAATGCAGAGCATTTAAAAACCTAAAACACAAATGTACGTCACCCTGTCCCACCGTCCGACTAATGTCACTTTGACAAATGGAAATGAGCGTAATCTGAAAACCTGGTGACCGAGACCCTCAGATTTAAGATGTTGTTTTTTTAACTGTTCAAACTGTCAAAAAAACTATCTGGATATGCAAAAAAAAAAAAATCTGATTTGGGCTGTGGCCTAGTGTGCCCACAGTACCATCATGGCAGATACTTCCAGACCTGGTGTCCTGACATTGAAAGTTTCCAAGAACCTGGAAGTAAAACAAATGGACACAACCTATTTTACTTGTGTCTTTTTGGCGTTTGGTGTAACCATTCTGCGTGTGTGCTGCCGTCTGGGCCAGGTCACTCTAAGAAAAGAGGTTTTAAATTTCAAGGAGAAGAAAAAAATTTATAAAAATCTGGTGACAAACATTCAACTCTGGAGTCTTAACGGCTGAAGATAGTGTTATGGTAAATCTCGTCTGAGTCCATGATTTACCCAGAGTTAACCACGAAATCCGTATTGCTTGCGTTTGTTCCCATCGTTCCATCTTGTTGTGCACGCTTCATAGCAGTGATGCACCTCCACCTTCTCTCTGGATCTGTGGAGATCCGATCAAAGGTTCTCCCGTTAGCCTGGTAGCGTGTCTCTAACTGTTTTGGCACAACATCTTTCCACCATCTTCACTTTTATGATGAAAACAGCAGCGAGTTGTTTAAGTTGTGTTTGTGTACGTCTACAGAGGCGGTCAGTGGCGTTTTCCCCACTAGAGGGCGTTGCCATGGTTGCGTGACATCAGTTCTATAAACCATGTCCGTGCCTTGTGCTAAACATTCAACACAAAGCAGAATATATGACATCTTTTTGTGTTTTGTGTTTTTGGCTGACGTTTAAACTTTTCTCGCTTGTCTGACTGCAGATCTCCAATATTCTGTTAAGTTTTTATTTTTATTTCTTTTACCTCCTGAAAGCGGCCGTGGCAGCGTCGGCAGTGACCGCTGGAAGCTTCATATCCTGTGCAGTTTTCACCCACTGTGCTGCCAGTCCCGCTTTCTTCACAGGTCTTGATTAAACCCGGTGTTTATTTCTTTTAAAGAACGCTAAGAGGTATTAAATGTACTCGTAATATTTTACCTGCCGTGCTGCCAAAAAACCAAACCCCTGTAGTTAGTGCAGCAGATTGTTGTGGCCGGTGAGAGGGACGTAGACCAGGACCAGTGTTGCTGAGTCGCACAGAGTCCTGAGGTTTGGATTTATTGGCCTGGTGTAAAACTTTATTAACCACAAACCCTGAAACACTTCCATTTTCCTGTAGCAGGTTATTTTTAATCGTGTTGCACTTGTAAGACATTACACTGATACTTTTATGATTAAACGTGTTCATCTTTGTCCTGAGGATTCAAATAAAACATCAACAACTTTCTGCAGAACTCTGGACGTGCTGTAGTCTCATTAAAGCTGCGGTAGGCAACACATTTATGCTGTTTTAAATCGATCAATCTCACAGCATTTAGGCCCCTCCCTCTGCGGCGATGAGATGTCAACAGTTTTCTGTTTCATAGTTGTTACATTTCTCAAATGCAACAAACTTTAGTTCTTATATTTATATGTAAAACTTTATGTTTGATGTTTTTCGTCATTTTATTGGGTCAAATATGGGTTTCATGGCTCCACAGGTCTTCAGTCTGCTCTCCTGTAGAATCTGGTTGTAGACTTTATATTGATTTTGCTGATCATGTGATTACACATTGTGATTTCATGTAGTTGAATAGTTGTTAGCCCGTCCTGCCACCAAAACACAAACTGGTCGCAGGAACAGTTTGCGTCTCCTGCTTTTTGAGGGTTAGGACCTGGTTTTAGGGTTAGTGAATGCATGGTCTGGATAATTTGCTTTACAGTCTTTTTATTCTTATTTACTCTTTTATTTTTGGGTACAGTTTTCTACTTCACTTTTAATTTTATTTACCTTTATTTCTATCTTTATTTAAATTTAGATTAGAGATAGGTTTTTAGCACAATAGGGGCGTGTCCGCTTCAGTTTTCATTTCATCGACGACGCACCTCGTACAATCTCATGTGACAAATAAAGGAATCTTGAATGTTGTCACTATGAATTTTTATTTTCCTTTATTTAACCAGATAAAAAAAAGTCATTGAGATTTAAAACCTGTTTTTCAAGACTGACCTGACCAAGACGGCAGCACAAACACAAACACACAAGAAACAAGTAAAATATGATCACACACTGCAGGAAAACAAGAGTGGGATTTACATGATTACACAGTTCTCTGTCTTTTATAATTGTCTTGAATTCCCCCAGAGCTGCGAGACGTGTCAAGATCAAGTCCTTCTGCACAGCGCTGCAGGTCGACGGGGCAGAAACTTAAAAGCCTTTTTGGCCAGTTCAGTTTTGACTCTCGGGACCTGCATCTGTATCATGTCCATATATGAATGCTACACAAACATGTGTGTGTGTTCTTGTATTGGTATCTTTGTGAGGACCAAAGTTATTAACCTAAGAAAGTGAGGACACGTTGGCTGGTCCTCTTGCTTTTTTGAGGGTGAGGACCAGGTTTAGGGTGAGGGTTAGGATTAGGATTAGGATTAGGTCAGTAGTAATTATGGTTAAATTTCCAGGAAATGAATGTAAGTCAATGTAATGGTGTGAGTCTCTCAGGTGATCTCAGAAAACAACAATATTAGCGTGTTTTCTTTCACTAAGTATTCCAACAAATGATGGTTTTATGCCCCTGACACACTATTGTTTTTGTTTTTGTTAATGGTCTCACACACACACACACACACACACACACAGATGACATCAGGCTCAGAGAAACCAAATGTCCATCGACCGCAGGAACCTCATTACCTGCACTAATGAACAAGGAGAGCCTTCATCCTGCTGCATGAACGTGTTCTTTAAATAAATCTCTCATTATGTTCGTCCTCTGATGATCGTGGACGTCCACACGGACACACTGGACACTGTAATTAGGCTCCATCAGCATGAACAAGTCATATTTCAGCTCCTCATGCCTGGAAATGTGAGAAGTTAAAGAAGAAGAAATGAAGAAAGGTGGAGAAGGCGGGACATGGAGGAGAAAACAGGCGTTTAAGGGAAAGAGGAGACATTGGAGTCAAGCCGAGCGTAATTTGCAAGACAGAAATGAAGTGCTGGAGACTTCCGAGGCGTCCGCATCACGCCGAGCGCCACGCGGGCTTCACACATCCACGCAAACAAAGACGCACAGTCACAGGAAGTGAATGACGCATTTGTCACTCTGTGTCAAAGCAATGCTGTAATCCTCCTCTTCCTCCTCCTCATCATCGTCCCCACAGGCCGGGAAATGACCTTCAATTACAGTGAGCTGACCGACGAGCCGTGACCTAATTGGCACGTGTCAACGTCTTCAGCAGCGCTAATGCCACGTTAGCGCTAATGCCACGTTAGCGCTAAGTTCAGTAAAACCAGGCCCCCTGACTTTGATACTGTGACCACAGCTAGTTTTCGTTTTCTAGTTATAGGTTGTTTTTTTTTTCACCTTATCTCTTGCCTTCGGCATTCTTTTTTGTTGGGACATAGCCTTGGACTACGTCACCGGTCTACCAGCGTCAAAGGGCAACACCACCATCCTGACGGTGGTAGACTGGTTTTCCAAGATGGTCCACTTCGTGGCGCTCCCTAAGCTTCCCTCAGAAAAGGAAACGGCGATCGTCCTTCTCCACCAGGTGGTCCGCATCCACGGTATCCCAAGAGATGTGCTGTCGGACCGGGGTCCTCAGTTTGCTTCTGGGGGGCCAGCACCAGTCTGACGTCCGGATACCCCCCAATCCAATGGGCAGACGGAGCGCATGAACCAGGCGTTGGAGACCTGTCTACAGTGCCTGGTATCCCAGAATCCAGCGACCTGAATCTACTGGCAGTCAGGAAACGGGGCCGGGGCCATCAATTCTTGGTTGGCTGGGAAGGAAATGGCCCAGAGAGGTCGTGGGTACCAGCGATCTAGTTTTCGTTTTCTAGTTATAGGTTTTTTTTTTTTTTGCCTTATCTCTTGCATTCTTTTATTTTCATGTTATTGAATAGCGTTTTTGCTCTTGTCTTCGGCATTCTTTTTTGTTCATGTTTTAAAAGCCGCAATTTTGATTTCACGTATCTGACTCAGTCTTGTGCATATTGAAACCAAGTTCTGTGGTACGAACCCTGACAAATTCTCTCGTTACTCTCAGTTGTCTTGTTTCTCTCGTTACTCTCGTTACCGAGTTTCCCGAGTTTCCCCTTAAACTCTCCCTTAACTTCTGCTCTTCTTCTTCTAATTCTGTAATGAATGTTGTGGATTATTGTTTGTTTGTGTCTAAAGGTCATGAGACACGGCACTGATGTCCAGGAAGTGATGCGTCCTGACAGCTGCATCTCACTGTCTGTTTTTGTTTCTGATTCATTTAAGTGACTCTTAAAAATAAACTCTGTGATCCTGAGAGTTCAACACTGACTCTGGCTCACAGATTAAATATCTGACGTCTGGGATTATAATTTCAGATATAATTCTCTCTCTGTCTCGTCTCAAATCTGCACTTCAACAGCAAATGATATCAAAACTGAAAAATATAAATGATTTCTTACAACTAAAAATTTTATTTTAAAGATTATATTCCAACATCTGTCAGAAAAAATATCGAATATCATGTTTTTCTCTCATATAAATCAATATTTTTTATGAACAACGAGCGACATTTGTCCTCCAGTTTTACCAAACCAGTGTCAGATTGTTTTAACAAGATAAACAAACACTTTACACCTTTAAAAAAACTGGATATTAGAGGTGATTGTACGTTATTATATTCATATCTGACATTTTCAACAGCAAACGTGTGTTTTTTCTTGTCTCTGCCTTTGTGTCTTTGCCTCTGACACAGTTTCTTTGTGCTGTCAATCATCTTTGTCAGTTTCCCGTGAAAACTGTGACGTGTTGGTCCTCAGAGAGAGAGAATTACACGTGAACGTGATGCTGTTTGTTTCTGTCGTCTCATTCATCTTGAGTCACACGAGACAATCTTTTTAAATCCGACTTCGGCGATCACAGACAACAACAACATGTGTAACCCATGATATTTTTCAGTGTTTTAATAAAGCACAGATTAGACGTCACACACTTGGCGTATTACAAGGATTTGTGATCTCCCAGAAACTCGCGTGATTTAACGTGACTTCAGTATAGAGACGGACTGTCTGTGTGTGTGTGTGTGTGTGTGTGTGTGTGTTGTGCTTTGAAGACGGAACAAGTTACGGAGTTCTAAACTAAAGTATTGGTTACTTCAGGAGTTTTGGCCACACCCACAATCTCTGTTCAAGACGTAAATATCAAACATGTTTTTACGATTTTGAAATCTGGAAGACTGATGACGTTTAAATCACGTCTGTTAATCCCTCACACGACAGGATAATTTGGACACATAATCTGCTCAAATCTGATTGGATAAATCACATTTATTTAGTTTGATCAATTCAAATGATAAAATAAAGTAGTTTAGTTCTTGTTGACATTTACTCCAAAGTTTCTTCTTCTTCCCGTAAAAAGATTTGTCACACCTGCTGCACAGATTACTTCCACATGAAATAATCTCAGAATATGATTAAGGTTTAGCTGCTTCTTCTTCCACCTGAACAAACTCCACATCACTGTCACATAAAGAAATAAAGAGTTCAGTTTTTTAACGTTCACTGTGATAAAAATAATCTTAATTTCCATCTTCAGGTCAGAGAAAGAATAAGTGGAACAATTTGCACCTGACACTCGTAAAAGATCCAATTAAATTAATTGGCTGTTGTTGTTTTTTTTCACACCTTTTTTCTCCTCTGGTTTTTGTCGTTGACACACGGTGGAGACGCGTCGCAGCCTCTGACCACGCAGCCGTGGCTCTGCGTCTCACGTCTGTCTAATTGGACGTTTGAACATCTCTTTACTCCTCATTGTCTCACTTTAACAGACGTGGGGATTTAACACGCTGATATTTGACGTTTTATTGGCCTTAAACTAATTAAGAATGTGGGTTTTCCCAGAGTCACACGTAACACAATAATAATAATAATAATAAGAAGAAGAAGAACAGCTGTTTTATTCTCAGCTCCTCTTTCTAACTCCTCTTGTCTTTTATGTCACAGAACAACAGCGCTTTTTATTTTTTACATTATTATTATTATTTTTTACGCAGCTAAAGAAGTGTCACTCGGGTGTGAGGCGGTTCGAGCGTCAGACGCGTGACAGTTGGAACGTTAACTGACAGCTTCCTTTGTCGTGGCGCGGAGGAAACAATGTCGCGGCGACTGAGACGCTCGTTCTGTCACAACAGAAGCCTTTTCAGAGAATCTGAAGTAGTCGAGGAAACAGGACTTTTAAACGAAAACAACAAAAAGATGAGACGTCATTTTATTGAAGTGTTTATTATCTGTAAAGTGTGCGTATGAAATTAAATATTATCTGTGTCATAAACACACACGTGTGTCATCTCTGTGTCTGTTTGTATAAAAGTTAAATTACTAATATAAATACATGTATTTTGGTTTTGTAGCATTAGAATAAATGTGTTTTTAAGTACTTAAGGTAAGGGTTTTTGTGGGATATGAGGGATCTTGTGTCACTCAGAAATATGAAAATAAAACTGTTGCAGTGAGCCACCAGGGGGCGGCACAACAAATTATTCAGTTTAAATGGACATCTGTGCTAACCAGCATGTTTTGTTTACCTGTGCTAGTTAGCGTGCTATGTGGCTATGCTAACCAATGTGATGAATGAAGCTGACTTTGGTTAGCATGTTGTTTACCTGTGCTCGTGCTAAACAGTTTACTTTGGGATAATAAAAGGATTCTGATTCTGAGTTAGCATTCTGTTTGAATGTGCTAACTTAAGTCATGAAGTGGACAGTAGTTAGCTTTCTGTGTCACTATGCTAACCAATGCCATGAAGCTGACATAGGTTAGCATGCTGTTTGCCTGTGCTAACTTAAGTCATGAAGTGGACAGTAGTTAGCTTTCTGTGTCACTATGCTTACCAATGCCATGAAGCTGACATAGGTTAGCATGTTGTTTACCTGTGCTAACCAAAGTCATGAAGCTGCTAACCAGTATGATGAATGAAGCACAACATCATGTAACTGTGTCCATGAGTTAAAACCCGGCATTTAAACCGTTTTCATGTCTCTGTTTCTGTAATTTAGCGTTTTTAAATCTGTGGTAAAAACATAAACCGGTTCCGTGTGCGTTCATGAGTCACTGTCACGTTCTTAAAGCCGTGTTTTCCATGCTTGTAAACGTAGATCTCGACCATTTCCTCTTGGAACTCGAGTCCAGAGAAACTCGGAGGTCGGTTTTAGCTTTAATTATAAAAAAAACCATGGAAAAATCACATGCACCACTTTCCTAAATCAGAGCTCACAAAACCACGAAAGCCTTCGCCAACATTTCCCTCTGACAGCAGCAGTGACAGTGAGCTCATGTGAGGAGTCCAGCAACACGTCATGAACCCGGGATCCACATCCTGCTCCAGCCTCGTCCACCGGGTCACAGTCTGCTCCATCCCTCTGGACTAATGACCAGGAGCTGCTTTATCCCTCACACCTGCCTGTGCTCGCCAAGAGTCAGAGTCAGAGGAGCGAGGAGCGAGGAGTGAGGAGCGAGGAGCGAGGAGAGAGGAGCGAGGAGAGCGAGAGCCGGAGTCGGAAATTGCTCGAGTCTCTTATTACTCACACATAAAAGCAGGAAGAAGAAGATGCAATCACGGACGAGCACCTCAGGATATGTGGAGGATGAAGAGTGAAGAGCACTGATGATGATGATGATGATGATGATGATGTGCTGCTTCCTCATGGAAGAAATGAGCTGTGTGTTTTTCTCTGCTAATCATACGGTGTTTGTGCATGAGTGGACAGAATGTGAACTGGAGACGACGACTGTTTCATGTGCAATTAATCATCATGTCTCACACACACACACACACACGCACACATTACACACATTACACACACACACACCCACACACACTACACACGTGCACACACACAGTTACGGAAATTAATGTTGTTTGGTATTCGCAGCGCATGGACACGTCGTCCAGAGTCGACGCCGCAGGTTTTCTGACAGTCTAATGAAAATAAAACGGCGTTGTCAAACAAACGCGCGCCACGTGATCGTAAATCACCGATGAAGAAGCAGCAGCAGCATAAGCAGCAGCAGCAGCAGCAGCAGCCGCGCACTCGGCCACAGATGTGATTTTATAATTATATCTGAGCTACACACCTACCGTGAATTTATTCCATTATATTTATATTTGCATGCTTTTATTTAAAGGCCTGGGTTTATCTGCTGCTGCTGCTGCTGCTGCTGCCGCCGCTGCTGCTGCTTTCTCTCTGACCGGAGATGAAGCTCTCACAGAGGCCCGCGCGCTCAGAGTCGAGCTGTGGTTGTCATTCAGGTACGACAGCAGCAGCAGGGGAGGGTGAGGTGCATGCTGGGTAAGATTAACAGCGAGTGACAAACCAAAGCTTTCAGGTGTGTTTTTGGTGCTTTCACCTCGTCGCTCCACTTTCACTGTCTTTATTACGGAGGATAACTGTGCAGCTTCTTTGTTCTCTGCTTCACTCGCACTGTCCACACTAAATGAGAGTTGTTGTAATTATGATGTGACTTTAGAAAATAAGTATCTTCATTGTATGAGGTAACGACTCATCGACGTCATCGACAGCACTCTGTGCCAGATCACGTCTTTAAGAGTCTGCTGGTCCTCTGCTGCCTCGTGTGGAGGTTTTTAATGAAGGATCTGAGATGCAGAATTCACTGAATAATCAAACTGAACTTAACGACGGAGGCAGCAAAGGGTTGAGCAGCTCCTGTGTGCCATGATATAGAAACACTGATCACCTCAGTGGACTCAGCGGTCTCTTGTAAAGGCTTCCTAACATCGTGACACCAGGTCAGGTTTAAAGAGGTTTAATGCAAAAGATATGAAGAGCATGTGAAGCAGTGAACAAACTGTTTAAATAAATCCCCAAAAACTGCCTGTAAATACTAAACCCACAGGAAGTGCACAGCTGAGTGATCGTGAGAGGATGCAGAGCATCAGAGCGTCCTGATGAGATGATGAACTGCAGGTGAGATGTGAGGATGTAGGTCGGCCACGCCCACCGAGCAGACTCACAACAAAGAGAGAAAAACACAGAGAAAGGGAATTTAAAAGAGAGTTTTGGTTTCAGTATGTTCATTGGTCCAAGCCCACCAGGGGTCCACGACCCACACTTTGAGAACAGGGACGGATGGATGGAGGACGTACAGAGGGACGGAGGATGGACAGAGGGACGTACAGAAGGACGGAGGACTGACAGATGACAGGGAAACAGGTTTTTAGTTTGAGGAGAATTCTATCAGAAGTGTGTCAGTTAATCTCTGTGCTGCAGATTATTCTGCATTCACCTGATGTTACATAGCACCACTTCCTTTCAACCTGGCTTTCAAAATAAGAGCCTTTGACACCGACCTTTTAATATTTTTTTTATATAAAAATAGCTGAAAATCTGTAATTTACAAAATAAAATACACGTTTATATGACATCTTTCGTTCTGCTATTTAACTCTATAAAATAAAATACATGTTTTCATGTCAAAGTTTTCACTGTCTTGATCTTACAGACGATACCTGGAGACCCAGGACTTTGGTGAGACCTCCTGATTCTGACGACTCCAGGTCCTGGTCTTGCGCGGCTGGTTTTCCTCTAACAGACAGCAGGGGGCAGTAGACACGGCCCTCATTTAATCATCACACTGACTCTGAAGATGATCTGCTTTGATATTATTTTGGGGCCGACTGAAGTCTGGGTTTTCTTCATCTGACAAAACACTTTTTTATGAATATCCATCTTCTGTGGAATCCTGAGACGTTTCCATGACAACAGAGAGACAAAGTGTCTTTTTATGAATAATCTGTGATAAAGGGTCAAATATAATAATGATAATAATCCAGTGTCTGTCTTCATCATCATCTTCCTCCTCCTCCTCCTCAGTGAAGTCACAGCTGTGAGCTCATTAGTTTCATCAGCACAGACACAGAACACGGTCACCTTGTTTACCTGAGAGAGAAGAGTTGACTTTGGCCGTCAGACGAGCCCCGACCCTGTGACGCTCACCTGTCCGAGCCGCCCATCCACCGCGCGGCTGGGCCAGTCACTGCATCCACATGGCAACTCTGTCTGTCTGTCTGTCTGTATGTCCTCACCTCTGTCAGCCTGTCTTTCACACACACACACACACACACAGTCTCCTCGTGTCTCGTGTCCCAGCTGGAGACGGACGCTGAGACACTACACTCAGCTCAGTGAAGCAGACGCCAGAACCAGCACCTGCTGAGGAACCACACACACACACACACACACACACACACTGATGCGTCTCAAACACCTGAGCCCCTAAAATCTCCTCTTTTTTTTACATTCTTTTTATATTTTTCCTGTGAGAAAACGGAGGAGAAGATAAACAGCTGTGCTGTGAAGGAAATAAAGACAACAACAAAACAACAGATACGACTGAAATCAAGGTTGTTTTTAATGAAAAAAGTGATTTTAGAGCTCAAATTTAAAAGAAAACACAAACAAAAGCTCAATAAATGACGACACAGGAGAAACATTTAAACAGTTAAACAAATTTAACTTTAAAGTCGCTTTTAAACCAGATTTACTACTAAATTTGCAAACTTTAGTTTTCAAAAACTTAAGTTTAGATCTGTGGTTCCCAACCACTGGGTCGTGGCCCACAGATAGGTCACGTGAGACTTTTTTGTGGGTGTAAATGTGGATAAAAGTGACTCATGATAAACTTACACCTTAAATGTCTCTGAGGCTGTGAATGAAGAACTTCTCCGTCTGTTTTTCAGTCAAACGTGGACGTGAAGTTCTGGCCTCTGTGATCGTCACAGTCAGTGGTCTGAGAAAAACCTGGTCCTGCTGGGACCAGCATGCACCAAGAAATCCAAACCATAAAAACACAAAGAAACTAAAAATAAACCACACGACAACGGTCACATGACAGAACGTTGTTTATGGAGAAGCTAAAACGAACATCCTGGGAGCAGCATTAGCAGACCAGAGAGGTCATGTGACCGTCGAGACGAAAACAAACGCTCCTCTTCCTCTGCAGAATCAGACACATGAAGGTTCTGCAGGAGATCATGACGTCAGCGTCACAGCAGAACTTCCTGCTGCTCGTCGTGGTCGTTGCACCAGGCATTTGCCTTTTCTGAAAATTAAAGTTTGTAAACTTTCTCTCACTCACTCTCCCTGCACCAAAGTCCATAGAGAAAATCAGCGATTTTAACATCACACACACAGGAGTTGTTGATCCACTGCTGCCTCCATCAGTAAATTCAAATGTCTTATTTTGTGACTTTGGCTTTTAATAACCTTTATTCACATTAACCTCAGTGACACAAAGTGACCACACGAGGCAGCAGTAGGCCTGCAGCTCCTGTGTGTGTGATGTTAAAATCACTGATTTTCTCTTTGAGGTTTGGTGCAAAACTGATTTTAGATAAAATCTCGATCAGTTTAAGTCTACGATTAGACTTAAACTGACGTTTATAAACCACTCACTCTCCCTGCACCAAACCCCATAGAGAAAATCAGTGATTTTCCACAGGAGCTGCTGGTCTGCTGCTGCCTCGTGTGGTCACTTTGTGTCACTGATGTAAATCTGAATAAACGTTTTAAAATGCAGAATTTACAAAAGAAGACATTTATTTAGTGACAGAGGCAACGGTGGATCAACAACTCCTGTGTGTGTGATGATAAAATCACTGGTTTTCTCTATGGGCTTTGGTGTGGGAGAGTGAGTGGTTCACTAACTTAAATGTCCTTGAAGTCTAATCGCATCAGAAGAACACAGGAACATTACGTCAGGGCCACGCCCGAGAGAAATGAGGTGTTTTATCATCGATGATGAACTTAATGAGCCACTTTATGGTGAGGTTTGAGCTCGTGAGAGCGGAGCCTCCTGAAAACAACGACCTGTTAGCTGTAACGCGTTTATCGGCTCGTGTTTCAGGGGAAGTGTCCGACAGCCGCTCTCGCTCTCTGCCACCTCAAACAACCTAAATATACCACGTCTATTCAATAAAGATGAAATCCGATCGACTGGTGGAAGCCGCTGGCACCGGGCTGGCCAGCCGGGTCATACGTCATGTGTCGTGCCTCCGTGTCGGACAAGGCCTCGCGCAGGACGAATGGAGCTAATGGGCAGAATATGGCTTCTGCGGAGACATTACTCGGCCGTTAAATGCATTGCAGAAGAAGAAGAAGTCATTATTGAACAATAGAGCTAATGGAAGCTTCAGGGCTGGCGATCGATCAGGGAGCTGCCACTCTGTCACACTAATGCCATCAATGATTCACATGCGCCTCAAACTAAGAACATACAAGTGCCGATGGCGTTTTCTCTCAGTGACGCCACAGTCGATGAGACCCAACGTCAAACACACATAGATGCTTTCTTCAAGTCCTTCATTGACTGGATCCACGTCCAGTTTTCGCACAACCGAGCTCTGGTGCCTAAAAACTTAGGTATTGGTTCAAGTTTCCATGGTAGACACCCTTCTTGGCACACGACAGGCAAATATGTTATTCTAAAGGTTTGTTTGGTTTCAAACCCCCAACTGAACCAAGTCCACAATCCTACCGAGTCTAGCGGAGACTATCAAGCGTGAAAAGCACCTAAAACTGTCGCCTACAGCCAGGATCCTATTGGACCACACTGGTGTCCAGATTCAGGGTAACGATGCAGACATGGAAAAAAGAAAGAAAAATTGTTTTATTTGTGAGCTTTACAAGCTCTTGCTCCTGCTCATCTGTAAATCCAGTAGACATGTAAAAATACAACCATACAATATATTAGATTCAAAAAGTACAGTAAAAAATAACACTTCCATCACTGGAAATGTAAATGGTAACAAAACAATATAAAATAAAAAAAGTGGAAAAGTGACATTTGCTTCCCCAGTTCTCTGAAAGACTCCGATGTCCCACAGTTTGACGGCGTCGCCCTGAAACACTCTGGAATTTCCCGTTTTACGAGACATCGTTAATGCGGCAGATTCTACGGCGTCTGAGCCTCGCGTCAGGAGAACGTCTCTGTCTGGTGACGTCAACACCCGACGTACGAGACTCGAGAAGACGGGCGAGGTTTCGCCAAGTCCTGGGTCTCCAGGTGCCGGCTTTGGAGGCGAAGACAGTAACAGCGTTATTTTATAGACGTTCATCGTGAAAAAGAAGCGGGAAAAGCGTTGTCAGTGGAAGTGAAGGAGAGGAAACGACTCTTGGGGAACGTGCCGGGGAGTCCGGCACAAGGACCATGAGACGCTCTAAACGCTAAAGTTTCTGAACTTTAAACACACGCATGTGGTTATTACAGCTGAGCTACACATCACATCTGAGAGGTTTGACTTCACAACAAAGTGCGTAAATTACCCATCGACATAAAAGTGAAATGTGAGGCCTGTTTTAACATCGACGTGAAGAAAAATCACCTGCAGTACCGTCACGGTCCACTAGGGTGGACACTGTGGGAATTGCTGTTCCCAGGTATGCAATCGTAAAGAAGACTAACTTTAAGTAAACATTTCTCACACGATCGCATTTCTTTCTTTAATTTAGTCAAATTTGGAGCCAATTTCTCCTCGTTTTTACGCAACATTTCAGCCTGAAAGTGTCTGGATTTACGAGATTCTTTTACGTATAATTCGCTTATTACCTCACAGGCAGATTGTTTTCCTTAAAACAAGAAAACTTAATCAATTTAAAAACGTGCTCGTCAAAACCTGCGCACACTCCTGAGAGAATCAGCGAGCGAACAAACGGACGAACGTCAGGCGCTCGGTTTGCACAGCAGCATGAAAACATCTGGGTTTCCTGTAACGTTCCCTGACACCAGATACTCCCTGTGACACCGTGAATGAATGTCCCCGCACACCTTCAACTTATCCTGAAAACACAAGCACAAAAAAACCTGCACCTTTTTATCAATTACGCAGTGAAACACGATCTTTGTGCTTGTGGGGATTCTCTGAGAGCGACGGCCTCGCGCTGAACTGCAGTCGAAATGTTTTCCCCTTATGTTCGAGTGCAGGGATTAAAAGAATGATGAGTGACAGATTCGCTCGTGACAAGAACCCCCCCCCCCCCCCCATGCCTGACTGAGACCAGGTTTACAGGACCCAGCACGCTGCGGCTAAATGGCTTCACGCGTCTAAACGGCGAGCGCTGCGTCTTGTCATCGCCGCGGCGACTATCTGCCAGATCTGACAGGACATTCGTCTCTGAGGAGAGATTAGAGGGAGTTTGTGAGGCCTGCAGGATTAAAACTCTGCTCTGGACCCTGGTCTTTAGTGGTCTCAGGGTTTAAGGACAGGATCCAGCTGTCAGCCTCAGACCAAAGACTAAAGACGCTGGTGTTTGAGGATCATGGAGTGTAAATAAAAGTGGACGCAGTCTTCTGGTTTGTAGAAACAGAAACGTTGTCACTGTCCAGACGCTGTGTCTTCTTTAAGGTTTTTGTATTTTTATGTCCTGAACTGATGTTTGACATCATGTTAGTTAAAAGTTACAATGATTATAAGTTATTTGAGTGTTTTTAAGGAATTAAAGCAAGTTTTCTGAATGTTCAGCTTCTTAAATGTGAATATTTTCTTTGTAAATGAAGGTCACATTTACAGGAGTTGTAGTCCTTGATTCCAGGACTCAGAGTCGGTCAGACTCAAGGTCTGATTTAAACTTAACTCGTAACATGATTCTGGCTCGCTTGAGGACGAACCGGAAATAAAAATGTATTGAATAGCCACTAGGGGGCGACTCTAGTAGTTGCAAAGTCTATGGTGAAATGAGTTTGTACTTCTGACTCAATGGTCGGAACTGTGGGAATTAAAGTCTTTCAGAGACGTCTTTGCACCGTTATTACGAAGAAGACGGAGCGACGAAGCAGCGTCGTCCAACAGGAGCCTGGTTTTTAGCTCTTCACACACCTGATATTCTGTAGGTTGCAACATGCAGCCGGTCCATGTTTGAGTTGACACTTTTGCACTTTTAGTGAAATGGAGCTGCATCGGTCTTGGCTGTCAATCTGTTTCACTTCTTCTTTGTGACGTCACATTTGTACATTATCCTAAGCCTGAAAATTTCCATCTGGTCTTTTTTTTTGCTTATTTTAAGAGCTAGAAAATGTAACTTTCAATATCTGGCCGTTTATTTACAGTTTACTGCATGTTAACAATTTAAAATGAATGAAATATAAACAGTATAAAACGTATTTGACACAACATTTGTTTAAGTTTTTGTCTCAATGTCCAAAAAATGGAAACTTACGTACAGGCGTTGATTGGCGGGCTCGAGTGAAATCACCGTAATAACCACACATGGACTATGACGTGAAACTTCGCGTTTTTACGCTGATGGTTTGATACAAAAATAGACGCTCAAGTACGAGTGGACACCAGAGTGAGATCGTCCTGTAAAACCTCTGTGTTTTGGTCAACTCGGCTTCTTCCTGCCACAAGTTCACAGATCTGACTCTCGACGACGGCCTCTCACAGTTAGGTTGAACTCAGAGCTGAAAATCAAAGCTTCCTCTGGGGGAAGAAGAACCACGTTGCTCCTCTGGCTGCTTTTCCAGACCCGGCCCGTCATCATCTGTTGAAATGTGATTATGTTCACCCTGTGAGGCGCTCGCTCTCCAGAGAGAAGTGCATTAGTTATGCTATATGTCACATGACAACGGAAAAGCTATAAAACAAACCAGTAGATGGACTTATTTCCAAGCGAGGCCACATTACTGCTCCGGGGTTTGATTTATCGGGAAACCCGGTCTGTACCGACAGACGTTTGTGTCGAATCACGACGTGAAGACACGGCATTCAAAGTCAAAGTCGTCATGAAGGTCAAATCCTTGTCATTTATTATCCTACAGACTTAAAGTAAAAGTACAGGAAAGTTCTGCATTTATCGACGCGCCACGGCTCGGGTTCTAAGTTGGCAGCGCCGGTGCCGCACATTTCTGCCAATATTTACCTCCTCTTCCTGTCCAAGGACGTTTGTGGTTTTGGTTGACAGTGGGTCAGGACCGGTGCTGCCCCCCTCTGCACCCCTGATTTATGTGGTTCCAGGGGGTTTCAGTGGATAAATATTAAAACACAGCCGCTCCATTGGCTGCCAGCAATAACAGGCCGGCTGGTTTCCTGTTCGGGGGTTAGATTGCCTCCCTTGCAGGGGCTTCTGGGACCAGGAGTCACAAGTCTGGTTAGGGTGGAAGGGCCAAAGAGAACAATCATCAGAAGAGCGGTTCTCGTGTGAATGTGAAGAAATAAAAAGAAATGATGAAGTTTAACGATGTGACAGCAGAGGGACAAGATGTCCTCCAGGACTAAATCAAACTTCTCAAAGTTGGACAAACACACCCAGATAATTCTACTCCATCTTTCTTTCTTTTGGGGGTCACCACAGCAGATCATCTGCTTCCATCTTGTCCTCTCCCTTGTGTCCTCACCAACTGTCTTCATGTCCACCTTCAGAACATCCATGAACCTTCTCTGTGGTCTTCATCCACACCTCCAGCTCCACCTTCAACATCCTTTGTCCTCTTTATCTCCAAACCGTTAAGCCTGAGCAGTCCCTGGACTGTGCTCACCCTGGTCACTCCCAACGAAACATCTCAACACCTTCAGCTCCTCCTCCAGATTTGGACTCAGTCTCTCCTCACGTGTCATATTTTCCTCACCCCCGCCAGACTGATCACAAAAAATAACAGAAGACAACCGCGACCAAAACATGGCAGAACTCAGGCCTTAAACTGTCAGCTGAAACAAATGTGATGTTTTTGATGTTACTGGGCGGGAGCAGAAGGTTCTCAGTGGTCCAGGTCATAGGTGTCTTCAGTCATTTGCTGAGGGCGACTGGTCTTCTCCACAAAGAAAGTCTTTGGAGAAACAAACTCAAGTCAATAAATGTCAAAATCATCCAAGATAGGAGTGGAAGAAAAATACCTTAAAACACAAGGAGCTGAAAGATCACAGAGACTGGATACACTGGACAGGCAGGGACCATCAAACACAGGTGAATCACATGACACATTTAGGGAGGGAAGTAAAATTTACCGAGGTACACGCAAGTAAGAACTACAAAATAAGACAGGAAACAAGAAACGATGAGTTAAATCCCAGTTTCCAAAAAACTGTCCAACACAACTCACCAGAGGACAACAAGACGTGAATGGTCTTCAACTTCACTGCCCACAGATAACTGCTGAAGAAGACACATGCTAACAACTAGCCGCATGCTAAAGTGGAAACTTCGCAACCTAGTGGAGCGGAGGTGATCACACTTTACTCCCCAACAATGTCCGGTACGGAGATAAGAATTATTTAAAGGCCACATGGTGGAATTGTGGCTAGCAATGTTGCCTTGCAGCAAAAAGGTCCGGGTTGGCGACCCTGCATGGATTTTCCATGTTTTCTTCCCACAGTCCAGAAACATGCAGAGGTTAACCGGACTCAAAACTGACCACATGTCTGTCTCCGTGTGTTGGCCCTGCGATGGACACTGACCATCTGTCCACGGTGTTCCTCGCCTTTTGTCCTTCATCACTTGGGATTGTCTCCAGCGCCCCCGTGAGGACGATACATGAATAATGTATTTGATTTATATATGGCACTTTTAAGGGTTTCTCAAAGATGCTCTACAGATAATTAAAGGTCATAAAACACGTGTCACTCTATCAGATGTAAAAGTGTGGATGTGAGTTCATGTCTGGTGTTTAAGTGGAAAAATAAAAGAACAAACACGAGAAGCACGTGTTGCTGCAGAGAGAAAAGCAGAGAGGGAGTTAGTGATGAAGGACTGGACGTCTAAAGGTGTCAGAGAGTCTGACCCAGCTGCTCTAAATCTGGCTTCCTGCTCAACCTTCTCCTCACGACCTTAAAAGGAAACACAGTCAAATAAAATTTCCTTTCCAAGAACAAAGCTCCAACAAACAGAAAATATAAACAATGTCTCTCACACAAATAAAAATGTCCCTGAATGTAAGGAAAGTCTGTCTGTAATCACTTAACTGTCCAACAGGTTCAAACGTGGAGGGTGAAGGACGCGAGGACGCGAGGACACAGGGAAAAAGTACACTAAGGGAAAAACAGAAGTTAAGGGGAAACATTGATGTAAAAGGAAGAAATATGGAAGTTAAGGGGGGTCAGGAAAATGAAAATGGAGAAATGGTCTGAAAAGGAGAGTTTCTGAATGTAGAGGTCAGAGGTCAAAGGGTTCTGTCACACCAGGTCAGTACCTGTGTGACACTGAGATCAGTTTGGCGTCACTCAAGTGAACGTGCTCATTGTCCTGCAGGGAGACACAGAGAGACAGAAGAACCCTCCTCCTTGTCCTCCTCCTCGTCCTCCTCTTCCTCAGCTTGTCTGTGGTGTTTGCTCAGAGCAGAGTGATGGAGCTGTCACATTTCTGGCTGCAGGACAGACTTCATGCTAACGTGTTTTTGTTTGGCAGACGTGTGAAGATTTTTCTCTCACAGACTCGGGAACCCACGTCCACACCACCGTCAGGTTCTTGTTCCAGAACACGTCAACTCTGCTCCAGCTACGTCTGAGAGCGGCCCTAAAATGGAGAGGTTTGAAAACGCCGCTGGCTCCGTTTGACGCCGACTCAAACCCAAAAACCCTGAGTGTAAATTGTTAAATAAACATGAAATCTTTAGTGGTATTTTGTTTTGATTGTTCAACCATGTGACGTCGTTACAAGTCAAAGAGAAACACAGCGATGTGGAACATTCTCACCGCGCGCTCGTCATCGCTCGTACCTCCGTCTGACATTTTAAGAGCCTCTCCAAGACCAGGATCAAGTCTGGTCCTTCAGAGACAAGATAGAGCTCCTTGTTGTCAGTGAGTTGGTCTTCAAAAGTCAAACTTGGCACAAAAATATCGCAGAGATAGTGATGAGATATTTTCAGGACATGGAAAATACGTAAATTCCAAGGTATATTTAAGAGAAAACATGGGAGAGCAAAAGGATTGTGGGTATTTTTACACAGTGAAGGTTTTAGTCTTTCATAGAATTTAAAAAGATCACATCAATGATTGGAGGACTCCTTTGGTTTGATTTGTTGACTCAACATCGTTAAAATTCAGCTGTTCTACCAGAGTTCCTCAACTTTTGGACACATCTTTGTTTTGTCTGCGCGTTCTCACGATTAAAACGTTGGAAATCAGCGGTTACTAGGTTTCAAGGTCTAGGTTGAGTCTCAGAAGGAACTTATGGTTCATTAGCAAACCATTTAAATTGGAAGTCCAGGTAAAACTAAAACCTGAACACAACCTAATCTGTTCGAGTCAGAACTTAAGGAAAATGTTTGTGTATATCATTTCTCAAATTTTTGCGATTTCTTGGAAATTTTGCGATTTTCTTTGATTTAAAAAGTGCAAATATGGGAACTTTAATTTAAACTGTACAGTAAAAATCTAGAGGAACATAGACGAGTGGATACCGGTTTGATTGACAGCGTCAGAAACCACGTGAGCGTCACTGCGGTCGCAAATCACGAAGCTTCAAAACCAGAGTTAGTTTTGATTCGGGGAAAAAAAATGAGTCCAATTTTTATTTACAGCCTTTTTCTTCCGACTCGAGCTCGAGTTCATCAAAGTGTGGCTCTCTGGCGTTTCATAGCATCTGATTTACAATCAATGGATTTTCACTTAAACACAGGGTTGTTCATGGTCTTTATTCATTTGGGGAAAGTTTTTTTAACCAGGTGTCTGCAGAGGAAAATTCCTCCCTTCAAAACGTTTTCATGTCTTACACCTGAATAAAATCACAAACCTATTAACATCTTTGTCTCTTTGTTCCCAAAAAGCCTCAGATCAGCGATCGGCGCTGACGTCCGGCTGATACCGAACCAAACACAGACAGATTCTGACAGACGTGGCACAAGAGCAACAGATCTCTTTCTCTGTCAACAGTCGCTGCTGCGGCTGCTGCTAAAAGTGAAGCGAAGCCCTGATAAGAAAACAAAGAGCAGATCGAGTTGCCTCGGGGGAAACGTGATATTTGGACGGTCAGAAAGTGCTTAAGCCACCAATAACTGTTGAAGGGTTTGTTCTGGCACAGGGCGGAAAAGTAATAAGGCTTCACAGGACGTAATAATGTCAAATAAGGTAAGGAGACTGAGCTCTTGTGGTGTAAAAGGAAATGTTAATGGACCCAGAGGCTGTGGATATTAGTGTAAATGACTGTACTTTGCTGCACTTAATGTGTTTGCGCAGCGCGGTGTGCAGCATATTCTGCAGCGACGGAGGAAATCGTGAACGTAACCTGTCACTCCAGCTTAAGACGGGGGAGAAAAGTGCATATTTAAAGGGATAGTTTGTGATTTTTGAAGTGGAGTTCAGGTAAAAGACAGAAAGTCAAACTTTTACTCTCTCACACCAAACCTCATAGAGAAAATCATCGATTTTATCATCACAGGCATGCACTAGTTAGGAAATGCACTTCTGTTTATGTTATTTATCTTATTATGTTTTAAATCATTCTCACAGAGCTGCTGTCACTGGCTGCTTTTAAAGGTCCACTGTGTGATTTTTTTGAACACATTTATTTGCAGAAATTGTAAACACTAATCCATAAGTACGTTTGGTTTTTGTAAACTTAGATTGACGATTTCAAATATTTTTCACCTTTGATGTGTCGAGCTCATTTACGTAGGGTGCAAATCGCCAAAATGGACTCCAAAATTCACAATGGCCGACTTCCTGTTGAGTTGAGGCCATGGTTACAGTCGACTTGGCGTGCTCCATCCACGTTTCACCTCAGGGGGGCGCTATGGAGACCTGGAGCAAAGTTTGAAGAGTTTTTATGCACGGTAACGGCCTCAAAAAATGACTGCAAAACCACGGATATAATAATCTGAAGGATTAACAAGGAGTTCCTGGCAGGAATTTGTGCCTGGAGCCGTTTTAGCCCCTGCCATTCGTGACCATTTTCCCTTTTCTTCAATGGCACAAAACAAACCCGGTAGAGTGTAAAGTGTGAGTGCAGGATTCCCCTGTTTGTTGCAATCTGCAATCTCACCACTAGATGTCACTAATACTTTCAAACTGGCCCTGGAGTCGCCGCGGATGTTTTAACAGCTTCTTTCTGACCAGTTTGATCAATGAAGGCTGACAACTTTTATGTTCTGACTGCATTTTATTATTCTTTTACGTGGATATTTTATGAATAATATTATGTTTTATGACCCTGTAAATTTCAGCGTAAGTTGGGCTTTTTTTTTTGTCTCGTCTGTGTCTGTGACAAATTTGCTCTTGGCCAAAAAAAACCTTAACGGTAAAATACATTTTTAATCTAAACGAGGCTGTTTCCTGTTCAAACAAACGCTCTAAAACTAATGAAATGTACATATAAATGAACACATGCATGTAAAATAACTCATTACTTCACACTGTGCTATGATATTATTAATTTATGTTCGTACATGCTTGTATGTTCCAGAAAACACATCCGTTTTATTTATAGTCGACAGCGGCGACACAATGTACGGCTGATTTCTAACATATGATGAATGGCGTTGCCAGGAGAGATTAAATTCAGAGCTTTGAGAACAATATCAAAGCCGTGTGATGTCACTGTCCTCTGAGCTCGTGATGATTGCCTCAGTAATAAGCGGCAGATGCTCTCGATAACAAACACCAGTCGGTCGGACAGCTGCGGTGACTCAGGCCATAAACGCGGCGTGATTGATTGTCTTAATTTGTCCAAACGGCCTCAGATATATGGATTTCAGTGTTTGTCAGCGACAGTGACAAAGACAAAAACAACAATAAATAAAGAATAAACCCTCATGTGCAACATTCAGCCTTGTGATATACATACAATTATATAAATCAACATATTAGCAGTGTACTAATCAAGCAGTATGAAGTGGTGATTGGTTATAAAGTGACATCCATGTCCACCAAGACAGGTGCATAAAGAGAGAAAAACATCTTAGAGTGTTTGCGTGATGAAGATCTAGGCCCTAACAACGAAGCGTAAATGATCTTTTTCCACATGAAAACACTGTAGTACATATGCCACACCTGTACGTGGTGCTGTTGCGCTGCTACAGCAGAACTTAACGTTTGTAAATAAAGCTTTTTTTTAATAAGTGTAGTATTACAACGTATAGAACAACAGAGACAGAGACAGAATGAAAAACAGAAACGACTAAGGTAAGAAAATAACGCAAATAAACAGCACGTTTGTCACGTTCTGTCGTCAACTTGTCATATTTCCAACACTTAGCAGCAACTAGCTCTGTGCTAACACCCTGTGTGCTAACAACTGCTACAATCTGCATTACTGGGTGAATTACAAAGTAAAAATCATCATATTGTGCGTTGTCAAAAGTTGTTAATGGCTAATGGCTACACTAATGGCTAGAAGATGAATGTGCGTTTTAGCTTTAGCTGGAAATGACACAGGAATTTACACTGGTGCCAAACCCAGGCTACAGTCAATGACAATACAACACATTTTCTCCAGTTTAGTATTTCCAACACTTAGCAGCAGCAGCTAGCTGCTCTTTGCTAACATCCCTGTGTGCTAACAGCTGCTACGAGCTATGTTACTGGGTGAGTTTTAAAGTAAAAAATATATCGTGTGTTGTCCATAGTTGTTTTAAAGCATTAAACTCATGGCTAACGGCTCGAAGATGATTGTGCGTTTTAGCTTCAGCTGGAAATGACACACTGGTGTAAATGACAATAAAACACATTTTCTCTGCTCGTGGTAATGTTTAGTATTTACAAGGCTTAGCAGCAGCAGCTAGCTGCTCTTTGCTAACATCCCTGTGTGCTAACAGCTGCTACGAGGTATGTTACTGGGTGAGTTATAAAGTAAAAAAATATTGTGTGTTGTCCATAGTTGTTTTAAAGCATTAAACTCATGGCTAACGGCTAGAAGATGACTGTGCGTTTAAGCTTTAGCTGGAAATGACACGCTGGTGTAAATGACAATAAATTTACAAGGCTTAGCAGCAGCGCTGCTCTCTGCTAACATACATCCCGTGTGCTAACAACTGCTACGAGCTGCGTCACTGGGTATATTACAAAATAAAATAATATTGTGTGTTGTCCAAAGTTGTTTTAAAGTAATATTTGCTTCATAAACTCATGGCTAACAGCTACGCTAATGGCTAGAAGATGAATATATGTTTTAGCTTTAGCTGGAAATGACACAGTGACATTCCCACTGGTGTAAAACCTGTGTTACATTGGGTTTAAATCAGTCTAAACCAGTGGGGAAGTGGGATTAGAGTGTTGTTTTGGTGCTGGATCAGATTATCTGCTCTTTCCTCCTCTGTTCTACAACGTTAGCTGAAAACTCGGCTGATTAAGTCGATCCCAAACTCAATTATCTAATGTGATTAAATGTTTTTGGTCACACCGCGTAGAAACGGCGTGACCCACATCTGTCTGAGGAAAACCTCACACAGTCCCAGTTGCGATGTTTCGTGCACCGCGTTAAATCCCACATGGCAGAAGAATCTCTGAGCTCATGTGCTGCGACGTTTCCCTGCAGCACAGCTGTCGTCCGTCCGTCCGTCCTCCCTCTGAAAGCCACACTGATGTCGTTTTGCCCTGCGTTTGGAAACAATTACAAAGAAAAAGGGGGGAAAAAAATGATTATTTTTACTTGTTGTGCTGCCAGAGCGATTTTAATCATTATAAAACAATGTTGAATAAATAAACGCTCTCACTGGCTCGGGATGGGAATCATTTCTCTCGTGTACATGTGCCGCTTTCATGTCCCCTGCTCCGTTATTTGTGTTTCTGCCTTTTTCGTGTTTCCTGTTTTCTAATTATCATAAATTGGAGCGAGGTTTGCGCTCGTACGACGTTTTAACTGTTATGAAATACAGCTGAGGACGAAACAACACACCCACACACACACACACGGGGCATAAAAACTGACAAACGGCGAGAACAGGACTGGAGTTTACGCAACAACAAGGATTATTTATGTAAATATTGTGTTTTATTATAAATGTAAGCCCTGCAAGTGCTTAAAATGAACAATAAACAGATAGAGATTACATAGTTTATGGTGTTGCGAGCAGAAAATACATTTTCAAAACATGAATACACTACTTTTAAGCTTAAGTTAACTTTCTTGTGACTTTTTCCTGCCTTTAAATTGGATGTTTTTCTTTTTCTTTTAAAAACCAGAGAGTGAAAACACTCTATTTTCTTCCTACAAAAGAAACCAATTCAAATTATCTACGACTAAACAAAGATTTGTGAGATTACAAAACAGTGCAGTTCATGCACAAAGCCAGAAAAATGGATAATAACCACCGAGATTGCAGGAAAAACAGCAAAGTTTGTGTAATTTAAGAGGAATTTTGTTATTTTATGAAACCAAAGATACAAACAAATGTAAAAACTGCTCTGAAAATGTTCAAACATGCAGCATAGACTCAGAAAATGTATGTTTTGTTGCTAAAATAACCAGGATATAGTGATCATTTGATTGTTAGCTTAGCTTTAGCTTCAGCTCGCTAAAAACTTTATTTTTCCATTTTCTTTAATATTTTTATCGTCTGATGAATGAGATACATATCATTCATTCATTCATGTATGTACATATACTCTAATGCTCGTGTTTTCTGTCTGATTCTGCGACTGTTTTACCGTTTAATTCAATATTCTCGTGCACTTTGAGCTGCATTTTATGTACGACAGGTGCCATATAAATAAAAATCTTATCATAGATATGAGTGTACCCTTGTTAATGCCCCGGTTGGGAAATAATAACTTATGTTACAGATATGAAGCATGTCAGCGTGGTCTCTAAAGACAAACTTAATGCTTTTAAAAACTCCTCTGTGTCTCCGTCTGTCAGACTTTTGAACATGGTTTTATGGTGTTTTTTAATGATTGTTTTTTATAACACAGTTTATTGTGATTGACACCATGTGTGTGTGATGTTTTGTTTTTATTGCTTTTATTGTAATATGAGGACGTTCATATATGGACGACAGGAGTCCACATGGGACAATAAGGTGTCCCAAAGTTTATATTACAATAAATAATCAATACATGTTAAAATCACAGCCATGCCACCCATAAATAAAATAGAAAGTTATTGTCAGTGTTTGGAAGGCACAAGGTAAACAAGTATTTGTATAATAATGTATATATATATATGTACATAAATATATATATATATCTATATCTATTACGCCAGGTTTATTCAAGACATGCTTGAGCATGACATACACATGTAGCATGAGTTCAACTCATTGACAGCTCACTAATATATAAGAGCAGCTTGACAGAAAAAAAACAGAGCTGGTGGTGCAGTACTGTGTATATATATATATATATATATATACACATATATACATATATATATATATATATATATGTGTATAAAATGCTATGATACAATACAATATAGAGAGTGTGTAACCAGGTCCCTATACAGTTTTTATGTATATACTATATTGTAATTGTAATTACATTTTACAGTTTATATATATACACATATCTACATATCTATATATATGTAGATGTATGTACTGTAATGTCAGTGTTATGATGAGACAGATGAGTTACATTGTAGTATATATACTACAATGTAACTGTAATTACATTTTACAGTTATATATATATACTGTATGTACTGTCAGTGTTGTGATGAGACGTTACTGTGTGAGCACAGAGACTGAGAGTGATTGAATCCACACATAGAACATAAGTAATTGTTTCCTCTGCAGTCTTTATTCGTCTCTGTGTGTTTCCACCATCACGCTGATGAATCACGGAATCACTCATTCATCACCACGCTCATATATTTAACTGCAGCTCCAATCTGATTAATTAGAACTCATCTGATCCTATTATCTTCCTCATCCCAGACACAGTTTGAGAACAAACATTATTTGTCACAATATTTAATGACTTGTATTTGCAGAAATCATTAGTGTTGTTATTAGACCTGCTGTGCTGACGTGTTAGCACGCCGCGGCTAATGTCACTGTGTGTGTGAGTGCAATCCTTAAGGTTTTAAAAGCTTTTTTAGGGTTAATGGGTTTACGTTAAAGTAAATTAAGGGGATTAGGGTTACCAATTTAATTGTGATGGGTAAGATTAGGTTAAAGTTACCCAGTTAGTCATGATGGTTAAGGTTAGGTTAAGGGTTAGAGTTACCCATTTATTTGTGATGGTTAAAATTAGGTTAAGATTACCCGTCTATTTGTGATGTTAAGGTTAAGTTAAGGCTTAAGGTTCCCCATTTAGTTGTGGTGGTTAAGGTTCGGGTTACCCATCTGCTTCCACCTGTAGAAGAAACATCTGCTTCCACCTGTAGAAGAAACGTCTGCTTCCACGTGAAGAAGAAACATCTGCTTCTACATGCAGAAGAAACGTCTGCTTCTACATGAAGAAGAAACGTCTGCTTCCACGTGAAGAAGAAACGTCTGCTTCCACGTGAAGAAGAAACGTCTGCTTCCACGTGAAGAAGAAACATCTGCTTCCACATAAAGAACAAATATCTGCTTCCACGTGTAGAAGAAACATCTGCTTCCACCTGTCGAAGAAACGTCTGCTTCTATCTGTAGAAGAAACATCTGCTTCCACATGAAGAAGAAACATCTGCTTCCACATGAAGAACAAACATCTGCTTCCACGTGAAGAACAAACATCTGCTTCCACCTGTAGAAGAAACATCTGCTTCCACGTGTAGAAGAAACATCTGCTTCCACCTGTAGAAGAAACGTCTGTTCCCACGTGAAGAAGAAACGTCTGCTTCCACGTTTAGAAGAAACATCTGCTTCCACGTTTAGAAGAAACATCTGCTTCCACCTATAGAAGAAACGTCTGCTTCCACCTGTAGAAGAAACATCTGCTTCCACCTGTAGAAGAAACATCTGCTTCCACGTGAAGAAGAAACATCTGCTTCCACGTGTAGAAGAAACATCTGCTTCCACGTGTAGAAGAAACGTCTGCTTCGACGTGAAGAAGAAAGGTCTGCTTCCACATGTAGAAGGGGGGTGGAGTGGCTCAGTGGTTAAGACCGGTACCCTGTGCGTGAAAGACATCATCGTCGTAATGGTCGCAAGTTCGACTCCACCCCTGGCTGATTGTACCCAATTCCATTGTAATTCGCTTTGGATAAAAGCGTCTGCTAAATGACATGTAATGTAGAAGAAACATCTGCTTCCACGTGTAGAAGAAACATCTGCTTCCACGTGTAGAAGAAGAACGTATCAGGCCTAAATGCCTGAGATGCGGTGTGCCGGATAACATGATGTCACCTCCTCTCGCGTCACAAGGACATCTCACAGAGCACATTCCTGATGTCCAGCTCTCCTCAGAAGCTGAGTCTCATTAGCAGTGACCTCTCAGTTCATAGCTCTTAATTCCACATGAGCGTGACGGCCTTTAGTGCAGTGGGAGGGTCAGAGGTCGCGCCCCGGCTCGCCCCAGCTCTGTGAGACGTAACTGGTTACTTTTTATTTTCTGGTGATTGAACTTAAAGCTGCGTCTCATCTATTGTGTTGACACAACCCTAACACTCAGCTCTGTGCTCTCATTAACCCACATTACTGTTCTCACCACAGAAACAACCCTCATGGACTCTGTGATCGACTACTTCTCCTTGTCCCCCCTCACATGTCGGTGTAAACAGGAAGCAGATTTTCTCAAGATAAGGTAAGATATACTTTATTGTTTGTACACAAAGGTGGCAGTATTTTTTCTTCCACAAGAATCACATTTAAAACCATTTAAAAACACGCAGAGAAAGTTAGCTGCAGGTTTCAGAAAGAACTACAAGTGAAAAAACAACAATGAAGATGGTTGAGTAGTTAGTTTGTTCAAACATTTCCTGACTCTTGATTATGTGTTTTTATCGACGGTGGACAGGAGAAGAGAAACAAAACACAGTATGTCCTGGTTTCCACAGAGAAAACACGAAAGAACGACAAGTATATGTATGAGCACAAAGGCTAGTTAGCTAGCATTTGCCAGTACTGGGACATTTTTTTAGCTCTTAAGCAAACTGTATCTCACTTGTATCACCTGTGTTTTAACAGTTATTTGACTTACATTGGACACTGGGGGATGGTTAGGGTTGGACATTGTTTTTGCTAACATTTGCCTTGAGTCAAAGTGAAGTTTGTAAGATTTACAAAATGGAAACAAAAGGCTAATTTCTGTCAAACTTTGTTAAATGGAAAAAATACTTACAAAAAAAATTACATTACGCATTAAAATTCTTTAATTTTAGCTTTAGTCCTTTGGTATCAACCAAAAATGTTAGATACCTGCTATAACAATGATACATGATTTTTTAGTTAGTTAGTTTAAAAAAACATTTTAGTTCTGTGTGGATGAGGAGCCAAAACAATAAAAAAAATTTAGCGGATTCTAGTAAATATGTTGTCATGTGTATGAGCCCTAACAGTTGTAAAAGGTTAACATCTGTTAAATATGGTTCACAAATTTGTTAAAATCCACAACGACACCAATTTTATTCAATTCAAAGTCAATTTTACTAAAAACCTAAAAAAAATCATTAAACATTACAGTTAAAAAAAATGACTGAATAAAATTATGATATTAACTTTGTAGGTACCAATTTTCTCTTCATTTTCATTTGATATGGGCTATGCAAATTAAAATAGTACAACGCCAGCCTTTTATAACCTGTAGTAACTGATGTCATAATGCAATAACATAGAGATTTATTAAAACAACAAATTCCAAAAAGGTTACAAACAATATCAGGTATGACAATGAAAACAGACACAAGCCGTGCAGACTGGATCTTACGCTGGTTGTGTACATGTTTGTATTTTTGTGTGTTTGTGTGTGTGAGTGTTATCTCTGAGCCCAGAATGACTGAGAGCAGTGTATCATCAGCGTATCTGTTGACCCTGATGGATTGCTGAGGGCGACAGAGTAAACAGTCCGGGGCACGATCTGTGTGCAGAGTTCACACTCTCTGATTTATCACCTGAAATGATGAATCACCTCCTCTTCCTCCATGGAGGAGGGGGAGGAAGAGGAGGAGGTCACTGTCAGATCCTCTTCACTGACTGACCAGCATCTGTAGATTCAGCTGTGGCCTCCACGACCTGCAGCCTCGCTGCCACTCACACGCTCCTCTTCACCGCCTGTCAGTCATCTCCTCATCCTTCTTCTCCTCCTGCTTGTCTACATTGCCATTACCATCTGTCCGATGCTTTTTCATTCTTGTCTTCCTTGTCCTGCTCTCGCTCTCACGTGTCTTTGTCCTCCTGCTTTTATTTCGTCTCCAATTTCGTAAAAGCGTCTTTCGCCTCCATCACCTGGAGCCTCTCCTCTTTCACCGTTTAACCTTCTCCTCCTCTTTCTTGCTCTCTCTCTCTCTTTTGCCTTCTGCTTTATTTCCTCATCCACTCTCACCAGAATCTGTCCCTCACTTTTAAAATGGTTTGTTGTAGAAAAGCAATCTTCATTTTTACATTTTTGAGTTTGAGAGAACATCTATAACAATTTTTGGACAAATTGAATTCAATTAATCGTTGAAAAGCAGTGGTTCCCAAAGACTGGGTCAGGACCCACAGATGTGTCATGGGAGATATTTTTTAGGGTCCCAAATGTATTTTTTTTTTTGAATATCTGGAGGCTAGATCCCCAGATTTTTCAAATGTGCTGTCTCTGGGTTCAACAAATATGGAACCCGAAGCTTCAAAGCAGGTGCTAACAAACCAGCTAACATAAGGCTAAAGGCGGAGTCCACCAGTCCATCGCAGGACAAGCAACTCACTCACTCTCACATTCACAGTGACTTTTTCATGTCCACTTAACCCCCGCTAACTCCACACAGAAAGGACTTTGGTCAAACTGGGATCTGAACTGGTGACCTTCTTACTGCGAGGCAACAGTGCTAGCCACCATTTCAACATGTGTCCTACTGTCAGACACCTACTTACTGAAAATCCCTCATATTCAAAAAAGTGGCCGTATAAAACCTGATCAGCCAAAGTGACTTTTAAAACTCAGCTTCAGTCGCGCGCTGCGCTCTTTAACGCTCACACGCCGCATTGTTTAAGTGTCGCTCAGCCGCTGACACAGTGTGGGACAAGACAACTGTCAAGTTTTATCATTGTGCCCATTATCAGTGTGACGAGTCGGGGGGGGGGTTGGGGGGGGCAATAAAACCCAGCTGACATGTTTTGATGGGTCTATTTATCGCAGCCTCGCCGGGCCTGTAAATCAAACACTCGGTCGGTCAGTTAATGGTGCGAGAGGAAACCAGCGCGTATCACACATTTACCAGGTGCTTCGGTAGATTAGAAGGAATATCATTTGTGTTTTTGTCCTTGACCTCACGAACGGAAAAAATAATGTTGATATTTCCTGGAGAAAAACGCTTGTAATACGGAGACTATGGGCACGCTGATTGACTCTAAAATCACATGACTCGTGTTTTATGGAAGAGAAACGTAATTAGAAAATGAATCGCTGAGTAATTCATGGTGATAGGTGTAAGGAATGTGTAATATGTACGTGTTAAATTAAAAATATTTTTCATTTCTGAGCAGGAAAACTGTGTTTGTGTCATTGGCTTTGTACAGTATGTACGTCGTTGTATACCTGAAAAAAATCTTTTAACACATTTTTGTCTTTCATCCACAAGAAAACTCAGTTTTATGTCACAAAAACAATTACTTGATACTTGAGATTGGTCATGACATGCACTGGTGCATAAGCAATGTACGTGGCTACATGGCGTTACACTGAAAAAAACTAAAACATATATTTACTTCATTTGGTTCCACATTATTTCTGACATAATTAGGTTATAATAGTAATCTCAGTCATTTCCCCCCCTTATGTTAATGATCAGGGGCTAAAATGATAGATTATAGTTTGCCGTAATGTTATGATGAAATTATTGATTAATAACGCCAGCAGGAACTGGCGTACTCTGCCTTTAATTGACCCAAAGATGTATTATCTGCTTAAATGTGGGATATTTTTAGACTTCTAAATGTCATTTTATTGATTTTTTCTTACTGTAATGATCTGTTTTTCTCACCATCTCTAACACACATGGACACTGGTCGTGTGTGTGTGGTTGGATAGTTCCTCTGTGTTGGTATGTGTGTGTGTGTGTGTGTGTGTGTTTTTGTGATGCGGAACGAAGGGCAGAAATCACCCACTGCTGTATGTGTGTGTGTCATTGGACCCTATCATTCGATTACAGCTCACAGTAATCTAATCATGTGGCTGTGAGCTCAGCGAGCAGGCGTTTGTGAGAAGGACAGCAGTCCTGGTGAACACGTTACCTGTTGTTGTGTCTGGGGTTTGTGTTTCCCAGACTAATTATTACCCCGTGGTTTTTGCATCACTCTGGTTCTTCTTACACCAGAAACATCCAGTAATGAACAGTTTAAAAAATGTCGTGTGCTGTCAGTGGACGTGTGGACTGATCCAGAAACGTTTTCTGGAACCTCTTTCTGCTTCATTTTGTTCACGTGGAGGTATTTTATGGACACACATTCAGAGACATTTTTGTGGTTTCTATCTGTTTATATTGTTGGTGTATGTTACATACACATACACTTCTACACTTCAACAATGAAAACAAATAGTGACCGGAAAATATGTCAAAATCCAGTTTGGTCGTACGGTACGTCAACTTGATTTAGTCAAAGACGTTTTTTTAGTAGTTTGTCTGTGATTGGCTGTGGTTGAGTGGACAGACAGAGGGTTCCCACACCTTGGTTGACATCAAATTCAAGGACTTTTCCAGGTCCACTTCCCTCAACTTCAAGGACTAGAATTGTTTACGCAGCTTCAGATGGGAGGACGACTCGCAAGAGCTTGTCTTCGTCCATGGCGTCCACTTTTTGTGATTGTCCTTGGGATCTTGGTCTTTGTAAATTTGTCTTTGGTGAGACAGAGATGTTGTGGAATTTCCATTTCCCAAGCTAACTTTAACTTTACTCGCTCATTGTTCCGCACAAAATCTCACGTCAATGGTGGAAAGAGAGACAGACAGTGGACAGTGTCCACAACACCCGTCCTAGTAATTATGTCTCCATGTTTGTCCTGCGTCGACCTCGTCGTCTACATTTATCAAGCAACGCAGGGTGTGAAACAGTAGGTGGCGTCGTAAACAAACGGGAGACATTGACCTAAACATCAACTTAACTTCTTCCTTGGATTGAAGCACTTTCAAGTAGGATGAAAGTTGCAGAAAGCCACCAGGGGGCGTCTCCACTGGTGTCCATGGACATGAACTTCTACTTCTCACTTGATTTATAGAGGATTTAATGGTCTCAATCACTAGTTTCAGCTCTTCTTCAGCAGAATGTGACGTCATTTTTGTGACTTATGTTCACATTTAGAGAAAAATAAATGTCCAATAGGAATCCGGAGACATGTTCCTTCATGCTGAAAACAGAGGTCATTGTCAGAGTGACTCACAGAAATCCTAAAGCTTTCCTCACATGAATTCCACGTCTGCTTCAGCTCATTCCCAGACTGACGTTGGCCGCTGATACAGATTTTCTCGACCTCAATCATCAGGGGAGAAAAAAATAAACATCTACTTTTCAATACTTTTCATTTTTAACACCGAGTCAATATCGACCGCCTGAGACTCACTCCTGAGTGCGACTTTCTCCGTTCAGGCGATAAGAGGCGTGTTATTTTAATCATCATCATCTTTCATTAGATCCTCTCTTTATCTGTCGCCCCAAACACACCAGAAAAAAACCACTTTGAGACGCGGAGCGGCAAAAAAAGCTTCACGCAGAGTCGCAGAGGCAGGCGACGCGTCTCTGAATCACTGACAATCCCAATTTGTCCCATTCGTGTGCAAAAGTGTAGCTACTTCCTGTTGCCTCGACTGTTTTATGATAGTTGTATTTGTCACCCGCCCATAAAACCAAAGAAGAAACCGTGTATTTGTTTTATAAGAATAACTGTTAAAAACTCAATATGACGTTAAGAAACTGCTGTAAATTATTTAAACGGGAAGTTACAACGAGAAGTAGACGCACTTTACACGTATGTAGAACAAAATATCGCCACCTTGTGTATTAGAGATGGACACACATCATTAAATAATCAATTCAGTAATCCAGTTAAACAGGAAGTAGCCAAACTTCACACATACATAGAACAAATCAGGTCTTGGACAGATAGTGTAATGACACACTTCATACTCAGCAGCTAAACCATAGTCAAGAGGAAGTAGCATGTTGTTTGACAGGAAGTAGCTGCTCTTTACACACGTGTAGAACTTATTGGGTTTCTGGTACGTAATCACGTAACAACACATTTGAAAAACAGGGGATATAAATATATCGCCACCTTGTATATTAGAAGTGAAGGCACATGATTAAATCATTGATTCAGTGATCCAGTTAAACAACACAGTCGACAGGAAGTGGCCTATTTCAACAGGAAGGAGCCACACTTTGCAAATCATAGAACAAGTCAGGTTTCTGGTTTGGATCGCATAATGACACCCTTGATACTAAGCAGCTGAAAGAGGGCATATATCGCCACCTAGTGAATCAGAGGTACGATTATTAAATAATCATCCAGTTAAACAACATAGTCGACAGGAAGTAGCCACACTTCACACACGTGTAGAACACATTGGGTTTGGGCATATAGCGCCACCTTGTGTATTAGAACACATGTTATTGCATAGTGATTCAGTGGTCTAGTTAAACAACACAGACAACAGGAAGTAGCATGTGTGAACAGGAAGTAGCCACACTTTGCACATGTGAACAACAAATATGGTTTTCAGTTCATATTAGGCAGTGACAACTTTAACTTTTTGTTGAATGAAAATTGTTTTTAATGCCAGGCTGTGAAGTCTACACACACACAGAGTGTGTGCAGCCCATAATATTCTAATTTAAACCCTCATATAGCACCAACACCACTGTTAATACCAGTAATTACTGCTGTTGGTGATGATAATAATAGTGTTGTTACTGTAACCACGGCCGCTGCTGCTGCTCTTCAAGAACCAGATATAATTTGCCGTTGCCTCGATGAGTCTCGTGGATTTAAAGGAGTAGTTTGGATAGTTTTTTTTGACGTGGGGGGTGTGCCGGAGGCGTGAGTGTGAGCTCAGTGAGAACCGACACTGCGACTTTTACCACTAATAGCACTTGTGTCACATTTGTTTCACAGTAAATCAGTCGTACACATGGTTCTGTTTCAGTTTGAACTGTAGACATGTTGTTACGCTGCGTAGACGTGTTGTTATTGACGGATATTGCTTACAATGGCTCGCCCAAGATACTTGTTGTTTTTTGCATTTTAGACTTAACTTAACTGGACTGTGGTGAAGTCGGGGTGATGTCACACTATCTTAACCATTTTGAAGCAGTTAAAGTCAAGGTAAACTGCTCCCACAGAAAATCAGTGATTTTAACATCACAGCACACAGGAGTTGTTGATCCACTGCTGCCTTCATCACTAAGTTCACAGGTGTTTTATTGTGACTTTGGCTTTTGAAATCCTTCGTTCAGATTTACCTCAGTGGCACAAACTCACCACACGAGGCAGCAGTGCACCAACAAACTCTATTGAAACCCTAGTTCAAATGCTGCTTTTCTCAATGGAGTCTGGTGTGGAAGTAGAGTCTGTGTAAGGGACAGCTTCACAACACTGTGTGCATGATCTCAGGACGTAAACATCCAGTCCATTCTCAAATGACGTCTTTGGCGCAAACAACAAAAAAACACGACACGTCGTCGAGCGTCTGCGTCTCATTCCCTCGCGGCGATGAGGTCGTCTGTCGAGCTGCCAGTCAGCGTCAGCGCCGCCATCAGAGCAACCCGGAGGACAATGACCATTAGAGGAAGCAATCATGTGATCATCATGTGACGCAGATCAGAACATCGCTGTTTGTCAGGAGGCAGAAAAAAAACAAAACTGCTTATTGTAATTTTATTCATTGGCTCAAATTTGTCAGATGAAAAACAAAACAATATTCATAAAGAAGTGAAATAAGAAGTGGAGGCAGAACAGAGTTAATGTGCGTGCGACGCCGCAGGGCTTATTGTTCCGCAGCCGTAATGGACTCCGGAGGATAAACGCTTTCTTACAAGTGGCCTTCATGCTTTCACAAAAATCACATAATTATTCTGATAAATGAAATGCAGCAGAGTTCTCCTACTTTTGTTTAAATGCCATGTTTTATGCTCTCATAAGAACTAAAAATCACCACCTGACCACATGAACACATGATTATGGATCGTTATTCACAGGTTGTTTTAATTCTCTGAGTAAATCCACTTTTTTTAAACAGCAAAAGGAGACAAAGTCAACAAAAATAAGTCTTTAATCAAAAAATCCGTGACAAAACAAAACACGAACAAAAGACGAAGATGAAGAAGACGAAGGGACAGAAAATCAAGCACAGACGTGTGAGGACATCAAGTGAAGCAGCTGAACGGGATAATTAAACACAGGTGAAAGACATCAGGGCAGAGAGAGAGAGAGAGAGAGAGAGAGAGGAAAACAGGACACAAACAAAACTCACTGACAATAAAGACCAACATCAACAAGAGAAAGTTCCGAAAACACAAAATCCCACGAGCGATCATGACGAAGCTTCATATTTAATTTGTTTACAGCGTCTTCATCGGTTCAGTTATATAAGTGAGACATCAGTGAAGAAGACGAGGGACACATGAAGGAGCCACATTTTCTTCAAAGCTCAAAAGTCTTTGGCTTAAACTTGTCATTCATGATGTGACAGAAACAAAACAACATCATCTGCGTACATGTTGATCCCTGTGAGCCGCCTTCATTTATTCACTCAGTTTGTCCTGATGTCTTTAGTCTCATGTCCTCACACGTTTGTCTTAGTGCTGTTTTGCTTTAATACGTCAGTTGTGTGCTCATTTTCTTTATTGTTGCAAAGTGTTGAACGTATTTTTTTATTTATTTTTTACAAAACACTACAGACAAAAAACAGATAGCTAACTGTTTTCAAAATAAAATGAAAAATGAAAAAAACAGACAATGACAAGTTTTTTCCAATTTCTATTTTAATGAAATAGGAAAAAAAACGGATAATGAGCATTTCCTGTTTCATCCAGTTTGGATTTTTCCATCTAACGTAAATTACGTGTCACAAAGGTTGGGTTGGTAAACCCGGACGTAACCTGTGACGTGGGAGGAGCTTCCCACGGGACAAATCACCCCGTTTTGATTTTTGAGTGAGACCAGAGCGCAGGGGCCGTCTACAAAGTGCAACACCTGAAAGAAGACACATTAAGACAGTGTCGTCAAACCTTCTGTAAACTTTATTCCACTGTATCTCACTGTTCAACTGAAAACTGAAGCTTGAGCTCTGTTTTTATCTTCTGCACCAAACCCCACAGAGAAAATCTACCTTTTTAGCTCACAGGGACACAGTGGTTTCTGGCTCACTGCTGCCTCTTGTGGTCGGTTTGAGTCACTGAGGTAAATCTATCGAGTAAAGAATTTCAAATGCTGAAGTCACAAAATAGTACATTTGAAGTTGCTGTGTTTAATTGTGTAAAATTGCTGATTTTCTCTATGGACTTTGGTGTCGGGAGAGACCGCGTTACGTAAGTCTAACACTTTTATGACCGTTGTCCCGTGTGAAGCTCCTCCCCCTGTCACAGGTCACTTCCAGGTCACGTAAATTTGCATTAGATGGAAAAATCAAACCAGGAAAAACGCTTGCTATCGAAAAAACAAACCTCTTTTTCTTAAAAAATCATTATGTTTTCTTCTTCGTCCTCGTCATCCTCCAAACTGCAGATGTTTGGCTCTGTGAGAACACGTCGTTGTCTCCCAGCGTGAACTGTCCTTTGTATGAGGGACGGATTGAGTTCTGCTCACTGTAACCCAGTTCACTTCAGGCCATTATGAGAATCCTTTGTTTTTCCATGACAGAGTTACAATAACCAGACGCCTCCGTCAGCGAGACGCTGATTACACACCTCCAGCTATCGCTGCTGCTCCCATTCACCTCTCCGCTGCTTCCACCGTGTGACACAAACCAGGACCTGGCGTGGAATTTACTCACTCTGTGGATCCACGGTGTCGGGTAAACGTCAATGTGTTGATTTCTTAGAGCGGAGAAAAGAAACAAGAAAGAGTTGAAGACGTTTGCTTTAAATCGTCCATTCCTGACAGAGTGACCCCTGCGTTCACTCCTCACAGATTTAACCGGTAATCCTCGCTGACAATTCACCAGCGAGGGCTTTTGGGGGGATTGTGAGGGAGATTATCTAAACAAATACATCACCTTTGGAGGCTAAATCCCTCCTCAAGGAGACTCGCTGAGAGATGAGTCTTGCGTGCGGTGGAAGGAGAGACGAGGAACGAGGCCAAGGTGTCGGTTCTGTGATCATCGCCGCCGAGGGCGAAGTCGCGTGACTTAGAAATCACACATTTCATCTTTACTGCGAACCAGGTGTCACTCACCGCTGAAGTGTCCTTGAGCAAGAAAAGAAAAGAAGAAGCGGAGGAAAAAACCTGTTATTTTTTCTGCCCAGTGGTTTCCACGGTGACGTCTCTTTTTCAAAGAGTCAAAATCTTTTCCTTCCTTTTTTGTCTCTAATGACTTTAATTGAACAACAACAGCCAGTATTAATTCCCTAATAAATCCCCAGTGGTTTAATTAGTTATTAGAGCTGAATTGATTGTTATTGTCCCTAAAATCTCTGTTTTTGCTCCACAGTGAGAGGAAGATGTGGTTTTTTACGGCTCTCACTTTGTAAAAACAGATTTTGGAAAGGCTCACGTAACAAAATCTAATCTAATGTATGTCTACGATATCTTAAAATAACATGTTGGCCACTGTGTCTCACTGTTAGACTGAAAACTGAAGCTTGTGATCTGTTTTCTCTCCTGCACCAAACCCCATAGAGAAAATCTACGTTTTTAGCTCACAGGGTCACAGTGGTTTCTGGCTCACTGCTGCCTCCTGTGGTCGGTTTGAGACACTGAGGTAAATCTATATGAAGAGTTTAAAATGCTGAAGTCATAAAATAGCACATTTAAATTTGCCAATGGAAGCAGTCGTGGATCAACAACTCCAACTTTAATTGTGTAAAATTGCTGATTTTCTCTGTGGAGTTTGGTGTAGGGAGAGAACACGTTGCGAACTTCACTTTCCTATTGGAAAAGTAAGTCTTAACTGCTCCGAACTGCCATTTTAAAGTGATTTTATGAAACACTGACAGCACTTTTGTTGTTTTAGAGTTGGGCGAGACTCAAAGTTGTGTCAGAATCGTGGCTACAATCCCCTGTTGTCGCTCTTTTTGGAGATGATTTAAGTTTTCATTCACACAAGTACACATATCTTTCCTTTTCCCCCTCTACGTCGCTCAGATAAATGTTTCTTATTATTATTATTACAACAAAAAAGCTTTTCCGTCATGCACCAACATCAGCAATCGTCTACTTCTGTCTTAGCTGGACTGTTTTGTTAGAGATTAGACGCTTGGCACGACGACTTGAAGAAGTCTCGGTGGTGAAAAATGCCGTTTTCTTTTGCCTCAGAGCGTTCTCCTCTGCTGAATGACAGCGTGATTACAGGCACTCGAGTACAAACCTCACAATACGTCGATTTGGTTTCACGCACAGTTGGAGGTAATTTTAAAATAGTGCTGTTAGAGCTCAGACTCTAATCAGGGCACTTACGTTGTGCTTATACAGTGTAATCTTACACTGTATAATAGAGAATCCAGAGGAGCCAGCGCACATAATGTGTCCATGTGAGAAATGAACAGTGAGATTCTGTGTGATTGTACTTTTTTCTCTCAGGTGGAGGCAAAAAAAAAACTGTGGAAAAATCTAACGGAGAAAAAGGCGAGAAACGGAGGTGAAACCGAGGTGAAGCGGAGGTGAAACGGCGGCGAGTGCCAGAGCAACATCACACCGCTATTATTTCCACTCCATCACAAGTACTGTGAGTCTAGAATCTAAAAAAAAAAATTTTAGCCCCTTAATAAAAAGCTTAGTCAATAAAATCTACATCTGCCTACGCAGGCAACGTCTAAAAATACAAGTTCACCGCTTTATCTCATCGTTAGACACTGGAAACTGGAGTTTGTGCCACTTTGTAAACCACTCGCTCCCTCCACACCAAATCCCATTGGTGAAATCAGTGATTTTAACATCACAGCACACAGGAGTTGCTGATCCACTGCTGCCTCCATCAGTGAGTTTAAATGTGTACTTTTGTGCATTCGGCATTTTAAGTCCCACGTTTGGATTCAACGAAGTGACACAAACTCGCCACACGAGGCAGTAGTGGACCAGCAGCTCCTGTGTCCCCGCCAGCTAAAAACGATGATTTTCTCTATGGAGTTTGGTGTGGGAGAGTGAACCTACGTGTGTAACAGAATTGATATTAAAGCTAAGGTAGGGAACATATTTTTTGTCATTAGTGATCAATAATTCAAGAACAGCTCATCAAGAAACTCAACAATGGAATGTTTTTCTTTCAATTTAATCACCACCAACATCATGTTATTTTCCTTCCCGTCCACTCTCTTTACTCCACGCTGCAGTCAGTCAGTCAAACATGCAGATACTTCACAGCTGTGTGTGCTCGGCGTCCCGACCGTGCTGTTCCACCACGCTGGCAGCAGACGCCTGCGATCCATCAACACCAGACGCAGCCAACGAACGCTCACTGCTCCACAGCCGTGTGCTTATTAGCGGGAGAGGAGAGTCATGAAGCGGCTGCAGCGTAACAACATCTACAGGTTGTTGTTTAGCGGTGATGTTCTCATCTCACAATTTACACTTTTTATCTCACAATTTACACTTTTTATCTCATAATTTCGACCTTTATCTCACAATCTCGACTTTTTATATCACAATTTCGACTTTTTATCTCAGAATTTCAAATTTTTATCTCACAATTTTGACTTTGATCTCACAATTTCAAATTTTTTTCTCATAATTTCGACTTTCATCTCACAATTTTGACTTTATCTCATAATTTCGACTTTTTATGTCATTAGATTTTTTATCTCACAATTTCGACTTGACTTTTTATCTCATAATTATGACTTTTTTATCTCACAATTTGGACTTGACTTGTTTTTCTTCCATACAAACGTTCCTCTGTCCTGCAGAGAACACGTGTAGTTGTGTTGTTTAGATGCCGTGTGGAGGACGAGCAGCATCTGAACACATCACTAACACGTTATAAATCACGTACGGAGGCAAACATCGATGACTTTCAGGTGATCTTTCTGTGTGATGTCGTCTGCATCGGCCACATACTGGTGTTACCACATGTTCCGGCAGACGCTGAAACACTGCTGCTGCTGCTACTGCTGCTACACCTGGCAGCTGCTTCCTGCTGCTTCCCACAGTTCCAGGATGATTCACTTTCTCCCAGAATGCTGTGCAGGAATTCATTTTGGTGCTAAGTCAAATTTTGAAAGACATTTATAATAAACTGAAGAGGCCTTGGAAATTGATTACATCGTGTTTGAGAAGCACATTAGAGATATGAAGTCATTCCTCAAGGTGCTTTACTTTGTCTCGTGCACCAAATTCCATTGAGAAAATCAGTGATTTTACATCACAGCACAACAATACTGACAGTTTTTGAGTCAAACCCAACTTTAAAACAAGGAAACTGCTGTCAGTGCAGTTAATTCAATCACTTTAAAGACAGACGTTAAGACGTTTCCAGCAGGAAGCACAAGTTTGTAAACTGGCCTCTCCCACACCAAACCCCATAGAGAAAATCAGGGATTTTAACATCACAGCACACAGGAGTTGTTGATCCACTGCTGCCTCCATTCATAAGTTCACATGTGTCATTTTGTGAATTCGGCATTTGAAATCCTTTGTTTGGATTTACCTCAGTGACACAAACTCACCACACGAGGCAGCAGTAGACCAGCAGCTCCTGTGTCCCTGTGAGCTAAAAACTGCAATATTCTCAATGGACTTTGGTGCAGAAGTTTATTCAAACTCTTATTTTAAATTCTAAATTGTGTTTGTTTGTTTTCTCCTCTGTCGCCATGAGTAGCCATGATCTCAGTGACAGCAGGCATGTGTGTGTGTGTGAGTGTGTGTGTGAGTCAGTACGTCATACCGGCCTCAAACTATGACTTTAATCAGATCTCTGAAGTCTGCGTCCTAGTTTTTTTTCCCACAAAACTGTCACGGAATCTTCCATTAACAGACGGACGGACAGAACCAGGACTGATGAGCTGAAGCGTCACAGGTTGGAGGAGCTGCCGAGCAGATGATCTGTCCTCAGTGAGAATTCCTATTCAAACCATGTGTGTGTGTGTGTGTTTCTTTTTAAAGCCACTGAATAAAACATACGGTGCAAAAAATCAATCTATAAACTGCTCAACGCTAAATCGTTGCTTCACAACTACAATTTTTTACGTGTGTTTTCTTTCTTTTTACGACGCGGCCCATGTGAGACCCACTGTGATGCTTCAGAATCTATCGTCACTTACATGAATATATTCCATTTCATTTTCTGCTGCATTTGGTTTTGGAAGACAGATTTTTTTTTAAAGGCAAAGTTTCACTTTCCATTCTAAAGATTGCAGATAAATGCAGGAAGAGAAATGTTGATTTTTGAATTAGTAATCCACGTACTATACTGTATTTTGTCATGTTTTGGGGACTACTTAAAACTGAATCAATGCTGATTAATCAAGTAACTTCCTGTCTACATTTTTTGTCGAATCATCATGAAATTTTTGTGACGTGTAGGTGATCACCCAAGTATATTCCCACTAAATTTTCGTAAGAATGGACCCACTGATGACGTCACAAAACTCCTCAAACTTTCAAGAAACGCCCATCTCTTATAAATGGGCAAAATTGTAAAACAAAACTTAATATCTCTGTCAAAAGTTGTCGGATTTGAACAAAATTTTGTTTGTGTATGTAGGATCATACACTCTACCAGCATACTGAGCTTCATCTAGATTTAATGCAGATTATGGATTTGACGAGAATTAAAAACAAGGAACCCATTTAACAAGTTCAGATGTTTATATCGCAGCGACAGATTGTTCTTCGGTTAGCAACTTCCTGTCTACAGTTTTTCAATCTGAGTTGTTTGCAAGTATTTTCCCACTAAAGAATCGACCCACTGATGACATCACAAAAGTCATCATATTTTCATGAAATCCCTGTCTCTTATAAATGGGCAAAACTGTAAAACAAAACTTCATATCTCTGTCAAAACCAATCGGATTGGAACAAAATGGTGCATGTATGCATGATCAGACTCTGTACCATCAGACTAAATTTCAACTAGATTTAATCCAGATTACAGATGAAGCGGCAATTTAAATGTAACAAACGTTCAGATGTTTAAGAGAACATGTTGTCATGTTTATGTAACGTGGTGAAAGCTGTGAGCAGGTAAAGAAAGTTCCTCTGGATCATAAATGTAAACATTTCAGCTGCTGGTGTGTAGAAGTGTTTAGAGTCTGAACTCTCTGAGTGATCTTGTAATTGAATAATTTCCTAGCTCTTACCTCCTCTTCCTCTTCCTCCTCCTCCTCCTCCTTGGTGGAGGTAAGAAAGCAAATTACAGAGCGCGGCTTTAATTCAGTATATTTTCCTTTGTGTAATTGGTTGTTTATGTTTCTCTAACGTGTGTTATTACAGGTCCTGTGTTCTTAAAGCTCGCGCTCGTCTTTGTTGTTGTTTTTTCTTTTATTTTTTTTTTGGTACAAAGAACAGAGAATAACCAGGTAACTGAATCCTGGTCCCAGTGTATTCCCTCACCCTCCTCCCTCCTCCTCCTCCTCCTCCTCCTCCCGCCTCCCTCCAGGATCCTGTCAAGCTCTTGACCTGACAACCCTCGACCCGCTGCCCCCCCCACGTCTCATTCAGCCCACAGTCACATGAACTGATGAGTCCATCGTTGGCCTCAGATCAATTTTACCGCGCTCGGAGCATTATTATTTTTTTTGATTCACAGCTCCCCGACGTCTCATGATGATGAAGAACTCACTTTAACGTAAAACGCCTCAGATCAGAGGCTAATGAATACATTTGATATTTAAGTGTGTCATTATTATCACTTACAGCACAGAATGAAATACTTTAAACGATCTTAAACGTGGAATAAATCTGTTGTTAAATTAGGTTTTGTTACAACAAAGAAAAGCAAAATAACAGAGATTCTAAACAACAAAGAAAATCGACATTCAATAGAAACGTTGTGTGGATAAAACTAAACAACACAGTACACAGTAAATGTGTCTTTTCTTTGCTGAATCTAATCTCAGCTCTTCTTTGTAGTTTTTATAAATAAATGAAATTAACAGTGATGTGAGATTAGGAGTGGGTGAGTGGATTATTGTGAGGCCGATCGATGGATTATGAGACGCCCTGAGGCTGCGATCTGAATGACAGCCTCTTTTTTTGATTGAATGACCTGATGTCGGGTCAGACGTGTTCACCTCTGTGTGAACTGAACCGATCATTACCACACACACACACACACACACACACACACACACACAGGAATGATTGTCACGCTTATTTTCGATTGTTTTAACTCGATTGAACTGTTTTCTCGTCACATAATCCAGTGTTTTTTTCCTAGTTTGTAAACTCATAGGTGTTTTGGTTACATAAGTTCAGCCTGTGTGCAAATATAGACCCTGCAAACAAGGTTAAGTCAATATTTTACAGTATATGATGCGTATAACATACGTATAAGATGCACATTCTTGATGAGGTACATTCATCAGAGAATTGTTGCATTACATGTCTATAAATTATTATTAATCTTATAAATAAGTTCTTAAGATTTTATCAAATCAAATACATTTTATTTAATATACAGTTTAATCAATGATGTGCAGAAATATGCCTGGTTAGGTTGAGGTGAAAGGAAAATTGGGGTATTAAGTTCTGTTAGCGTCAGTTATCGAGTATTATCATGACATTAGATACATGTTTGCCTACCATCACTGCATGATGTCATACTGTATGATTTAATTTGGAAATTAATATAACTATAACTATAATAACTATTTATTATGACGATATCAACACTGGACAAACAGCCCTTCGAGAAATAACTCAAATATTCTTAAATTGATCATATTTTTCTTGTTTTCTTCTTGGAAAACTGAAACGTAGCCTGTAATGTAACCACTTTCAGACTGAAATGGAGCTTAAAAGTAGACAAAATTCAACTTTTCCTTCACTTAATGAAGCTGCGTTTAAACGTGTGTCGTTCTGAATGTCTTACATTTTTTTCACAAACGTAGATTTATCTTCTTATTGGTGATTAACTGCATTAAAGACAGACTGATGAGTCACTATTTCTCTTTTTTAGTACGTTTGACTTCCTCTCACATCCTTCAGATCCACTTCCTCTTCGCGCCATCATCGTCCTCTCATGGAAAAGTAAATGTTTATCTCTCTCCCCGAGCGTTGGTTTCACCGCTCCGTCTCGTCTCGTCGGAAACTCCAGCGAGAACCTTCACAGCTGCAGGACGTTCACGTTCGTGAAAGTGTTGAAGGTTCAAGCCTGAGAAATAAAGATTTGACCGCGATGAAAAACACACAAAATAAAGAGAAATGTGAGCCGAGAGAGGGAGGAGAGAGAGGAGAGGGTGCTCGGACACAGTGGGGGGTCTCTGTGTGTGTGTGTGTGTGTGTGTGTGGCACCTGGTCTGAACTCCTTCTGTATACATGACCTCTGCAAACACAAATATACAAGCTCACACTTGTATACAAAACGCCAGAGTGTGTGTGTGACAGAGGTAACACACACTCTTGTGAGTTTTCTCTGTGTGTCGGTGAGTAACTGTGACCCACAGAGTCTGTGACCCGCCGGGCCTGTGACCCACAGTCTGTGCTGCGCCGAGTCTGTGCTGCTTAAAGTCATTCAGACGCAGTGCTGCTGACACTGGAATGTTAGCTATGTCGTTGGGGGCGGGGTTTCCTCAGCAGATTTGAACATTCATACCAGAAGGAGGTTTATTTAGTCACATTTATGTTGCACAGCAAATGTCCCCGAGTCCTTGAACCCCCTCCCCCCCCCACCACCTCCTAAATTCACAGCAGTGCACCTTTAACCCGACCGCAAGTGTCGCTCTTTGTTTTCACCCAAGTGTCCGTTTATGTTGAACAAAGCATGCGGGTGATTGACTGAGAGTCTGGAGGTGAAACCTGCATGTGGACAGTGTTTGTGGACAATTAGATGACATTCTAGAGGACAGGGGACACAGAGGACACTCTTAAAACATATATCATGAAAAACAGTAGCTTAATGTCCAAAAAACAGCGATCAGTCATCACCACATTTCTCTTGGACGACTCGAGTAACGTCCAATTTCACCAAAATCAATAAAATCGAACCTGTAACCGTGATATTATGGATGCAAAAACACAAGAAAACAAATATCCACAAATACTTAACATCATTTTCAGTCTAATTTTCTACAGTGCATAATGTGTGCATGATATGCAGTGCAAAAAAAAGTCAAAAATAAGCCTTGTTTTTGGGGAAATTGTGTTTTTTTTTCCCCACAAATTTTAAGAAATAATATCTAACTTTGTCTTAAATTCTCTATCACAGATTGGTTTTTGTGTGCAAATACAAGTAATTCTATGGTATAAATGGTTAAATTCACCTTAAGAAAACCTAAATATTGGCCAATTTTGTCTCATTTTTGACCTGTTTTTTCCCTCATGTTAAGGATCATCACAGTGGTTAAATTAAAGGTAGTTTTCAGTTTTCATCAGCAGATTTTTTTTAAAAATTACAATAAATTTAAGAATATTTGAATTACTTATCATAGGGCTGTTTTCCAGTGTAATGTGTCTATCATATACACTGCAAAAAAAGATTTTCAATTAAGTAAAATTAACCTTGTTTCTGGGAAAATTATTTTCTTTGCTAAAAAAGAAAGATAATGTAATTTTAACTAAATCATTTCGTCTGAATAACAAAAAATATCTCTGTCTTAATAACATATTACAATTTACCACAGATTGGTGTGTGTGTGCAGATATAACAAATACTAGGCTATACATTCTTGAATTCAGTTTAATTAACTAATTTTAAGTAGATATTTCTTAAATTTGTTGTTTTTGTTAAATTTACATGCATTTTAATAATTCTAGCCAAGCTAACTTTGCTTATACCTTCATTTGCAGATTTATTTTCTTAAAAAAAAGAAAACTTTATCAATTTAAGAATACATTTCCAGTGAGACTGTTTTTAAACCACCAGGGGGCGTCTCAGTGAAAAATAGCACCTACTTCTCACTTAATTTATAACGTTAGTAAACATTTTGCTGTCGAGTTAATGATCTTGTTAGTTTTGTAAATGATGTCCCTGATTTGTTTAGTCTGTGTGTGTGTGCGCGTGTGTGTGCGCGTGTGCATGCGTGTGCGTGGGTGTGTGTGTGTGTGTGCTTGCGTGTGCATGCGTGTGCGTGTGTGTGACAGTGGACATATTAGATAAACATCAGAATTCTCCTCTGCGTGTTCCGTGTCGGCTGCTTCTCTAACAATGATTAATAAAGTCTTCATTGTCTCTGTGGACGCAGAGACAATGAAGACATAAATGAAGTAGGACAAAGACGTCATCAGCTGAGAGGAGACGATTATCTGTGAACGAGTGAGGTGGATGATCAGTGTGAGGCCAGGTCCACACTAACATTTGATTTGGGAGCAGATGAAAATGATTTGCATCCAGACGAGGATTTCAACTTCATATCAGAAACAATCTGTATCCAGATTAACAAACAAACAGAAATAATCTGTATCCAGACTAACAAACAAACAGAAAAAATCTGTATTCAGACTAACAAACAGAAATAATCTGTATCCAGATTAACAAACAAACAGAAATAATCTGTATCCAGACTAACAAACAAACAGAAATAATCTGTATTCAGACTAACAAACAGAAATAATCTGTATCCAGATTAACAAACAAACAGAAATAATCTGTATCCAGACTAACAAACAAACAGAAATAATCTGTATCCAGACTAACAAACAAACAGAAATAATCTGTATCCAGACTAACAAACAAACAGAAATAATCTGTATTCAGACTAACAAACAGAAATAATCTGTATCCAGACTAACAAACAAACAGAAATAATATGTATCCAGACTAACAAACAAACAGTAATAATCTGTATCCAGACTGACTAACAAACAAACAGAAATAATCTGTATCCAGACTAACAAACAAACAGAAATAATCTGTATCCAGAGTAACAAACAAACAGAAATGCAGATAATTGTGTCATCGTGATCTGAGTTCTCATTTTTTGTTCATCCAGACTAAGATACAGCACAGAAGTTAGATTGTTTTCAACCTTAGCAATGTTGGGCTTGAAAACACTTGTGATGTAGTGTGAATGATGAACATATCAGATGTAGTGTGGATATAGTGTGGATGCATCGTGTGGATATAAATGTGATGCAGCGTGGAAATATGTGTGTAGTGTGAATTGTGTGAATGTGTGGATGTAGTGTGGACGTCGTAGCGTAAATAGAGTGGATGAAGTGTGGAAGTTGTGTGGATATACAGTAAATTTGATGCAGTGTAGAAATATGTGCATAGTGTGAATAGTGGGTTTAGGATAAGGATTTAGAGGGGTTGTAGTTTAGATACGGTGTGGACGGCGTCGTGTGGACACTGTGGACGTCGTAGTGTGGACGTCGTAGTGTGGACGTCGTAGTGTGGACACAGTGTGGACATCGTAGTGTGGACGTAGTGTGGATATTCTGTGAAGATTGTGGATACAGTGTAACTTTATACAAACACATAAACAAGTTCAGGTGTTTCTTCAGAAATTCCGAGTTCCGACTTCAAATAGAACAGACCACAACTAGAACTCAGTATTATACACAGGTGCAACCACAAAAACAGACCACAGGGAACAAAGAACTGGAAACAAAGGTTCCACATGACTGTCAGACAAAACAACACACATTAATTATACACATGAACACGTGTTATTGTTACATTAATTGCATGTTCTACAGATGTGGAGGAGTGGTGGAGGCGGAGCAGGGGGAGGGGGCGGAGTCAGTCTGGTGGAATAAATCACACAGTTGTTGAAGAGAAGCCTCAGACAGACGGACGGACGGAGGAGACTGTTCAGTGTCACATGTGAAGTTTATAATACATACGCACGCACACACACGCACACACACACTCAAACCTCAAACCTCAAACAGCGTCTTCTTCTTCTTCATTCATGGTGTTTGATTTCCCCTGGATCCTCACAGCGTGCTGTTCCCATGACGACCACTATGTGGCGCCTCGAGTCATGGAACGCCCCACACACTCACACGCACACACACAGAGCAGGTCTACAGCAGTGAAGTCTGCAGGAGGTGAATTTTTATAATCCTCATAAAATTGTGGAGGAAATGAGAAGATGTTTACTGTGAAAGAAGAAACATTGTTTTCAACAAAACAATGTGTGTGTGTGTGTGTGTGTGTGTGTGAGACGCAGTGAAAGCAGCTGGAGAATTATTATCTCAGTTGAGAATTATAATCTCAGCAAAATTGGAAAATGTTCTAATTTGAACCGAAATTATATATTTCCATTATAATAATAGACTGAGCTTAAAGTGTATGTAATTCAAACACAGTATGTAGCTGCAGTATTGATGTGATTTACTTTAGTTTATTTTACTGTTTAATTAACTTTTCTAAAAAAAATTTAAACTTGTTTTTATTTTATTTCTATTGAACTTTTGTAATTTTTGTACTTTAATTTGATATTGTTTGTGTTTTGAAGCAGTACAAAATCATCTGAATTATGTTATTGTACAGGAACACTACTCATATTTAGATTCTTTTCTTTAGTCTTTTTTATTTATCACTATTTTGTTGTTTGTATGTTTAAAACATGATGAGTGATGATGATGAGTGAGTGAGGATTGATGATGTTTTTGAAAATCAATGTGAAAACTGTCCACTGTAAGAAATGTCACACACACACACACACACACACACACACTGGAGGAAAATTGGAGATTAAACGTTGATTTTTGTGCTTTTAAAATGATCTGTTGAACACATCTGAAAACAGCAGTGAATAATTTCACAGGATTTAACTGTGAAATGATTCACTGTAAAACCTTTTAATAACTTTTTATTAAAATGTTTCTTACTTTTAATCTCAGAATTCTTATTTGTAATCTCAGACTTCCTTTTATCTCACAGTTCTTATTTTTAATCTCAGAATTCTAGGTTTAATCTCAGACTTCTTACTTTTCTTCTTACGTGTTTTTAACCAAAGACAGTCATTTTTTACAGTGTGCTCCGTCTGACACACACACACACACATATACAGGGAGAGAGCGCATGGCCGCAGCTCTACCACAGTGACTCTCTCTCTCTCTCTCTCTGGTTCTTCTCTCTCACTGACGCCTCGCGCTCGGTTCAGTCGCCGCTCACGAGACATTTTCTCGCGGAGGTTTTCTGAGCGTTTTTACGCGCAGCAGCAGCAGCAGCAGCAGCGGGAAACAGGCGCAGAAGACTGTGCGCGCGCTCGTGTTGTTGTTTATTTCGCTGTTGCTTGCTGTTTGTTTGCAGCAGAATCAGCAGCAGCAGAATCAGCAGCAGCAGTTGCTGTATTTCCAGTTGAGCCGCTGATTCGCGCTGGAAGCAGCGGAGACCCGGAGCTCCTGACCCGGACTGTGGCTGCTCTTCTCCCCGCAGCTGTGGAACATTTATTCAGCCTCAGTTTTCTCCGGTTCCTGATTTTTTATTTCTTTTCCATGTTTCTTCCTCGCATCAGCTCATCTGTGGGAAACTGAGTTGGAGAAAGTGTCCTCGCACTGCGTGGACGGGACTTAAACCGTGGGAATCAAAAACTGTGGATTTTCACTCAAAAAACTCTGGAGATTTAATAAGGAAATATTGAATCACGCAGAAGTTCCACAGGAGGGACAGATTGTCCGGAGCAGGGAAGAACACCTGTGCGGGAGTAAAGTGAGCAGACGTCGTTACGTGTTACTGTAACACGGAAAACAACGTTCGCTTTGAAAAATGCCGCAGATGGAAATGATCTTCATCCTCCTCTTCCTCCTCGTTGGTGTGTGCGTGTTCGCTCAGGACCCGGCGTCCAAGGTGGTGTCCGACCGGTACGCCGTCTTCTGGAACCGGACCAACCCCAAGTAAGTGTCCCCTCTCTCCCGCGTGAGTGTGTCTGAGTCCCGCTGCTGCTGCACCGGGAGTCCCCGGGGCCTCGGCCGAGACTGTGCCCGGGTTTGGTGGCTCTGTGAGCGGCTTCAGAGGCTGCGTGTGTCCGCTGTGAGTGGAACATGTGCTGGGATTAAAAAAAACAACAACCGTCAAACAGAGACGTTTTTATAGGAAAAAAACACATTTTCTACTTGTGTCAGACTCTTTTTCTTCTTTTTGAAAGCCCTGCTCAGTGAATTCATCTTCGCAGTGAAGCGTGCAGCGTAAATCACTGCGAGTGACAGTGGAACAAGTGTTATTAGTCCTTTAATGAGCAATTTTTCTTCTTTTCTTGTCTCCATTTGTGCGGCTCTGAAACAAACCTTGAAAAAAACGACCTAAATTGAGAATAAATGAATAAAGTTCATTGAATGAAGTTAATTCAGAATAAACTAAGCAAGTTGTATTTGTATAACTCAGTAAATTGAGTTTTAAATAACTTAATTTAGGTTTCAGTATTTTTTCGATTTCTTCAGTGTAAACTGCCTGGTTAGTTAGTTTATTAGTTAGGTAGTTAGTTCATTAGTTAGTCTCAGTTCAAGTCCACTGCTATAGATTAAAAGTGACAGTGAAATAAGTGTTGTTAGTCCTTTAATGAGCAACAATATGAAAATATTTTTCTTCTGCACTGAAACAAGACAATGGTTGAAAAACCTTTAATTTAATTTGCAGATTTAAATTCATTCAGAATATATATAATCTAAGCAAGTTGTCTTTTGTATAACTTGATAAATTTAGCTTTAAATAACTTAATGTAGGTGTTTAAATTGAAGTATTTTTTTCAAGTTTGCCAACTATTAGATTTTTAAGGTAGTTTGTTAAATGTTTAGTTAGTCTCCATTTTAGTCCTTTAATGACCACATTTTCTTTAGTTTTGCTCCATAATCTGTTTTAAAAATTAAACACAATTCACTGGGAAAATAGTTTTCTGCTGCACTGAAACAAGAAAATGGTTGAAAAACCTTTAAAAAAATACTTTAATTGGCAAAACTCAACTGGATTAAGTTGATTCGGGATAAATTCAGCAAGTTTTCTTTGTATAACTTCTTACATTTAGTTTTAATTAACTTAATGTAGCTGTTACCAATTTGAACTTGTCAAATATTTAAATATTTTTCCAGTGTAAACGGCTGAGTTAGGTAGATTAGTAGTTGCCACAATGTTTTCTTAAATTTTGCTCCATAATCTGGCTGAAAATTAAATATAGAAAATAGTTTTCTGCTGCAACGAAACAAAAATGTTGGAAAAACCTTTTAAAAACCTTCTTTAATTGACAAACCCTGTATGAATGAAGAATAAATGTGTGTAATTTAGTAAATTACAGTGGATTAATTCATTCAGGTGGCACCAATTTAAGTATTTTTTTAAATTTGGTCAACTATATTATTATTTTTTTATCATTCTCTTAATGACTGTTGGTAGTTAGTGACTGGTTAGTGAGTTGGTTAGTTAGTGAGTTAGTGTGCTGCTGTTGGTTTTTAAAAAACTGCTGAGTCGCAGTTTCAGGCCGCTGCCATGGATTAGAGGTGACGGGGCGTATTTTTTGGTGCCAAACTCATGCAGTAGTGGCAGTTTAGAGACGTCTGCTGCCAAAGTTCTGTCGACGTGATGTAGTTTATTACATGTCAGTGACACACGGCTTTACCGTCAACTGCTGATAAAGTCTCTCTCTCTGTGTTTGAGTTTAAATAAAAAACAAAAAGAAAAACTTTGGGTCGCTGCCTGCGTCTAATTATGACAAGGTTTTTCCTCCCAAGAAAGTTTCTTTGGAAATAATCCCGGAGTGAGATTGTTCTGACGTGACATTATACGCCTGCTAGACTCCCTCCTGACTCCTGACTGTGTCGCTTCAACCTCCCTTTGTCAAAAAAAATCACATGGATAGTTTCCAATTGGGAATATTCCCAAAAGTTCCCTACTATCCCATGGACAGTTTCTGGGAATTTAGCGTGAATTTTACGCCCTTTGTAACCCTAGTCATGATTGATATAGTTGCAGTTAAAGTTCACCATCGTCCTTGTCCCGTACACTAGGTGGCAGTACGTTCCTTTCCTCAGCTTCTCTGTATTAAATGTGTCATGACCCGATCTGGACCAGAAACCTGATTTGTTTTCTATGCAAAGTGCAAAATGCGGCTACTTCATTGTCAAACAAATATGCGACTGTTTCAGATATTTTAGTTAAAATATATCTTGTTGCGTGGAATGTCTGTTTCATTGCGTAACTTTCCAACGGTTCTGTTGTCAGGCTTCAGACTTGGCAGATGACTTACGGAGAGCGTCAGACTGAATTTGACGTTGTTTGGATAAGAAATGCGTGAGATATCGTTAGCATTGCGACAAATGTGACGCTAAATGAGTCGGTTTCGCCCCCTTGTTGGGGGATAGAGCTATTCTGTCCATTTTGTGAACTCAATAAGTTCACTTACTTACTTTATTAAGGTGTTTGAAGAGTTTGCAACTACAACTACCTGTTTCTCTCCTTAAAATATGAACAAGAACAGGCGACTACTTCTTTTAAAATAGATGGTTTCTATAACATGTGGTAACTACAACTGTGTTACGGTCGCGGTAACAAGAAATAGTCGTACTTTCTTACGGTTTCTGGTTTAGCTCGTGGCTACTTGGTACCAAGTCAAGTGCCATTTTGTGTCTTTCCACCTCCCATTAACTTGGAAATGTTGAATTCTTGAAGCTGACACAGTGTAAAGTCTGTGTTTTCTAACAAGATTCTTCTGTCATTTTCTGGTCAAAGCTCGTGTTTGTGAGACTGCAGAACATACGCAGAGACCAGTTTGGGTCTCAGGAGCAATCGTTTTGAAAACGGTGGCTGAGTTTGTCTTTCAACTGGAAGTTTGAGGGTTTGATTCCTTACATGTCGGCGTTTCCTTGGGCGAGACACTTAACCCCAAGTTGCTCTAGCACTGAACAGCGATGAAAGTGAAGGCAAAAACTGTCATGTGACATAAATACAGATTATTCACCATTGAATTGTTGTTTTTGCGGGATGACGTCTTTTCAAGAAGAGTGAGCAGAGTTTATCATCATCATTTGCTCAGGGAAACTGAGAAACTGGTTTGTTGGTTGCTAACGGTGACACTGCGGTTCACACACACACACACACACACACACACACACACACACACTGTGGAACTGTCAGAATGTTTTGATGACCCAAATGCAAATGTTGTGGTGTGGACATCAAAGTTAGTTCCTGCTCCACAGACAGACTTTTCTGTCCACAGGTTGTTGTTGTTGTTGTCCCTCTGTCTCTGTCTCTGTCACATACAACACCGTTTATTCGCAGGTTTCTCACCACAGTGAAAGTGTTTACTCAGTGTTCACTCTCAGATCAAAAGTGTGACTCAGCAAATTCATGACGTAAGCTCCTATCAACATTAGTCAGAAACACAACACACCTCATATTTGACTCAGCCATGCTAATGCCTGTGTAATTTCTGCTACAACACTAGCCGTTAGCATAGCTGTTAGCCTTGAATGGTTTTTTTTAGCAAACGTTACTTTATATAACAACAATACTCAGTATTTTTAATCTCATGAATCAGCGTCTAAATATGTAAAATAACTAGCTTAAATGCTCCACTGTGCTGTTGTTGTTGTTTTCTTCTTGCTAAGCTATGATGCTACGTTTTGTGCACAGGTAGAAAAAACTGTAAGTATTTTATTTTAGTATTTTGTAAGTAGTTTACCTGCTAATTTAATTGTTTGAGAGGTTTGAAATTAGCGTGAATTCTGAGCTTGATAATCGACAAAAAAGGTAGAATTAAGACCAGAACAACAAGAACAGTTACTGCTTTGTTTTACTTTGATGTCAAAAATTGGATTAAACTAAACTGAGGGACGTCCCCAAGTATGCTAACGGCTGGAAGATGGTGTTTTTGTAGGAATTTGCGAAAGTAAAAGATGAAGCCGATAAAAATCTGTGTGGATTAAGTAGTAAATGTTGAATCAATGATCAATAAAGTTGTAGTCGAATTAGCTGCCTGCAAATTTCCTGTCATGATTATCTTACGTTAAGTTGTGATTCACGATATTATTGCGCTATTTTTCAATATATGCCTTCATATACTTTTACACTTTTTACACAATTTAAGAAAATACTTACTTTACCAAAAAAGTGTTAAAAAACAATGTTTTGTCACCAAAAAAAAAACATGATTCTAAAAATCCTAGCTAGCAACCAAACCCAAAATTTTACCAACAACTTCATCTGTCGGAGAATCATTGCAGATCGATTGGTAAATGTTTAAATCAATGATCAATAAAGTCGTCATCAGAGGGGGTTTGTCGTCACATGAACATTTCCTGTCATGATTATCTTACCTTACCTTTCATACACGGCATATTTGTTTCCAATTTAACTTATGTTCATTTTCATGTTAAAGATGGTGCAAAAAATACTTACTTTACCAAAAGTAAAGTTTGTTTTTCGTGTTTTGTTTAAAAAGCCTTGTTGGCTTTGGAAACCAAGTTCTTACCAAAAAAGTGTTCACACTGGAGAAAACCCAGATTAAATCCAGGTTTACATGTGTTTCTGGACCAGTAGGAATGTGGCATTGGACTTCAAGTTTAGTTTTCTCAGTTGTCCTCCTCCTCCTCGTCGTTGTCCTCCATGTCTAAGTGTCCCCTCCCCCGTCCTCCCTCCCCCGTCCTCCCTCCTCCCACGCTGGTGCAGACAATAAGGAGGCACTCAGAGTTTCAGCAGCGGCCGACGCTCAGCGTGTCTCCGGCTCTTGTGAGAGATCCACACATGCTGAGGTCACACACTTGGTGGAAACCAGGCGAGTCGCGGGTTAAGCAGCACAAGAGGGGACCGTTGTCAGGGTCAAAACCGGGGCAGTACCGCCGGCCGCGGGGGCCCCGGCGGCAGTGGCCCCCGGCCCCTGGCCTGCAGCGGCTTTGTCTCTGCAGAATAAATGAGTAACTCTAAATGACTGTCTTCTTTTCTCATTCATGACTTTAATCTAAACCTGACCCGGGCTCTCTAATGTAACACAGGGTCGTGCTTAAAGGCCCGGGGATGGGGCCCTTCCCCCCCACCCCCCCACCCGTCCCTGACCCTCAGCAGAACCTAACAGTATTCCATACAAATGCCGGATCCCTACTGTTTAATGTAACCATACTCGGGATTGGAGTCCTGGGAACCTGCTGTGGTGCAGTCCCAACTTCCAGATGAGCTTTCTCTAACCCTCCCCCCCCCCCCCTCCTCCGCCTCCTCCTCCTCCTTCTCCTCCTCCTCCTCTCTTTTTACCTTCGCTGCATGTTGCTGTATATTTGAGCAAAGTGGAGAAAAAGACCCGCAGTTCCAGAGCAGCGGTTCATACTCAGCCATTCATGAAATCCTCTACAGGAGCCGCGGAATTGAAAAGGGAAGTGAATCGTGAAAAATGGAAATGCGATGACATTTTCATGTTTTCTTATTGTTTGTGGAAAAAAAACATAAACGGGCGGAGCAGAGAAAGACTTTGGTGTGTAATTTAGATAAATGTGCTTTGGTGTCTGATGAGGCTCAGGCGAGCCGGACTCTGGGGACACGGAGACGGAATCCACAGCCCGGAGGACCAACTCTGTCTCTGCTTCTCGTAGAAGCGACTTAATGAAATTAAAATGAAACTCCAGAATCAGGAATTTTTTCTTGTTGACACAGTTGATGTAATTCCTCCCCACGGCTGTTTTTATTTTAATGCCCAGTACCTGCAGAAATAATCTGAGATAATTGTTCTGTTAAGAGCGTTTGCACGGTCGTCGTGTGCTTGTGCGTCAGCTGAGCTCACGTTCACGGAGCTCTCCCAACGTCTGGGACTGATCCTGGTTTGGACATAATGTTGGAAATATGGAGATGATTCACAGAGAAAAAAAAACCTGGAGCAAATGCGAGAAAAACAAGAAAAAAACAGGAGCATTTTCTCGACTCCTTTTCCTTCGTGGACTCATGTGGTTTGTAGCACCGGCTCAGTGATGAAGAAAGTAATGTGTAGCATCCGCACGCTTCCATCCGACGCAGTTGTATTTATACAACACTGAATCACAACACATGCTGACTCTGCGATGGTCACCGCGGGACAGATTCACAGAGGGAAAAACAAAATATCACAAAGTCGTACTGCGTCAAATCGCGATCCGTCACTGCTGTGACTTTTATCAGCTCCACTTTCCGATAAAACGGATAAAATTAGAGCTGCGACAATCGATCAATAGACTGGTTTGAGTGTTTTTTTAGATGCTGTCATATTAGCTACATTATGCTAACTAAAGTTATTGCAATCATTGTAAAAATATGCATCTATAAACTGCGTATATGTTTCCAGATTCTTATGTTGCTGTTAATCTTACCTAATGTTAAGCTAAGTAAAAATAAGATGAAGAAAATCTAATTTTTTTTTTTACAAACCCATTTTTTTTTTGTTTTTTTTGTTTGTTAATGTAGGCTAATGTTAATGCTAATGTTAACATTACAGGCTCCCCCTTGTGGTACGTCACAATAAAACACTCGCATTAAGAACTTTTTTTTTTACTTAAAATAAGATTCTTGTTATTCCAAAAATAGTTAAGTGCCTCAAAAGAAACTTTTAGTAGATTAATTCACTGTTTCCGAACTAAATCCAAACACAGCTATAAGACATTAGATTGATCCCATATGTCAGTATTGGTTGCTAGAATTGATTTATATGACACTTCTGGCTGTAACATACAATATTATTCATTATTGTTCATATAAATCAGTGCAATAGAGCTATTTTTTAAACATTTGGCTTTGAAAAATAACCAAAAATGTGAAAACTGATGATCAGTTGTGGTAACTTTATCAAACCTCTTCAAAAAAGTGCTTTTTAAAAATCATGAACTGCTTTTCAAATGCTGCTTTTTATCAAAATAATGGATTTTAACATACGTACAATCCTCTCAGTGTGTTCAACCAGAAACGTGTCGACCTTTGTCATCCAAGTAGCTTTGGGAGACAAAATGACCTTCAGAGCGTCATTAACAGCTTTTATTAATCATCGTACAGTGTGGTATAGCTGCAGCTCACAAAACCCCAGCGTCGAACAGTGTTTTGTAAGAAAAGTGGCATGAAATCAAAATGTGGAAAACAAAAGCCGCGGCCTCTCGCGGTGGAAAAGTCATGTAAGAAAAATGAGCCACAGATGTTCCTCGTCAGCTCCAGAAACCAAACGACGGGCTAAAGTGTAAGAGCGGGGTATTTACCGCTGCTCTGACAAGGGCGGCTATTAGTGAATTTCCTGCTCAGCAGCTCTTTAGCTGCTTCATTAAAACCCGCCCGGGTCCATATGGTCCCGCGCGCAGGCGTCGCCGAGGCCCGAGGTGTTTATTTGTCGCTGATAGGTGGGATCAGCGGAGAGATCGGGGGCCTGAGTTCTGTCCTTAATCTCCCGAGCTGTTTGTGTCTCCGACGCCATGGAAACTGATACCCCTCCTCATCAAAGACGCTCATTGGGTGGGAGCCGCGACGTGACAGCTGGAGAGTGAAGGGATCCCAGTGTTCAGGGAGAAGACCGTCACCCCAGGGCTTTCCCTTAAATCCCTGATAATTCTCCTCCAGAGCTTCAGCCCCGGCAGATGCAACACATTTCTCTGTGAGACAATCAAACCGTCCCTTCAGCGACGTCCCTTCTAAGTGCAGTTGTTGACTTTAAAGACGTCTCTGACGGTCCAGATTAACGCCGGAAAGGTTACCGAGATAAAGTCTTTCAATAATTATCCCCCATAAATGGAAGTTGAAGAAACAGAAAAGTGTTCAAGCACAGAAATACTTCACATATCTGGGGTAAAAACATTTAAAGTGATCACATATGTCGAACCTCCAACTGTGTTTCTGCGACTTTGCCCAGTCCTAATCCAGATTATCTTTCCCCTCGCTGTTTCTGCACAAACTTGGTGAAACAACATTCCCACTTTTCTGTCCCATACTTTAAGACGACTGCGTCAGATGTTAGAGAAAGGAAAACATAAAATCAGATACGATCTAAAAACCCCTTAAATATCACTTAAATACTTCACTAAACACAGGCTGCTGAGAAAGATTTGCACCGCTAACCTCATGTGACCATAAAGTGAGCGAGGAATGCACATGTGTCTGCAACTCTGCAGTGAGTCATGTGACCTGTGACTCGATAAAAATCAAAATAGAGCTGCCTTTTCAAAATAATAATAATAATAACCATTAAAACCTGGATCACCAGACCAATTATGATCACATAACAGCTGCAACATCTGTCAAAACAACTACAATATGATTTTTATTGTAGCTCTATACTTCAGTCTGTCTTTTAATAGATCTTTTAGTTAAACCAAATGTTAAAATTTAAAAATACTGAGCTCTGTCCAAAGTTATTAAAGTTATTAAAAAGTAAAGTTCAGTGTATAAAGTTGTTTAAATGAGTTTAAAACAGTCGTTAAGATGCTAAAATGGTCAGTCGGACAAATTCTGAGCCACATCACAATTCTATGTCAACATGACTGTAATATGATTTTTAATTCAGCTGTTCTTCAGTTTGTCTGTCAATCGATTTTTTTAATTGAACCAAATGTTTTAAATTGAAAAATAATACTGAGCTCTGTCCCAAGTTGTTAGCTAGTGTAGCTAAAAACATTCATTCATGGCTAATAGCTATGCTAACGGACAGGGGCGATTAAGAAAAACCTCGAGTCATTTGACCTGAGAGTGAATGTGGATTACATTCACATTTAAATACGTGTATAAAGTTGTTTAAATTGGTTTAAAGCGATTATAAAGATGCTAAAATGATCAGGTCATTTAGCAACTTTTATATTCATCAACATGTGTTTTAATGCTGCTGTACTCGATCTTTTAAATGACCCAAATGTTTGAAATTATATAAAATACTGAGCTCTGTTTGAAGTTGTTAAAAGGTTCAGGTTAGCTAAAAGCCCTCAAGACTGGCAGCTATGCTAACAGCTGGAAGATGAATGTGCAACTTAGCGCTATGTTGTAAATGAGACAGAAATGTATACGTAAAAAACAACAGAAAAACTAACAAACCTGATTTTAAGTTTTCACTGAGATGCTAAAGTGAATCATTTCTGTCAAATGTGAGTCATTTAGCAACTGCGATAATTGTTCATGTGTCTTTTAATGCAGGTCTACTTCAGTCTGTCTTTCAATCGATCTTTTAATTGAACCAAAGGTTTGAAATTAGAAAATACCGAGCTCTGTTTGAAGTTGTTAAAAGGCTCAGGTTAGCTAAAAGCACTCATGGCTAACAGCTATGCTACCAGCTATGCTAACAGAGTTGATTAAACACAACTGAAGTGGTGAAGGAAACCAGTTTAAACCCAGGATGAAACTGGTTTGTGACCAGTGTGAATGGAAAAGAGAGGAAAACAACAACAATAACAAGATGCAGGCAGTAAAAAGCTAATCTCACTCCCTCATCTCTGTGTCTGTCGGCGGAGCAGGAACTGGCTTTGATGTGAGCGGCACAACATTTGCATTTGTATCATTTAAAACATCCTGACCAGAGGGAACGTGATGTAACTGCACTCATTGACTCTAAAGACTCCTCTCTCATGCTCTCAATGATCTTTTTTCCTCATTCTCGGGTTATTTTTGGTTTGGGGTCAGGGGCTCCGTGACTCGCGCACACGTCTCCTCGCGGCAGAATAACCTCCGCTATTTGCTTTTCTTACACCGCTCTCTTTTTAATCTCCACTTAAAGAAACAATACACCTTTTTTTGTGAGCTGATGTTGTGATATTTTCCCAGTGGCATTGTGAGTTTCCCCAGTCCTCATTGTTCACCGTGTTTACCCTCGCTCTCCCCTCTCGGCCCTCCCCCCCCGACTCCCTGCTGCTCGGTTCCGCTTGGATTAAAAAACGGACACAAAAAGGCAACTGCGTCCAAATATTGACTGGGTCCCAGGACTTCGGTCCTCTCCCAGCGCCCGGTGCAGACTGCCTGAAAGGCCGCTATTGTTCCGCTCGTACTCAGCGGCCCGTAGCCAGCTCTGAGGAGACGGGCGAGGTGGTTTTTGGAGAGTGTGCATATGTTATCTGACGTGGAGCGGGCGGATTGTAGCGGGAGGGGCGAGCAGAGAGTGAAACTCTTCTGTATCAAAGGCCAGAGGCCACGGCAGAGGGACAGTGTCCAGGTCGTGGAAGTCCCAGGGTGAGGTCAGGACCGGTGTTTCCACCCTGGAGGACGTGTCAATCTCAGAGATCAGCATCAAAGAGACGGACGAGTGAAGGTGGTTTCCTGCATCAGGAACAGGAACCATCAAACACCTCGTTACTGAAGTTTACCACGAGGTGCAGGAACATTGAGAGGATAGATAGATACTGATACTGTGGTTAAATACTTGAGCTACCTTTAGGATACATCATTTAAGTTTATTGAGCCAAAATATAGTTATTTTTGTCAGCTAGCTTACTGCTAACTATCTATATAACACAACAAACATGCTAGCTGGCTAGATTTACTCGTATTTGGGCTCAATAAACTCTATCTATACATAAGTTAGCTTAAAGTTATCTATCTATCTGCTAGTTAGCTAACAAAAAACATACTAGCTGACTAAATATACTTGTTTTTGGGCTCAATAAATTCTATCTATACATACGTTAGCTCAGTATCTATCTGTCTGTCTGTCTATCTAGATAACCCTAACCCATCTGCATACAATAAAATAAGATGTTTAAGTGGATATCTATATAACTATAAACAAGAGGAAGAATATATTTACAGTAAAATAAACTTGTAATTGCTATTACAATAAAGTGTAAGAATGTGTCACAGCTATACGAGGAATTAAATAGAAATACAAGACAATAAACTGATTTAGCTCAACATCCAGATATATGCTAACAACCTCAGCAGAACCAACAATGTGTCGAGCGAGTTTGCAGTTTTATTGTGCAAAGTTATGAGTTAATACGGTTTATAACGGGACATAAATGAGTTAACCGGTCGACAGTGATGAATATTTACACGGCTGAAATCTGCCGTTTGTGCAGAAATGTAAAGGTGCAGGGATTTGTTGTATCGTGTTACACGTCCAGGGTTTTCAGAGGTGTCGTAAAGATTTATCACAGCTTTTCTAACAAGTCCTCGCCACGGCGACGCTGAACAAGCCCGTTTGAGACATGGCGGTGATTTGTTTGGTCCATAAAATGTTGAAAAATGTCCATCGTTGTTTCCCAAACCTTCAAAATGATAATGTTCTCAAACGTCTCGTGTTTGGTCCACAAACCAAAAATAATTTCTTTGTTTTGTGGAGCAAATAAACCGGACATTATTCACAATTAAGAAGCTACCATCGCCTGCGTCCGTCACTGAAGGTTCTGAATCCTCTGAACCTTCAGGACAACCAGGACGTGTCTCTGTAGTCAGTTGTCTGTCAGTTGTCGTCCTGTGGGGACGCCCGTCATCTGTGACCCCGCCTGCAGAGACAGGTCGCCCCCCCATCGCTCGTCTACGCTGTGACTAACAAGGCGTCGTCCTCGGGCTGCCGCGCTGTGATTGACAGGAGCTATAGTGATGAGATGTTACTAATAAGTGTCTCAGCTTTATTGGTTTAAGGCTTTTTCAGGTCTGGATGTGCAGCTCTGCTGCAGCGAACGCGCCGCGGCTACAAACACAATTGGCTTTTCTTCTGCTCTTCGTACAAGAATTTACCGGTTTTAAAAGGATTTTGGGTCAAATTTTTAACCCTTAATGTCTGGTTTTCTTGAGTTAAGGTGAAGAATTCAGGATAAACAGCTACTAAAATTGTCCAATTTATCACAAGTCTCTCTGGTGACTAGTACTATTTCTTTTGATACCAGCTAAGGTTTACACACATATAAAGTCTTTGTTTTGCTAGTTGTTCCTCTATTGTTCAATAAAAATCGCAAAAAAATCAATTTTTCTTGAAGTTCTGGAACAAAAGTAAAAGCGGAAATTGTTGCCTTAGAATGAAGAATAAACTCAACTCTTGAGTCCAAATATCTGGTTTCACAGAATTAGGAGAACAAAAAAACAACTCATCCAGGATAAACCACTGTTTCCATGATTTATCATCAGTGTCTTACAGCAAAAGATACATTGTAATTAAGTCTATTAGAACAAAGGTAAACAATGATAATCTGCCTCCTTCTTTTGCTAGTTGTACAAGAATGAACATTTTAAGCCTTTAATTGTCCAATTTTGGTTCCTAAAAATCGGATTTTCTTGACATCTGTGACGTCAGCTCTTAGATTTCTTTGTTTTTGTCTTTTTAGACTAAATAAAATGATTGTACAACAAAGTCCGTCAATATTATTTAGCTCCACATGATGAAATAATACATATTCTGGAATCAAAATAATGTATTTTCCTCAGATCTATCAACTATTTCAGATTCTCACTTATTTACTGCACTGGGGGAGACTTTTGTTTTGAAAAACAGGGAGTGATTATATATCATGCTAATTTTAATCTGGAAACTGTTCACAGACCTCCTGGAAGTTCACCACAGTCTCACGTGAGAACCACCAATTTAATAGTTTTCTTAAAAAAGTCAAATTTTCCACCAATAATCCACATGTGTTTTTAAATCAAAGTTAGTAAATTGCTGCATTAGAATCAGAAAATGTGGCAGTTTTATTTTATTAGATGACAATTAGAGCTGTAATAGTGATTTTTACGACACATGTTTCATAACGACAAATAAGAACTCATTTTACATTATCATGTAGGAATTTCCCAGTTTTGGGATCAATAAAGTACATCAATCTTAACATATTACATGTTTATTTAGTAAAAATGCTAAAATGTGATTTTTTTTCTGCTCTAATCACAATAAAACCAACTTTTTTCACAGTTTTTCAGAACACAGCGACATAAACGTTGACTTCTTGTGTGAAATGACTGAATGACACGACTTGTGTTGAGGTCAGATTGTGCGTTTGATCCGTCAGTGGATTAAACTCTGGGAGTCTCACTCCACTGCACCGAGGTTCACTTTTCTGCTGTTTTAATCTCAGTGAACTTTTCCTTTTCCTTTCTCTTCCTCTGTGTGTGTGTGTGTGTGTGTGTTGTTAACTGTGAGTGGTGAAATGGCATCCCCTGTGTCTTTGTAGGCACCGGTGAGGGTATTAGCAGAGAGGCTCTGAGGGGCTTAAGAGGTCAGCCCTCCCTTTGTGTGGAGACACAAAACACTTCCTGTGGGACCCTTCACCCCACTCTGTTCTTCCCCTTCAGAAAAGCCAGAGTCTGCCTGACCATTCACATTAATCAGCCTCGGCTCCTAATGACCACAGTAAAGCTGCTGAAAAGTGCTTCCAAAAATGCTCCTAAAGAGCCACTAAGCTGCTCACAGTCTGAACCAAACATCACACGGCGGCGGCAGCGGCGGCAATGGGGAGTGAGCGTTTGTGCCGAGCCGTCATCTGCTGCTCCTCACATTCACATGTTAAAGAGTGGAACTTTAAGAACTCTAAAATCCACTCTCTGATACCGATATTAGTCATTTTAGAGCATTTATGAAGTACTAGGGCTGAAAATGCAGGATTTTATTTATTTTTTTACTATTTTTTTTTTTTTACATCTCTCTACATTTTATTTATCTCTGACGTACAGCACTTTGTTTCTTTATAAATAAAGTTGGATATATAACTCTCCAGCTGTTTCACAAATATTCTTCTCCCATAAAAAGTCCAAACATGACTCAGTTAAAAATCAGCAGAGTAAAACATGCGGTAAATAGGATTTTTTGGGTTGTATCGGATTTCACATTTTTATCGAAAATCTTTACAGAAATTGACCGATTATATATATTATTATATAATTGCCCTATTATATATGTATATATATATATATGTATATATATATATATATATATACATATATATATATATATATATATATATATATATATATATGTATATGATAGGGCAATTATTTTGTCAAGTATTTTGATAATCGATTAATAATTAAAATATCAGTATATCAGTCCATAGATAATGTCAGGACTGCAACGATTAATCGAGTCGTACATCTCTCGACAGTTAATTTAATTTAATTGAATAAAAACTGTTCTTTTTTGCTCCACATTAAAAAGAAAATCATTAAAAATTAATTTAATTTTGGTTTGCGGATGAAACAAAACATTTGAGAACGTCATCATTTCCAGGTTTGCTCAATATTTTCCGTCATTTTTATGACATTTGCTTCGACTAATGGAGGAAATAATCAAAGCATTGTGTGTCTGTGTGTATATATATATGTGTACAACAGTGTCATCAGCGTATACTGTAACTGTGCAGCTGGAGAAACTCTATATTTTCTGGTTTCTTTGCTCATTATCACAAAAAATCAATAAAAACAGAATAATTTTGTTTTCTGGACAAAACAAGACATTTTTTCAGTTGCAACAAACGTATTTTCATCAGCGATTAATCTGGCAATTACTTTCTCGATTAATCGACTCGTTTGGTCCAAAAAATATCAGAAAATGTTGAAAATAGTTTGAAATGAAAATGTTGAAAATAGTTTTTTAATATGGAGTTAGTTAGAGATGACTTTAGTAACATTATTTAGAGTCAAATTAATCAATCCATTTTGCATTTGACCAAATAATAACTCAAGGAAACAATCAAGAGGTTTGTGGATTAGAGTCAGGATGATGATATTTTGCAAATTCTGTCTTTTCTTCAGAAATGTGAAAAAAAGAACCAGAATAGAGTGAAATTATAGTTAAAGAGTGAATAATTCTCTGTGAGTGAATCATTAAAGTGTAAGAACTGTGACCTGCAGCTGACCGTCCTATCACACACGCGATAACAACACACCTTTATTTGTTTGTCTTTTCGTCGTCCGGACAAAATGGAGCTAATGAGGAATTTGGCGTCAACATTTTCTTAGATAAGAAGTGAATGTGATCAGTTTGACAGTCTGAGCAAATGTAACTGGACGTCTGAGTTCGTCCTCATCACAGACTCATCACAGACTTCATTTTTAAAACTGTTTTCATTTGTTTTCTTGGACCAAAGCTGACGCGTGAGAGCATGACTTTGTCCACTTGTGTGTGTGTGTGTGTGTGTGTGTGTGATAAAACCGTCCCCTGGGCCTCCTCTTGTGCAAAAGTCTTAGTCCTCGTCATTAGTCGTGTTGTTTCAGCTAAAGCTCTAACGACCGCGCCGTGTAATTATGACTCAATCACTTTATTGGGACGCGTCCAGAAAACATGGGGAAACGTTTACGGACGTTTTTTAAAAAAAAAACAAAGAAAAGCAGCGTGTACAGTTTAAAGCTGCAGTACGCAACAATGACAGACATGACATAAAAAGTGCATTCATCTTTATTTACAACAAAACAAACGTAAACATTTAATGCAAAGCGACAGAAAGCGTAATATTTACGTTACGTTTTGCATAATATTTAATTTGTAATAAATTTCCTCTCCTGTGACTCTTTCAAAATAAAAGTCCCGCCTCTCCATCATCACCCTGATTATGAGTCTGATTGGTTATGTCTGATTGACATACTTTAGCATTAGCATTAGCATACACAGGTTGTATGAGTTAAAGTCGTCGTCACAGGATTATAATCTAAACGTCAACGATCATGATGTTTGTCAAATATCAGAAGTTATTAATCTGTGGTTGACGAGCGGCCGCCGCTGTCAATTTTGTCGTCGTCGTTGTTGTTGTTGTCGTCGTTGTCGTCGTTGTCATCGTCGCTGTGAACTCGTTGTGACTTCGCGAGACCTTTCCTCCGTGCGTCGCTCGTCTCCGCCGGGACTCAAAAGTGTTTCCTCTCCTGCCGTGGTTGTTTTTTTTTTCAACACTTCCTCCTGCGGCCGCTTTGGGACGGATGAAATATTAAAATGTCTGTTTGTGATCTCACGATTGAAGTCTGGACCCGAGCTTCACACGCAACCAGGAGAGAAAACCAGGTCAGGACTTTAATGGACCAGGGTCCACACTTTCCTGATGAATGAGTGAGATTACGTCGTTTTTCACTCTTTTATCAGGATCATTAAAGTGAAATCACCCAAACTTCTCTTTTTCCACTGGTGTGTGTGTGTTTGTGTATGTGTGTGTTTGCGTGTGTGTGTGTGTGTGTGTGTGTGTGTGTGTGTGTGTGCAAGGACACCATTTTGTGTCATGGATTTGTGTGTAGGTTACGAATCCTGTGACTTTCTTCAGATTTTAATCTTCCTGATTGGATTCTGCTGCCGACTTTTTTTCTGTTTGATTTTCCATGTAAATTAAATTAATTATGTTATTTCATTTTCAGATTAAATGCACATCATCTTATTTCTTTCCTCCGCTGTGTCGACCTTTGACCTCGTGTGAAGACGCACACTTGATTTTATAAAATAAAAATAATGATAAAAACGTATATTTTTCTTAATATTTGTCATAAATATCAGGCAAAGTCAGGAATTGTGCATCGTTATTAACAAATGTGTCAAATCTATTATGAAAATGTCTGAAAAGAAAAGAAATTCACGTTTTTTCAGTTTGACTTAATAATTAAAAGAAGTTTCTTTGATTTTTCAGCTTCTTAAATGTGAATATTTCTCTATAATAACAAATTAAATCATTAAAAACTGAATCATTCTTGGTTTGTGGACAAAATCAAGTCATAGTTTCAACGTTTTCAGACGTATTTTATGAACTAAACGACTCATTTATTTGACGTTAATTGGGAAAATAATTGACAGATTGATGAATTAGTAAAAGATAATTGTTCAGTGCAGCTGTTAAATTACTTCCTAATCCAATTACTTCTCTGTCAAATCACTTCAGAGGAAAGAACTCGCACGGTTTCATGGAAGAGTTTTTATATCTGAGGAAAAACATGAGAAAAAAAAGACTTTTATTCTTCATTTGAATGCAATAATTTGTCCGTGTAAGTTTCTAAAGAATCAGGACATTTGGACATGTTGTTTAAAATGAATATTTGCTGTTTTTAAACTGCTTGAAATGTAACGTAACTGCATTTATTTACATGTCTAACAGAGTTCTTCACTCATTTGATTCAATCAGAAATGAAAACTGTTTTTTTAATCTACTTTTTCATATTTTTCCTTATTTGGAGTCTGTTTCGTGCTAAATATGAAGCTGTAGTTGCTGGAAAACGCTAGAAAAAGTACGTTTAGCAAAGGTGTATGAACAATATTTATATCCTCATTAGAATTTATCGTGAGATTTTAGTGATAAAAGTTGAGAAAATTAGAGTTAAAATACTTTTTATTTGTAGTAATTTGTAGTTTTTTGTTCTTTTTTTGTCTTGTCAGAAGTAACAAATCTCAATAATCACACATGTTGCGATAATTCTCATTTCCTGAATCAGCTTTCACAACTTTGTCGACCGAAAGTCGAGAAAATGGAGACTCAAATCTGTTTTGAGTGTCGGATTTTTACAATAAACCACTTTACATTTTACACAAATGCATTAATAATCACGTGTCACGAGTCAGTGTGAATAAAATATTTGCGAAAACAACAACATTAATTTTGTCAGTTTTGTCCACAAATGTGAGCTAAAAATCTGGATTAAGTCAAATCTGTGACTTCAAACTCTTTTAAATTCACTAATCTAAAATAGTATAGTTAAAAATAGTTAAAAATAAAATGGTGAGTTTAACGTGTTTATCTTTGACGTCGGGAACTTTCGTGTCCAGACTTTGACCCACTAACACTTGTTTGTTTACGGCGTGTGCCGTCGCTGCGCGGGAACGCGTGACGCGGCGCGCGCCGTCCTCCTCCTCATGGTCGTGGTGGTGGTGATGTGTGGCCTCCATCAGGGCCTGGAGTTATTCTAGTGCATAATTGATGGGAGGAGTTAGAAAAGCAGAAGTAATGCGATGAGAGGGTGCAGCGGAGCGGAGCCGGGGATCGCGTGCGTGGGGCAGCAAACATTGCAGGGGACGAGAGGGAGGGCATCTGGAGTAACAGGTCCCAGAGCTGCAGCTGACACGGAATATGTGTCCGTGGTGGATCAGGGCCAATCACGACACGGTACGGCGTGAGGCGGGGAGGGGGCGGGGCCTCCACCAATGAGGTGGCGTGGCTCGAGCGGAGTACTACGCCGCCGTCGCAGGCCAGAGACTCTGACTCTGTTTCTGCTTCAGGTTTTATCGTTTTTGTTTTTATAAAAAGTTTAAGTTGAATCTTATATTTACACTGTAAAAAAATGTGGTTGTTTTAACTTTAACATCAAATTCACACGTGTTTTTAAATTAAATCACTGTGATATTATAATTTGATCATAAATTAAGCTGTAACTGATAATTTCAGCTTTTATTGCCATAGGTTTTCATTTAAATTTTGATGTAATTTGATTGAATTTAAACATTTTTTAAAGTATATAAAAATTGGCAGTTGTTTTCTGGGAACTATAAAATATAAAATCCATATTATATCAACATCCAGACACGAGACAAGAGATTTAGAAAATCATCATATTGCATGATTTATTTGTACGTTATTTGTACATTAATTGAGTTGGGATGATGTACTGATAGGTAGTGACTCCAGAGTCTGATATTTTTGATATTTAGTCCATTATTTTCACATTTTTTATATTAAATATTTATTAAGTAAGTATTTGTTGATTAAAAATGTGTGAGATTGATGTAAAATTCTACAAGAAACTCTAAAACCTCCAGATACCATTTTAGATTTAAGGCTGTGAATGTATTTAAAGTATGTAGTGCACATTTTTAACATTTTCTTTTATTTTAGATCAGATTTTATTTTTACTGCACTGTGAGAAGCACAAACCTGTGAAAATTAAACTTTCATGAGAAACGGCATTTATCCTGCGATAAAGCCAAAACATATTCACAGTGTATGACAAATCTCAGTCCTAATGTCATATATTACTGTGATTTAGGCATATTTTATTGTAAAAACACAGAATTTTACTCTAAAAACACAGTCATTAGTGTCACTCAGTATATTACGGTAATTTATTTGTGTTTTTCTTGTAATATTTCCTTAAGAAATCCAGTGTTTTAGCGTAACTTTGCAGTAATTATGTCACACAGTAAATACTTTATTAAAGTATTTAAATCACACGTGAAAAACGTCTCATTATGTTGTAAAAAACGCAGTAAAACACAAAAATGCAGTTCTATTTAGTTAATGATCACAGTTAAAAAAGAGAATAATTGAGATAATTCACAGTTACGACCAAGGTTGTAAATGTGTGTGTGTGTCTGAGGACAGTCAGTCAGTCTGTCTGTCTTTCTGTCTTTGTCTTCGCCGCAGTGAGTTGTTGTCGTCTTGTGACAGAGTGAATATCACACCTAGACGAGCGGCTACAAAGAGAAGCTAATGGTCCAACAAGGCGTCTTTGTCTGTGGGACAAAAGAAGACAAGGTCACAGATAACCTGTCCCGTCCTGTCCCGCCCTGTCCTCCACAGAGACACAGTGTTCAGTAAAGTTAAAAAAAGAATGCATATAATATTTAATAATCTGAGAAATTCAATAATATGGAAAACTTTTAAAATACAATTTTTACATTTATAAAAAGTAAAATGATAAAAAATGTGAATATTTATGATAAAATTCACCAAAATAAACTATTGTGAATTTAATTTGAATCCATTTAATCACGTTTTATTAATTCAATGTAGCATAAATGACACAGATTACAGCAAAAACATAATTTTTATTCACTCTAGAAACTGTTTTTTCTGAACATTAACAGAAAATCCGTCATTGTTGGTAAAATAATATAAAAAAAGTACAATATTTTTCTTTTAATTGACAAAACTATCGTTAGTCAACATTAACCATTTAGAATAAGAGAATAAAATGTCAGATTTCTACTGAAATGATGTGTCTTGTGTGCAAATATTTCACTTTTTGACAAAAATACTAAATTCTTTTACGTGAAATTAAAGAAAATTGTCGAAACAAACACTTTTTGACTTTAACTCTTATTTATCAAACTAAGTTTGAGCTTGATTTTCTGGCAATTTTTGACCATAATTTATTAAAAATTGAACAGAAAAGGTGCAGATTTAATTTTGCCGCAGCTGCATCTCTGTGTGTGTGTGTGTGTTTGTGCACGCGTCTCTCAGAATCCTCTGGACCGAGACTTTTGTCGATTCAAGATCATAAAATGCGGCTCGTAAAGAAGTTTTATTTGTTTCCTGAGTGTTTTTTTCTCTTCATGACTCTGTCTCAGATTTCTGTTTCTGTGTTTGCACGACATTTTAAAAACTTCATCAAAGTCAGTCGTCAAAAGTTCACCTCAGGATTTTTATTTTAGTTGATTTTATTTTATTAATTTACGTAGTTTTAACCACAGTTTGTGTGAGAATAAAATCTAATTTTAGGTTTTTTTTGTTTACAGTAAATTATCTGTATTAGTAAATATAAATCCTCAAGTACATTTTTAATCAATATTATATAGATTATATATATATGTGTATATATATATATGTATATATATATATTAATGATTGTATAACACACTTTATATATATTGTTTCATTTTTACTTTTTAAAAGTCTTTTTAATACATTTTTTATGTAACTTTTCAATGTAAAATTGTATTTGTATTGATCCCAACATATATATATATATATTTATATATTTAAATATTTAAATGATTGGACTCACTTTGTATATATATTTATATATATAGTTTCATTTTTAGTTTACAATCAACTTTTTAAATGTGTTTTTAAAACAAATTGTCACAAAAAATTGTATTTTGAAGAAAAATACATATAGTTACGTACCGTATGTGTACAAATATATGTATATATGTACTGAGCATATATAAATATATAGGAAATATTGTGTATATGTGGGAAAAAAAGATTAAACCAGTGAGGAAAAAATGGTTAAAATAAATTTAAATACATTTTTTTTAACAAATTGAAACAAAATTAAATTAAGAGTAAAAATAAAATGTCAGAGTTTTTAAATTCTATGTCATTTTGTTGTAGTTTTTTTAAAGTTAATCAGATTTTTGTGTCGAAAAATAGAAAATTTAAAGGAAGTTTTCAGAAAACCTTTGACTCCGTGTGAGACGCCGGTTATTCGTCTGTCGTTTCTTCTCAGTTTCGCTTATTTGAGCTTTTTCTTTTTTTGGGAATAAAAGAGCGAAAAATCAATCGAAAGAAAAGCGGTTAAAAAAAAGTGTGGTCTGATTCTCTGTGGGTCACATGGTCGTTTACAGGAGTATCTGCTGTTGAAGGTCTAGACACGCGATACACGCGCGGGGGGGGGCGACACGGCGGCTCAGACGTCACGCACATTTACCATCCACCGAGCGTCTCTTCGTGCGTGGAGGCGGGACTTAAAGTTTGCCCAGCAACCCAGCGCACGCACGCATGTGCACACACTCACACACACACACACACACACACACCCCCACACTCACCCATTCATCCATTCATCCAATCACAGTTCACACCGTTTCCTCATGATTTCACAGTGACTGAGTGAAGTTAGTTTGAGGAGCAGCAGCTGCAGCAAAACTGATTTTTCAACGACTCATCATTTTGAACATTTTTACAAAAAATATGAATCACAATCATAAATATTTTGGCACTTATGTTTTTTTTGCAGTAAAAACATATTTTCCTTATTACGCTGTAAAACATGAACCTTTTTTTGATTGATTCCCTGATTTTATTTTGTATATTATTATAAATTTCATTATAATTTTGTTTTGTCTGACATTTTATCTTCTAAATTTGATATTACACTATTTTTAGTAAATTTTGCAGCATCAGTTTAAAATAACCTTTACTTTACTTCATTTTCTGTATTTAAAGTTTTCCGGGTCCAAATTTGTTACCGAGCAGATTAGGTTTCAGAGCCTCAGTCGTACGTGATCGCTGAAAATATGTAAATGTATCCCCCTCCCCCCGGGTGGGCGTGTCCTCTCTGAAAAGTCCCCAATCAGGCTTAAACCCATCACCATCGCCGCAGCCAATGAAGCGTGAACACAGCTGCGCTGTCATTGGCCCGAGCGAGCGAGCGAGCGAGGATCACCACGACTGAGCCACAGACGCCGAGGTAGAAATAACCCACAATTCCTTGTTGCCTGAAGGAAACAAAAGCTGTTAATGCAGGATGATGAATTCATGCTACAAATAATAATAATAATTAGTAATACAGCTGCTGCTGCTGCTGCTGAACTTAAAGGCCAACAAGTATCAGATAAATCACTATCTGTCTTGGTTTCCATGCACTGTGGCAGGATAACCACACACACACACACACACACGTGCGGTTACAGTTGGTTACAATGAGCTGACGTTGCATTCCCCTCTCTCTCTCTCTCTTTCTCTCTCTCTCTCTCTCTCTCTCTCTCTCTCTCTCTCTCGTGTCGCCTCATTATTTCTCCGTCCTTCGTCTCTCGCTCATATTTTAGCAGCACGTTCACACTCAGCTCAGTCTTTGTGTAAAATATCAACTATTTCAAGATTTGCGGTTGAAAACTCAATTTTCTTTGTTTTAAAACCAAACAGAGTTTGTTTTTTAATCACTGAACTTTTAAAATGTCTTTGTAAATCAGTTTTCCCGAGATTTTCTGCTCATAAGACAGTTTGTAAGGTCAAACTTCACCTGTTAGTCGTTCAATCCAAGTGAACGTTTCAATGCCAAATTTGAAAGAATTCTCGTGTCTTTATTGAAATGTCACGTTCACAAAGTAAAAAATTTGACTTTTCAGGTGACAGCAGCTGCCTCCCTTTAACCTTTGACCTTTGTATTCAAATCACTTTATGTTTAAGTCCAAGTGAACATAAACACCAAATTTGGAAGGATTCTCTCGAGTTATTGCCGAGATATAACGTTCACCGGGGGAAAACTGGGATTTCTGATGTCTCCGTGATATTGACCTGTGATTACCAAAGTCGAAATTGTTTGTCGTTGAATCCAAGTGAACGTTTTTGTGTAAAATATGAAAGGATTTTCTTTAATGTCTGAAAATTCTCAAAGCAAAAATGTGATTTTGGTCAAATTTCTAATCAGTTTGAATCCAGGCGAACATTTAGGCCGAACGTTTTGGTATTCTCATGATCTACACTTTGGCAAATTGGGATTTCTGAGGTCCCAGTGACCTTGACCTTTGACTATCAAAATCTAAACAGATCACCCTGAAGTCCAAGTGAACATAAACACCAAATTTGGAAGGATTTTGCCAAGTCACTGCTGAGATTTCACGTTCACAAGGGGGGGAAACTGTGATTTCCAAGGTCACAGTGAAATTGACCTTTGACTTCCTTTTTTTTCTAAACTATTCTCTCTAAATAGTTCATTGTTGAATCCAAGTGAACATTTTGAAAGGATTTTCTTGTGGATTTATTGAAATTTCACATTCACAAAGTAAAAAGGTGATTTTTGAGGTTTAAACATCTGTTACCTTTGACACATTTTATAAAATTTTTACAAAATTCTTTTCATTTTCTGCTTGAATCCAAGTGAACGTTTTTGCCTTACGTCATTCTTGAGACCTCATGTTCTACACTTTAAAATTCGCTTTTATTTCTGAGGTCACAGTGACCTTGACTGTTGACTATAAAACTGTAAACAGATCATCCTGAAGTCCAAGTGAACATTAATGATCATTAAAAACCTTCTGGGTATAAAACGTCTCGATAAAAAATTGCGAGTGTTCGTGGTTCTTGGATCTTTTCGTCCAGATGTGACTCGATCGTCCAGATGTGACTCGATCGTCCAGGTGTGACTCGATCGTCCAGATGTGACTCGATCGTCCAGATGTGACTCGATCGTCCAGATGTGACTCGATCGTCCAGATGTGACCGATTAGCGTAGATTCCACAGTTTTGTTCTCGTCTCCAGAAAAAACCCTCACACACTTGTCTTCACTCTCTCTCTGTGTCTCTCTCTGTCTCTCTCTGTCTCTCTGTCTCTCTCTCTGTGTCTGTCTCTCTCGCTGGACGCTGGTTGGTCTGTTGGCTGAGATCAGCTACTTTTTCTTTTTTTCTGGTTTTACTCTCAGACTCAGTCGTGGACGCGAGAGTTCGATCATCCGTCAGACGAGAGAAAAGTAAAAGGCTCAGCGGTTTGTGATCCTGCACAGAGGAAGTTCAGATGCTGCACAGATGAATATCAGAGCTCTGGTGACACACATTTAATCTGCTGTGGAAAATGAGGCTGCGCACACACACACACACACACACACACACACACACACACACAGAGAGGCTGGTTTTTATGACTTCAGAGGACATTACCTTGACTTACAGTCGTCTCCTGGGGACCTAGGAGATGGTTAACCTTAACCATAACTACTACTGGCTTAACCCTTAACCTAAACCTTAAAGTAACCCCAATTACAAAACCAGGTTCTTAACTCCCCCCAAAAAACCCTTAAATGTTGTCAGGATCAGAGAAAATGTCCTCACAAAAAACTGTTCTTTTTCAGGACTCTGCATTGACTTTCATTCAATTCACCAGACTAAACAAAGCCTTAACCTTAACCATAACTACTACTGGCTTAACCCTAAAGCTAAATCCAATTCTAACTCTAACCCTAAAACCAGGTCTGAACCCCCAAAAGCCCTTAAATGTAGGCGTGAGGACCAGACAAAATGTCCTCAGTTTCTTAGGACTTCTTCATCAGTGACTTCCATTCATCTGGACAAACTAAACAAAGCCTGATCACTTACCTGAATCATAACTATTACTGGCCTAATTCTAACAATAAACCCACTTCTAACCCTAAAACCAGGTCTTCCTCACAACCCTTAAAAGTTGTGAGGAACCGACAAAATGGTCCTCAGAACCAGGTTTTGGTCTCCACGAGGACGACTGGTCCTCACAAGAACCCACACACACACAGAGTGGCCATGCTTGCCTGCCCTCAGAGTCAAACACACACACACACACACACACACACACACACACACACACACGTGTGAAGCGGGTGTCATATGTTTATATCCTGTAAGTCTGATGTTTGATCATAATTTGTGATTAATCAGCCGTGAGAGCTTTTCAATTAACTGCAGCTTTTCATGTCAGAGTAATTGCAGCCTAATCCGTCGCCTTTTTCCCCCGAGTGCTTTATAGTTTAGCAGGGAGTCTGGTCACTGCTGCTGCTGCTGCTGCTGCTGATGATGATGATGCTGCTGCTGCTGCTGCTGCTGCTGCTTGTTAAGCCACAAAATCCCTGAGTTCTGAAACGTTTGATCCCGGACGGTGTTGTATTTTCTCTGCCTGCCACGCGCTTTTTGTTTCAGTATAAAAACACGTAAATTCTGCCGCGGACAAACAACTGATGCCTCGTGTTTATAGCTCAGTGTTTGCTAGTGTTGTTAGCGGCTGTTAGCACCAGGACAGCAGCTTTGTTAAATGTTAGCTTAGCTAAAGCAGTCAAACATTCTGCCTTATCCAGAGCGTTGGGGCCAGGAGGCTAAAGTTGTTAGCAGCAGGTAGCAGTAGAAATGTTGGCTTTGCTAAGCGATAGTATTGCTAAGTGTTAGCTTTGGTGAAGCAGTCAAACATTCTGTGCTACGCAGCGTTTTAAGAAAGTTGTCTTTGTTTTGTATTTTTGGCGGTCAGGGTGTCCGAGTCAGGAGGTTAATGTTGTTAGTAGCAAATTGCAGCAGTTATGTTAGCTTTGCTAAGCAATCGTAGAGCTAAATCTGTGTTTACAAACTGTTGTAGTTGTAATTATTTGTGGTTTTACAAGAGTCAGATCCAGGAGGCTACAAAGGCAAAGCAGGAGTTGTTAGCAGCTCAAACGTTAGCTTTTCTTAACGTAAGCGTTTGCTAAAGCAGACAAAAATACCCTGTATTACTCCACAACATCTACGTCTAACGTTCGCCGTAAAACCCCAGAATCCTCAGCGTGGCGTGACCGCAGCGTGGCGCGCCGCGCCGCCGTTCCCTCCCCACAAATGTTTCTCCTACTGGCCTTTTGTTCCGCTCCAGAATGGAGTTGACGCGTGTGAAAGCGAACGTGATACAGGAGGCCCCGAGAGTTCATTATCCGCCGCCGTTCTCACGGGGCGAGTGAAAAATCACCCCTTTGTGCCGCGGATGAAAGAGCCTTCCTCTGACCTCATGGCTGTGCAGTGTAATGTCAAAAGGCCCCGAGGTTTGTGCGGTGTAGCCACACCCACTCTGTTGTGGAGACGGCGTGGAATCGGAGCAGGGTTCCCCCGGTCCCTGAGAGAGGAGCTGAGGAGAAAACAGCCTCCTGTAAACAAATGTTTGGATCCCACATGTTTGCCACACTAATTGGACTTTGGCTGCTCTCAGGACTCTCTTTATTTCCCTCGTCTGAATCCAAAAGTGCGTTTTCTGCATTCCCTTCAAGTCTCCGCGAGACCACACTCACTCTCCAATTAACAGACATGTTGAAGGTTTCCTTCTGTGCAGTGTCACAACGCTCCAAACGGTTTTTGCTTTGACGTCAGGATCTTCTCCGCTGCCCGTCGCGTCTCTGAAACGTGGACTTCAGAAGCCGCTGTTTACAACGGTCTCTGAGACCAGATCATTAAACCACATTCAAAGACTGACGCGTCTACTTTAGCCGTCGTTTTCATTTATTTCCTAAAATCCTGTCTGCTGAAAAAAATATGATATCAAATATCTTCTAGTTTTGCCTGATGTTTGGTTCTGTATGAGGCCTCGTCCACACAGAAACACAACATTCTTCACTGTTTTTGTTCTTAAAAGATTTTCCTTTTTCTTTGCTTATTTTCTCCATTCATTGATCAGTTGTTAGATGCATAAAATGTCAGGAAATGTTGATCAAACCTGGAAATTATGATGTTCTCAAGTGTCAAAATGATTCAGTTTGAATGGATTCTTTGTTCTATGGTGAAAATAAACCAGAAAATATTCACAATTAAGAAGCTGAAAAATCAGAAAAACGTATTTTCTATATTAAAATACACTTATTTTTATTAGAAATGGTGGACGATTAATGATGATATTCATCGCAATAAATGTCAAACAACTGAAACCAGATTAGAGTTGCAACTAACGATTATTTTCACGATGTCGTCATCGTGTCATCGTTTGGTTCGTAAATGTCTGAAAACGTTAAAAAAAAATGTGGATCAGTTTTTGTCAAACCTGGAAACGAAAATGTTCTCAAATGTCTTGTTTTTGTCCACAAACCAAAATGATTGAGTTTTTAATGATTTCTTTGTTTTATGGAGCAAACGAACAAAGACAATATTCACATTTAAGAAGCTGAACAATCAGAAATCTAAACAATTCAAACCAATGAATCGATTATCAATTAATTTAGTAATCTCCTAATAATCCATTCATCGAGTAATTGTTTCAGCTCTAAAGCAGATTGGAAGATTTTTGCTTCTTCTGCCACTTTTTCCATTATTCAGTTCTAGCACGACTCGACTCGAGCTGAGCCCATAATAAAAGACGACCACTGATTGGTCATGGAGTCGTTAGAATCCACTTACCTTTAGTTCTTCTTCTTGTTCTTGTTCTTCTTCTTCTTCTTCTTCTTCTTCTTCTTCAGGGCAGAGTTCATAAGCGTTACCGTGACATTCATGCACTGAAGCATTGTAACGCTAATGAGACACATGCTAACACCAGGTGTGAAGTCAGAGCCGTGGATCCCCACACACGCACACACACAGACACACACACACACACACACACACACACACACAGACACACGCACACACACACACACGTGCCAGTGTCAGGTGTGAACCGTTGTCAAACGAGATGAAGCGACATTGTATCATGCCTTCACGAACGCTAACAGACGACATAATGACCCGCAGGAGCTCGCTGCCTCGCAGGTGTTAATTGGAGCTGTGTGCGCCGCGTTTACACGTGTGAAAGTGTGTCTTTTTCACAATTATATGGGATTTTCTTTGTCTTTTATTATTATTATTATCATTATGAGCCAGAAACCTTTATTTTTATTAAAGAAATGACTGTTTTTTTTAAAGCAGAAATCAGCTGACGTTGGTATAAACAGAGTCACCCATTGGTGAAATATTGAGATAATGACATTGTTTGTGTAATTTAAACTTTAGACTCGTCACGTTTAAAGACGACGGCATAAAATCCTCCGGTACTTTCCATCTTGAAACAACTTTGTTCTTGTTCCATGAGGCAGACGATTTCAGTCGGGATGTTTTCTTTTGGTTTTTCTGACAAAAACAAGTCGATTTTAAAACCTTTTTTTTCTCCCCATCAGCAAAATCCTCTAATGATCCCGCTGTTTTCAAATTGCCTCGTTCTGTCATTAAGACACAGAAACTCATTTCCCACCGGCATCTTTCCACGTTTGCAGAGCGTCAAACATTTCCTGCAAACACTTGAGCGCTGTGGTCACTTTTCAAACACTCATTTATTGAGAAAAACTTGATATATATTCATATATATATATATATATATATATATATATATATATATATATATATATATATATATATCTATATCTATATCTATATACATATATATGTACTGTATACAGTATGTATACATATGTATATATATATATATATATATATATATATACATATACATATACATATATATATATATATATATCTATATATATATATAGAGAGAGAGAGAGAGACTGGGGGGGGGGGTGGTCCTTTGCTGACATCCAGATCGCGGATGATAGCGGCGGCGTTTTGGCCCTCGACTCTTGTGACATACGATCGTCTGCCGCTTTAATCACTCGCAGTTATGACACGGCTCAGCCGATCCTCTGCTGGAGTTGTTTTGGACGCGTCTCCAATATTCCGTCTGCTCCTCCGCCGTCGTCTCCCTCCTCCTCCTCCTCCTCCTCCTGCTCCTCCTCCTGCTCCTCCTCCTGCTCCCACGGCCTTGTTAAGCAGGAATGCTGGAGAGAGACGCTGTTGAGCCGCTGTTTTGCTGCTTTGCTGCTTTGCTGCTAAACTAAAACCTTCATGGGAAACAAAAAACATTGCCTCTTCTGTGGAGGAAGAACTGTTAATGGATTAAGTGGCAGCTTCAACTGTTCCCCACTTTATTCCACTCCTCCTCCTCCTCCTCCTCCTCCTCCTCCTCCTCCTCTGCTCCGACTGTGCGAGGCCTAATAGGAGCGGCTAGCGTAGCTCAGCTTTAGACCCTGGTCCTCTGCCATGAACTTGGCTTTTCTGCCCCTCTCCGCTGCATTCATGTCAGCAGGCCTCAGCATTCTTGTTGGGCCTTTAAAGTGCGTTCACTTTGGACGGCGATGAAAGGAGTCGGGGGGGAACACGGGATCTTAAATCACTTAATGAGGGGAGACAGGCAACGCTTTTGTCCAGGGTGTTCTGGAGCTGTGTCCGGCCAAATGCTGCTAACGGGCTCTGACACCTCCATTGTGTGTGTGTGTGTGTGTGTGTGTGTGTGTGTAGGGTTGCCAAAAAAAAATCAATATGGATACTAATAGATAGTAAAAATTGGTATTGGATTGTTGTTGTTGTGTAACGTGAACAGACGGTTGTTGTTTAACAGGATAAGTGTTGTGTTTCTTTCAGAATCTGAGAAACGTCGACATGTTTTCCCTCGTACATGAAAGACAAAAAATGTTGATAATTCATATTTTAAAAAAAGAAGATATATATATATATATATATATATATATATGTATACATACTGTACATATATAGAGAATAATATTTTTGAATTACAAAATATTTTTCCACACCAGGTCAGACAACTTAAAGTTGACATTGCTTTTGTGGGATTGTCTTTATTTCTTTATTTTAAATGCTTGTTAGCAGCAGACTGCAGCAGAAAAATGTTAGCTTAGCTTCATGTTACCTTTGCTAAAGCAGTCAAACCTGATTTTTTTTGTGCGTGTCCGAGTTTTTCCCCTCAGGCTAATAATGATTTACACACGATGAAGTAGCTGTGTTTTCTTTCTTTTTTTTTAACTAAATTTAGCAAAGTGAACCTAATTTTGATCTTCCATGATGACTGGAGTAAACAAGCTAGTTTTTCTTGGTTTTGTGAGCGTTAAATAAGTTTAAATTAAATTTAGCTTAGCGTTTGAGCGCTGATCCATCATGACACAGTGCAACATCACATATACTCACCTAGCTTAGCTAGCTAAGTGCAGTGATGTTGTCATTGTTTTTTGTTTAGTTCCAATGTCAGCTTTGCATTGTTGTATGTTTTTTGTGTGTTAGCGAGTGTGCCCCTCATGCTAACAACCACATTTTTACACATGAAGTAGCTTAGTTTTTACTAAAGTTAGCTAAGATTTTCAGCTGAGATCTGTCATGATGAATGGAGTAAACAACACAGTACAAATTCACGTCTAATCCACTGACGTCGGAAAACTACCACAGCTGGGAAACACAAAATGCTAGCTTATAGTGCACTAGCAGTGATGTTGCCATTGGTGTCTTTGTTTGTTTTGTTCCAATCTTTAACATAATTTAGCAGAAATATTAGCTTTGTTGAAGCAGTCAAACATGTATGGTTTTGGTGTCTTTGCGAGTGTTCCCCTTATGCTAGCAACTTCATTTTTACACATCAAATAGCTTAGCTTTTACTAAAGTTAGCTAAGCTTTTGAGCATTGATTCAGTAAACAACGTGCTACAACATCGCAATTTGTCTCCTGACGTCGTAAAACTAGGACAAACACAAGATGCTAGCTTATAGCAGTGATGTTGTTATTGTTTGTTTTGGTTTAATCTTTATTTAAAAAAAAAAAAAACTTCTCTTATGTTTTTCTTTTCCTCGTGGTTTAGAAAATGATATCCAGTTATTTTCTGGTATCAACTTTGACACGCTGAGACATCTGTGCGATCTTCTCCTCAGCGTCTCCTCAGCGCCTCCTCAGCGTCTCCTCACCAGCTCGGCATGCTCGTGTGGTTTCAGTGTATTTAGTGTGTGTGGGCAGTGGAGGAGGATATTTGTGTGTGTGGTGAGGGTTGAGAGGCAGCGGCCGCGGTGACGGGGACACAGTTTCTCCCTGTGGGTGTTTGGCCTTGGCCCACACTTTAGCATGTGCTGACGGAGCAGGAGCGTGAAGGGAAAACCCAACACAGGGAAATAAATAAACAGGAGGCAGCAGGCGAGTTCGCTCATTACCTGAGACCTTTTCGATTTCTAACACACACACACACACACACTTGTGCTGATGTAATTAAGAAAACACTCCAGGGGCCTCGGCCAGGTTACGCTGAAGCCGACCAAACTCCCACGACACGCACAAATTGAAAGTAATAGCCTGTAATAGAGCCTATAAAGAACAAGCTGTTAAGTTTAAAGAGGTTCTCACAAAGTTGTGATTTCTGGACACAAAGGTTCGTCGGCCGTTTTCAGGGACGTCCTCAGAGCGACCGGCCCCAGGTTAAGGCCGACGATGCCTCCTGTTTTAGTCCTTAACCCAGTTTATAATTTATCCTACGTTGCTTGACGTCTTAGATAATTCTCTAATGCTTTATCCTCCGCCCTCCATGAGGGTCACGGGGGGTAAAAAGTGGGTCAGACCCTGGAGAAGGTCGCCAGTCTATCGCAGAGTGTACCTCCACACCTACCGCCAATTAAGAGTGTCCAATCAACCTTAATCCCCAAGGATTATACCAGTCACGCTGTGGAATAAAACATGATTTCAGAGTTGCACACACCTTCTTTATACACGCTGGTGGTTCCGTGAACCTGGAGCGTGAAGGTATTGGTCTAATGAGAGAACATGTGTGGTCCCTGTGGTCTGCTTGAGGATGACAGCATGCACATGGGCGGATGTCCACGATCCCGTCACGGGGACTTTAGCGCAACCTCCGTGGACTGGCGGACACGGAAAGCATGAATCAGCCGTTCCTCACTGTGAAGGATCTGGAACGTTCTCTCATGAGCTCACACTTTGTGGAGGTTTGAGGACGGCGCTGGCAGAGGAGGTTTTCCTCACATTCAGCCTCAGTCAGACTTCAGTGCAGGTCTGAACTCACTGGTCCTGAATCCTCTTTTGAGGTCGAGGTTGAAGAGTTTATATCGTTAAAGTCACGATACAACTGTACTGTGATATCGTATCTAATGACTGATATCGTGATTTTATTGTGTTGACTTAACATAAATATGGTGATATTATCATACTGTGACTTAAATATCGTGATGATGTCATACCGTGATCGTATTGTTCGTGTTGAATTGTGTGATGTATCACATCGTTGACGTGGCGTTCACCTGTCTCACAGGCTCCTCCTGTCCTCTCTCCTCCTCCCTCCTCTGTCCTCTTGTGTCCTCTCTCCTCCTCCTCCTCCTCTGTCCTCTTGTGTCCTCTCTCCTCCTCCCTCCTCTGTCCTCTTGTGTCCTCTCTCCTCCTCCTTTGTCCTCTTGTGTCCTCTCTCCTCCTCTGTCCTCTTGTGTTCTCTCTCCTCCTCCTCCTCCTCCTCTGTCCTCTTGTGTCCTTTCTCCGCCTGTCCTCTCTCCTCCTCCTCCGTCCTCTCTCCTCCTCCTCTGTCCTCTCTCCTCCTCCCTCCTCTGTCCTCTTGTGTCCTCTCTCCTCCTCCCTCCTCTGTCCTCTTGTGTCCTCTCTCCTCTGTCCTCTTGTGTCCTCTCTCCTCCTCCCTCCTCTGTCCTCTTGTGTCCTCTCTCCTCCTCCTCTGTCCTCTCTCCTCCTGCTCCTCCGTCCTCTCTCCTCCTCCTCCGTCCTCTCTCCTCCTCCTCCTCGTCTGTCCTCTGTCCTCGTCTGTCCTCCCTCTTGTGTCTTGTGTGTGTAAAAGAGTGTTCCGTGACGTGGTCTTCATGAACCTGTCTGTCAGACTGTGTGTGTGTGTGTGTGTGTGTGTGAACCTTTGCTGCAGAAACAAGAACCACGTCTTTTTCTTCTTCTTCTTCTTCTTCTTGTTTTTCACGTGTGAGCTGTAAACATTTGTTTGCTGCAGAGCCTGCTGTGCTCGCTCGCCCGTATCTCTGCTCTGTGTGTGTGTGTGTGTGTGTGAGATCTCTCTCTCTCTCTCTCTCTCAGAGATTTATAAGGCGTTCTCAATTTAACTTGAGTGCAGCCGTTTCTGGGCTGTTAGACCTCAGTGTTCCTCTCCGCTGGCTCAGGTCCGCGTCCTTTCACTGTCGTCCAAAACCACAAGAATGCCATGAAGTTCCCATGGTAAATCACACTCACATTTACATCCCGGGTACGAGCCGCAGCAGCAGCAGCAGCAGCAGCAGCAGTAACAGCAGCAGCAGCAGCAGCAGCAGCAGTAACAGCAGCAGCAGTAACAGCAGCAGCAGCAACAGCAGTAACAGCAACAGCCGCAGCAGCAGCAGCAGCAGCAGTAACATCAGCAGGAGCAGTAACAGCAGCAGCAGCAGCAGCAGTAACAGCAACAGCAGCAGCAGTAACAGCAGCAGCAGTAACATCAGCAGCAGTAACATCAGCAGCAGCAACAGCAATAACAGCAGCAGCAACAGCAGTAAGAGTAGCAGCAGCAGCAGTAACATCATCATCAGCAGCAGCAGTGTCAGCAGCAGCAGTGACAGCAGCAGCAGTGACAGCAGCAGTAAAAACACATTTAGTTAGTGATGCTCGTGGTTCCATTGGTCGTTGTGGTGTTTTTCTGACTCATGTTCACGTCAGTGAGGTTGAAGTGAACTCACAAACACATTTGACTGAGTTTAATAATGTAATAAATGAGGAAAATGAAGATAAAATGTACTTAAAAGTCTATGTAGAGTATATGTGTTTGAGTTAAATGTCATTTTTAAGACACTTTGGCTCTTTCTCTGTGCTGCTCTTAAGTGTTAGCATTGATGTTTACGGAACACTTCAGTTATAACCTGTTTCTCGCTGCGTCTGTGCTGCGTCTGCTGCTGTTAGCGCTCGTTAGCCTCTAATCGCTCGTGGTAAAAACAGTAATTTGAGTTTAATAACGAGAACATTCCGTCTTACGATAAGTATTTTATATATTATTTTTATTAATTGGCTAATATTAAAAGTTACACATTTATCTTCTTGTGCTAAATCTCTAAAACGTTATTTTTTTCATACAAAAGCTTATATTTTTTAGTTTTTTGTGACTTATTTCATGAATTTAAAGCTGAGTTTGTGCAGACATAACGTTCAATAACTGTTTACTGAAATTAAGACCATTTTTTATCTTTAAACTGTGATATTTTATCAGACGAAGGAAAAAAGTGAAATTGTTAAATCTCAATAAAATGTCCATTAAATTGTTATTTTTCAAATGAACTTAAAGCGTCTTTTAACGTATTTGATCGATTACGATGTTTATTTGCTAACATCAGTGTGTTAACGTAAACGTTACGTACAGGAAATTGAAAAACACACTTTTTTACGAGTTCTGCCTCGTTTTTGTCGCTAAATGTGATTTTTTTTTTGTTTATGTGCGAAAAAACTGAAAATACATCCAGACTCTGTCACTGCTGCCAAACATCTCTGTGCTGCTGCTGCTGCTGCTTCTGTTTCTGCTGCTTCTGTTTCTGCTACTGCTGCTGCTGCTTCTGTTTCTGCTGCTGCTGCTTCTGTTTCTGCTGCTACTGCTGCTGCTTCTGTTTCTGCTGCTGCTGCTGCTGTTTCTGCTGCTTCTGTTTCTGCTGCTGCTGCTGCTGCTGTTTCTGCTGCTTCTGTTTCTGCTGCTGCTGCTCTCTCTGCTGCTGCTGCTGTTTCTGCTGCTTCTGTTTCTGCTGCTGTTTCTGCTGCTTCTGTTTCTGCTGCTGCTGTTTCTGCTGCTTCTGTTTCTGCTGCTGCTGCTGCTCTCTCTGCTGCTGCTGCTGCTGCTTCTCTCAGGATTTTATTCTTTTATTCTCATCTTTTATTATTTTGTTTTTGCTCCATGTTCAAGTTCGTCTTTAAAGGTTTGGTTCTTCAGCACGTAGCTTCGTACTTATTTACCTGGGGGACAATAATTCCCGGTAATCTGTGTGGTTTGTCTCCTCCTCCTCCTCCTCCTCCTCCTCCTCCTCAGCAGAGCCTGGACCTCTGATCGTTCGTCCTTCTCTTTTTGCTCCATGTTCAAGTTCGTCTTCTTTTGAAGGTTTGGTTCTTCAGCGCTTAGCTCCGCCCCCTCCAGAGCTCCTGGTAATCTGAGGCGTCATGAGTCGTTGATAAACCTCGCTGATGAAGAACAGGATTACAGATGCAGCAGGTTCTTCTTCAGGAGGAGATCAATCACGTTTATATTCAGCGTCGCTTTTTACAGGAACAGGAGGAGGAGCTTCACCGAGGGTCAGAGGTCACCTGCTGTTGACCTGCTGTCTCCTCCTCTCTCCTCCTCTCTCCTCCTCTCTCCTCTCTCCTCTCTCCTCCTCTCTCCTCCTCCTCTCCTCCTCCTCCTCCTCCTCCTCCTCTCTCCTCCTCCTCCTCCTCCTCCTCCTGCAGCCATTGTCTGGATGTCACCCTGAGAACAAAACGTCTGTTCACACGGAGGCGGAACAAAACACAGCATCCTCCGTTCATAGTGCGACTGTCAAACACTCCGCTGCTGCACCGCGTCTCTGCCTGTCTCTCTCTCTGCCTGTCTCTCTCTCTCTGTCTCTCTCTCTCTTGTTAAATGATTTTCGAGGGCAGAGAACTTCTCACCCCAGATCAAAGAGGGAATCACAGCAAACATGGCAGGGATCTGTGTGTGTGTGTGTGCGTATGTGTGCGTATGTGTGTGTGTGTGTGCGCGTGTGTGTGCGTGTGTGTGTGTGTGTGTGCGTGTGTGTGTGTGTGCGTGCCTGTGATGAAAAAGCCCATTGTGCTCGTGCCACTGTGCCTAATTAGTGTGTACACAACTATGTCACCGCGCCTGTGATCTCCTCTTGTGTTGGACTGCTTCACGGCAAGTGTGTGTGTGTGTGTGTGTGTGCAAGTGTGTGTGTGCGCGCGTTATCAGAGACACACATCAGCGTCTCCGATGCCTCCTGATTTACGGTGTCCAGCGCCTCGCGGGCTCCGGGGTCAGGTGGCGCTGCTGCCGCTGCTGCCGCCGCTGCCGCCGCTGCTGCTGTTTTTACCCTTATACATAATAAATGAAGTTTATTACTTTAATCTAAAGTGATCTGAGTTTTACAAACTTTCCCACTGAAAAAAAGTGAAACTCAACGGGAAAACTTGATATTCAGAATGAAAATTCTTCTTTTGTTTGTGGTTTTTGTGATTTTTCTTTGACTAAAGAGCAGAAAAACACTGATAAACTGGACGTTTTTTGGAATTTGCCCTTGAATAAGTAAAGTTTATTCTTTAATCAGCTCATCTGGAGTCATGTCACGACCCCTGGATTGTTCCACACGCTTTTAGTTCGGACACTTTTGTTTTCCTGGCTTTTTTCGGTTCTTTGTGTCTGTTTTCCTGTTGTTTCCTGTTTTATTTTGAAGGTCTCGGGTGTTCCTCGTGTCCTGTTCCCCCTGTAGTTTTTGATCAAAACTCACAAAACTAAGTACATATGAGAGAAAAATATAATAAATAATAACGTACGTAACGTTAGTCCTCGTTTGTAAAGAAAATCCTCCAACATGGCTGTAAGTGTGTGTGTGTGCGTGTGTGTGTGTGCATGTGTGTGTGCGTGTGTGTGTGCGTGTGTGTGTGTGCATGTGTGTGTGCGTGTGCGTGAGACAACCACAAAAAAAAGCAGAGAAGAATTCTCGGGTAACCTTTGAGTAAATAATCACTTCATCACCTTTTGTCATTATTTTTCATGCGTTCACACCAGTGTGAGTGTTAATGAGCTCAGATGAAATAAACACTCACAAACGGAGGGAAATCACGAGACGTTCACACGTCGTCGTAAAAACCCCTGAAAAGTCACAGAGGGGAAAAAAGCCCTTATGTTAATGGTTTGTTCCATTGTCGCTCGGCTCTGTGGGAAGATTAACTCTGACACGATGAAAGAGTGAATGAGGGATGAAAACCATTGTCTGGACTTTTCTCGGTTTCTCGTCTCGTCCGAGTTCCAGTTTGTTGCAAATCTAAGATCTTGATTTTTTTGACGTACGAGGAATTTTGGCGTTTTTTTGGAAACGTCACGAGAAAAAATCACAGAAACGAGAGAAAAACAGAGCGATGATTAAAGAGAGAGAGAAAGAAAGAAATTTAAGGCAAATTGAATTAAGATATACAAGAAAAGAAATCTATGTTTCCACACAGACAAAACTGGAGCCTCGTTCACATGAAATCCGACATATTTCCAGATTAAAGTGCAGGATTACAGAGTTTAGAGCTCTTTCTTTCTTTACTACACGTTAAATACACTTTGATTCCAGTGAATCTGAAACGTTCCAAACCTGCTGCGTGGAAAAAATGCAATAAAACACTTTTAAACAAATTGAATGTAGAATTAGTTAAGTTTGAAATCTTGTTACGTTAATGACACAAATGTATAGAAATATTAACTTTCTCATATTATTTCTTTCATGTTTCATCTCGTACACGTCAGGTCCGACATATGAGGCTTCTAATTTGTTAGTTAGCGACAAGTTAAACCCCGCCCACCATCCGTACATGTGAGTGAGCTAGCATAGCGTTATCTAAGTTTGTTTACGTTCAGACGAATAAACCTGCTCAAACAGAATTAACCGTAAAGACTTAAGATTATTCTTAAACTCAATGTTTTGTTTTGTCGTATTTTATCGTGTGTTCCAGTTGTCGTCGGAAGTCGTGAATTTCGGACTTTTTAGTTGGGAATTTTCCTCCGTAGACGTGTTGTTACGCTGTTTGTGTGATTAAAATATCACACAGAGAGTTCTTGTATTGCTAGTGGAACGCGGTCATTTCTGAGGAGACGTCGCTCCCAGTTACGAAGTAAATAGAACGCACTCATTTCAGGTGGATTTTTCTTTTATCTCGTAAACGTCAGGTCCGACATATACGGCTTCTCAGTTGTCAGTTATTTTGGGCGATTAGTTAAACCCCGCCCACCCTCGGTACGTATACATTTTTGTATGTGACAATTAGCTAGTTAGAACTTCGTTAGTCCAGGGGTCTGCAACCTGTATATATATATATATATATATATATATATATATATATATGCACAACTTTATCCATGATGTTATCTTCATTCTTTGGCTCCAGATTCCATTTCTTTGGGTGCAGAAGAGACAAAAATGTCTTTTATTACTTATTATAAAAGACTGGACGCTGTCTTCTGTCTTGTGGACGTTCTCCCTGAAGATTATGTCTTACATAAATAAACGTCACCTCATCAGAGATAAGGACGACGTGAATGAGACGCTTTGTTGACACAAGAGCGGAATGAAGGCTTTTGTCCTCAGGTGATCGGTGTGTGTGTGTCTGCGTGTGTGTGTGTGTGTGTGTGTTTGCGTGCGTGTATCTGTCTGTCTGTGTGTGTGTGTGTGTGCGTGTGTGTGTCTGGACACAAACCAAGTGTGAGATAATGGCAGGAGTGTGTTATCACTCTTTGATGCTGTCTGAGTGTGTGTGTGCACAGGGATGTAAAGAGGGTCTGACCTCATCTCGCTCTGTTGTCTGCCTCCTCCTCCTCCTCCTCCTCCTCTTCATCGATACAAACACGCCCACAGGCGCAGAGACAGACAGACAGACAGACACACAGACAGACAGAGTAGATGAGAGACACACGGTCGATTCGTGTGTCACTGAAGCTCTGAAGTGTTCGTGTGCTCGTGTGTGTGACACGTCCACAGCAGCTGATCTCCATCAAACACAAACCACTTTATTAGGTACACCTCACCTGTTCTATGCAAAGATCTAACCAGAACCAGAACCAGAACTGTTCCTTTAAAGTCGGACATTTTTGAGGTTGTCGTTTGATTTAAGGCCGTTATTTTCTCCACCAGAGCGACGGAGAAGCCTTTCATTCATTCATTCATTCATTCACTCACGTCCTGTTTTTCAAGTGTGCGGTCGCCGAACAGACGAGTGCGGAGATGAAGTCGTTTCGTTTAACCCCCGTGCGCACGTGTGACTCGTTATCTCACACACACACACACACACACACTGACCACCAGCTGACCAGACACTTTCTGGAGTCCTCGACAAACCTCCTGACCCGCTGACCCCGCGGAGCCGTAGATAAAAGCCACACATCGCCCCCGCGTGTCACTTGGTCTTGATCAGCATAAAATTTATGACGACTCGACCCCAGGAGAGGCCGCGCTGTGTGTATGTGTGTGTGTGTGTGTGTGTGGAATGATCGCAGGTCATACTCCTGCAGGGAGGGGCGTCCTGAGGTCAGAGGTCAGGGTCAGGCAGATTCATGCCGCACGTGTTAGCTCTCCATTTAGCTAATGGCAGCGCTGTCGTAAAAACAGTGAGAGAAGAAGAAGAGTTACGACGTCTTTGTCATCGGCGTCATCGTCCTGCTGCTGCTGATGCTGCTGATGCTGCTGATGCTGATGCTGCTGATGATTCTGATGATGCTGCTGCTGCTTTGTTAGAAATCACACCCAGGCATTTTTCTGAGTCTAATCCTAAAAATTATGATCAGATTTGTAACAGATTCAAACCTCATCCTGAATCGTTGACATCTCTGTGACTCTTCCAAACTCTTCTTTCCCTACTTTACTAAACTAAATTATCCTTTTAAAGACATGTAATTGACACAATATTGACATTAATTTGTGAGAAATGTTGTTCTATTTAATTACACACACACACACACATGTTAAATTAAATATACTTACAGTTAGTCTTAAATACACAGAAATACAGTTTATATACTTTATATAATCAGCTTAGTCACTAAAGATTATAACTTTATGAACTGTACATATGAAGCTAACTTGAGTTTGAATTCACTGAGTCGCATTTAATATATATTGATAAAAGAAACTGAACAAAATGTTATTGTAAATTATAAATTTAACCTAAAGTACATTTATATATAAAGACATCTTGCTAACTTAAGTTGTTTACGTGTTTGTTTAGCTCAGGTGTTTAAATATATTTAAACACTTTTAAAATCAACCAATTAGTTTTTTCAGTGTAGCAAGCAACTATAAACTAACATTAGCGAGGTTTAAATTTAAACTTGCAGTAAAAACTTAATCTAAATAATGTAATTGGTAAAACTTAAATGTTAATTCAAACTTAAGTACATAAAGTTATATAAAGACTGAAACTGTAGTTTAAAGGAACGTAATTTAATGATGGTGTTATCCTTTAATGACATTACTTAAAGTTTAACCATTTTTGTTTATTTCAATGTAGTTAAAGTCACATTAGTTGTCAAACTTCAACGCAAAATTATTATTTAAAATGAAGTAAGCAATTAGTTAAACGCTATGACGACGGCTTTAAATGAACTCAATATGTTTAGGTTTTAGCTTAAGTTTAAAATAATTGAAGTTTTTTCAAGCATTTTCTTTTTGACAGTGTTTGAAAAGAGACATCAGTTGACAAAGTGTAAATGTTGATTAGCATGTTAAAAGTGATGTCGATGTCGCACTTATTTGAGTTTAGTTGAATGTGTTTTACATTGTTTTACATGTTTTTATTAACTGAAGAATCCGTTAATCCGTTAATCTTGTTTTTCAGTGCAGTTAAAGTTCATGTACCGTGATAAAAATGCTGCGACTCTTCAACACGAGGTACACGTGTAAACACATGTACGTCCCGCTCGTGAACATCTGTGCCACGTTCGTCTCCCGCTCAGCGCCCGCGCGGCTCCAGCTAACCCCCAGCGTGCCGCATTAGCAACGCCGCGCTGTGCTAACGCCACAATACCCGAGTGTTGAGAGGAGCTAACGCGGGCGGGCGGGCGGCGTTCACTGTGGAGCAGGTGTGTGTGATATCCATCATGGGCTCATCACACACACACACACACACACACACACAGAGGCCAGATGGGAGGTTATGGATGGACGTGGGCCATGTGCCAGCGGGCAGCACGGTCATTAGGAGGGAGGGAGTGAGGGAAGGAAAGGAAAGAAGGAAGGCTGCGAGGGAAGCCTCCACCTCCTGGGAGACATTTGTGTCCCCGGCTCTGAGTATCACATTACGAGCAACATAAAATTTTATATTTGTCTTAGATGAGATTTTAACTCTGTTTTAGACCTGGTTCCCCCCTCCCTGCCACACACACACACACACACACACACACACACACACACGGGGCTAATGAAAGTGTGTGAGGCGGTGCGACGTCGCAGGTGCAGAGTGTTAAACGATGGTGAAAAGCTGGAGGTTTTGTGTTATTAGATCTGCAGGAGATGTTGTGATGCTGTTTACGCGTGTGACTCTGTGGAAGGGACTCGGTTTGTTGTTGTGGTTCTGGTGTTTAATCGAGTCCAGAAGTGAATTATCTGATTTAGTTAGCTTTAGCTGTTTAACACGTGCAGAGAACTTTATCTGTCGTCAGCATCTGAGATCAATTCTACACCAGAGCTTCTGCAACTGAAGAACCACCTGAGACAACGTTGCTCTCTCTCTCAGTGTTGCTGAAGGGCTCTACAGCGCCCCCTAAGGTGAAAGCAGAGGCAAGATTGAGTTCCACCGAATTTCCCCAAACTTGGGGAAAAATTTGGTGAGACCGAGACGAACAAAAAAGCCGACCGTAACCATGGCCTCAACTCTATTTTGAATTTTGCCATTTCACCCATTCATTCATATACATTCACTGGAGTTAAGTCTTGCCCAAGGACACGTCGGCATGTAGACCTCGACCCTAACCCACTGAGCTGCCGTCGCCCCCATTGACTGCTGTTGCTAACAATGGCGAGCCCAATGTACCTTTGCCTAACTTGTCACTGAACTTGTCACTCCCAGTTCCGATCTCCGACTTCCCAATGTAAATGGAATGCAGTGTTCCTGCATTAGTCCATGCTGGTAGGCCTGGTTCCTGAAGGCCACCATACTGGTTCCTGAAGGCCACCATAGTTTGCCGAAGATGTCTTTACACATTTTTAGAAACTTGAAGATTCATTAAAACTTGAAAAACTATGACTATATATGAATTTATATTCTGTGGACGTGTCATGGGTGTGGCTAAGGTTCTGTAGAGGAGTGCTTGATTGAAGCTGGATTTTCTTGATTTTGTCAGGAAGAGAAGTTCGGCTACTAGTCTGGTGTCAATCACCAAAAAAATAATGAAAAGTTTAACTGGGAAATCCGAGCATTTGAGCTTTTAAAAACACGCCCAGTGACAGCAGCGTGTAAATCCAGCAGACTGAGTTTCAGTGTCGCGTTACCGTGCCAACACAAAGGCTTTGCAAGTCACTCTGCTCTCATAAAAACAAGGAGTGTGGAGGGAGATAAAAAAGGTTCATTAGCACGGCTGTAACCAGAGCCAGGTGTTCGCTCAACATTTACCTGGAAAATATCGCAATCTTCGTTTTCTTCTTTTAACGAATAACGTACAAATGTGGAAAATAAAGAAATGCAGGGATCATTAAAAAAGTACTGTCTCCGTTTTGGCCCTGAAGGTTTCGGCACCAGAATCAGAAAATTTCCAATGACGTCCAGCGTCGGTAACATATGTCAGTATGAATTTACTGCTTTAATTTTCTTTTTTATGTGCGTGTGTGTGTCTGTGTGTCTGTGTGTGTGTGTGTTTCTGTTGCCGTGTCTGTGTGTGTGTTTATTTAGGCAGTAAATCCCCGGCAGGCAGGAAGGCAGGGCCGAGTGTGTGTGTGTGTGTGTGTGTCAGGACGTTCTCATTGGTGTTTGGGGAAAGGATTATGAGGGATGAGAGATCGACTCTCACAGAACAGGATGAAGGGAAGAATACAGAGAGGGAGAGACGGTCCGTCCATTTACTCGTCTTTTGTTTCCCTGCACTCGTTATCCGTCGCACCGATGTGTGAGTGCATTTTTTAAGCACAGCGTCTCCAGACCCACCGTCACCGTGGCGACCTGCAGTTCCACGTCCTGCCAGTCGAGCTCTTCACGACCCTCTTCGCTCCTCATGAGTCGAATCTTAAGTCGTCTTCTGGTTTTGGGACAGTACGTAGTTTTTTTTTTTGGCGTTTCCATGTGACCAGACCTTTCCTGAGGGAACCAGAGTGAAATGGTAAATGGAACGTTCAAGCTCCACCAACGACGTCCAAACTGCACGTCTTGTTGAGACAAACAGGACAACAGATGAGGTCCTTCCTGGACAGAACGCCTGTCCATCACCTACAGTCGAACTAGAGCAGTGTTTATCAAAGTCTTTATTCCAAGACCCACCTGAGAACATGTTGACATACGCTGGTTTCTACAGTAGAAACAGTATTTCTGATTGTTCTCCAAGTACCAACCAGAGGAAGCTCACGTACCACTGAACCAGGGCCGGAGATTTCACATCCTGGGGTTTATTGTCGTTTGTATGAGTGGGATCGCTTCAAAATAAACACAAAACTACTTTTTCATGTACGTTAGTGAAGGTTCTTGCTTTTTGAAGGTCACCACCAATGTTTAATTTATAGTCAGGCTCTAGATTTTTCTGATTTCCAACTCAGAAAACCTGGAGCAACCTTGGCCAAACTCCAACACACGTGCCACAGATTGAGAACCGTGGATGTACAGTGTCCAGTTAACCTCTCCATGTTGGATTATGGGAGGAAAAGAGGAGAAAAACACGACAAAATCAGAGAGAACATGTGCACGGAAAAGAGCTTCTGTAAAATAAAACACGATCCAAACTCATGACCCTCTCACTGCAAGGTCAATAATTCTAACCACAGCACCGCCGCGTAGCCCAAGTTTTAACATATGTTTGGATAATTAAATGTTTACAATGACATTTTAGACGTTACGTTAGACGTTATACATCTCGCTCTCGCTCTCTCGTAATCATAAAGTACTTAATCTCAATCTAATCTCTTAACGCTGACAACTTTGTTCCCGTGGTGGAAAAAAAGGGCAGATTAAAGAGTGATGCAGTTACAGAGAGAGAGAGAGAGAGTGATGTTTGGCGGTGACTGTGTCTGACGTGGTTTATGGAACGTTAGCGCGTTTGTTTCGCACGACTGCGACGCGGAGATAACGGCGCTTTAGCAACGAGATCATAACAAGACTAATATGCCAGCGACACAAAGAGAGAACGAGAGAAAGGTCTTTTTTCCAGGAGTTAACTCTGAAGTCGTGTTGAGCGCGGTTTGATTGGCCTGCGCTGACACTTTGAAACTTGGCGTTTCTTAACGTGGAACTCACGCGGCGCAAAGTCAACGAGCAGCGTTAGCGAAAAGGTGATTTTAAGCACTTCATTGTCATTATGCAGGAGGTGCATTTAAAATGTCAGCGGCGTCAAGTGAAAATCACCCGACACAAAAGAACAGGACGACGACGCTGTTTCACGTTTAAAAACAAGTCATTATGTGCCGGCATTTTCAGATCCTGCTATAACACATACAATTAGGCTTAAATTTTAAGATTTAAACGTCATTTTGTTCTAGATAATGAATATGATGATTATTAAAACCAGGAAAAGTCATTACAGATATGAGGAGATCCAAGATCTCACAGGACTCTGATAAATCCGCACAAACCCACGATTCAGAGAAAACACAAGGTTTAATGCATTTGTTTTGTTGTGCCAATAATCACCAGCAGAACAAAGTGTGTGTTGTTGTTCTTTCCTCGTCCTCCATCGCTCACCTCCAGCTGTCAGGACCAGACCAGGGAACAGATGACAAACAAATGGGTTTTGTCTGGCACACATGAGGCAGGAGATACGCTTATCAGGGCTGCAGCGGTGGTGGGCTTTACCCGGGGCCACCTCCACAGCCCCCGCGCCACAGCTTCCCCCCCCGTACCTGCCATCTTATCTGTGGAATGTGGGAATGCACAGAGATCAGAGATGGAGGAGGGAAAGTGAAGCAGGAACACGGGAGGAAGAGAAGGATAAAGGCGAGCGGCCGGTGCTGACAGTTCTGCTGTCCATGCTGACACCTTCTCCTGAGCCGAGTGGATTAGAGCCTTCGTGAAGGGCCACCAAATCCCCTCCTCCTCCTCCTCCTCCTCCTCCTCCTCCTCCTCGACTGCGACCCCCAGACCTCTCATCATCCCTCTCTCCCGCCTGAACACCAGCTCCACGCTCCTTTCTCTCCGGGCCACAGTAGAACTTATCGCAGCCGTCACACTGGCATTCTCGTGATTCTCGGCTGAATACAAACTGAAGCTGGCACTTCGCTGCCTGAATTATAAACGCTCCGGCGGGTTCCAACACAAAATGCCCAAATTTGGTCGTACAGAAAAGAGCCCGACTGCAGCGAAACACCATCATTTATCAGAACCTTTTCTGCTTCATTACACGTGTCATAAACAAATCCTGGCCCAAGGTCCACTGTGAAGGTACTTTTAAAGGGGTAGTAGAGGCTCTGCTGCTTTATCTCACTGTAAAACTCCAGTTTCTGATCTGTAGTTAAAGTTTCTGTCATTTATTTGAAATCGATCGCTCTCCCATACAAAAGAAGCGACTGAAGCTCATGTGGACGCAGGAGCTGCTGCTTCACTGCTGCAGTGATGTGGCACGTTTGTGTCACTGAGCTAAATCACAATAAGAATAAAAAGACATAGATTTTCTCTGGGGTTTGGTGTGAGTGAGTGACCCAGTGTGTGTGGATGGTTGTAAACAGGCTCAGACGCACAGACCAGCGATCGCCGTGGTTTCCTCTGCGATTGGCAGTTTTTCATGTTGGACTTTTCCGCCCTGCGCTAATGAAACTGTAATCAACAGATGAATCAATATTGCTGCCAGTGCTTCTTCCTCCTCCCCCTTTTTTTTCCATTAGTGGTACGGACCGGAGGGCAGCTCGTGCAGATGGTGCATTAAACAGTGAAGTGGTTCAGCTGCGTCTTTTCCCTTATTTGACATTTTTTTAACCATTCTTACACAAGATCTATCAGACTCTGTCTGTGTGTCACCTGCACACAAGGAATTCTACTGCTGCAGGAAACCACGGTGTAAACGCTTCTAGTCTCCGCCCGCCTCTGCTCTGCTGCTGTATACACACAAATGCTCCCTCTGTCCCACATTATACAGTACAACATGACTTTTAATGGTAAAAGTAGCAGCGTCAGTGTGAGTTAGAAATCCGAGGTCACACCATGACAACCTCCGCTAAATCCCCTCAGTGTGCAGCCTGCTGCACATGAATCAAGATAGAAGTAAAAACACGATTTAAACGTAAAATCAACATGATTTTCATGCTTCATATTTTCCTTCCTCTCCGGCTCATCTGCGGTTCTTTTTACCGCCGGGTCAGTGAGACAGAGAGAGAGACAGACAGAGAAAGAGAGACAGACAGACAGAGAAAGAGAGACAGAGACAGACAGAGAGAGAGAGAGACAGACAGAGAGGAACACTGACTCTCCGCGCTCTGAAATCCACTCGGGGCCATTTAAAAAGTCATCGAGTGTAATATCATCCCATTGTGCCGTGTTCACTTTCAACACCATCCACTTAGCACAGCCACAGATGCGCAGATCGGCTGGCACCGAATCTGTGACCTGTCATTCTGTGGCTCCTGGTGCCTGCGCCGACCGCCGGGCCACCACCCACGCCGGGCCACGCCGCCCACACCGGGCCCACGCCAGGCCATGCCGGCCCACACCGGGCCATGCCGACCACTGGGCCACGCCGCCCACACTGGCCCATGCCGGGCCATGCCACCCACACCGGGCCCCCACGCTTTCATCCATTTACAAGACCGGCAGTGAGTGAGTGTTTGAGGCCCAGAGGCAGAGCTGGCCCTGCCCAGAGTGTGTGTGTGTGTGTGTGAGTTAGTGAGTGATTGAGCGCAGCTCCCTCTGTGATCATGTGATCATGTGATCATGTGAGTGTCACACACTGAGAATTGTGTCAAATAGTGGGTTGATGAGCGGCTGAGTGATTCTGCTGAAAGAAACCTGTGTGTGTGTGTGTGTGAGCATGCTTGTAAATATCACAGGATATAAATATATGTGTGTGTGTGTGTGTGTGTGTGGGGGGGGGGGGGCTTGTATTCCAGCTGATTATATTTAAATACATAATATAAAATATTTAATAAATGTATAAAATCAAGACATAAAATGACCATGTTGTGACACCAGAGATCGAGGAAACATGTTCAATCTACTGTCCGTATCAGTGTGTCCACCTCCACTCCACTAGGTGGCGATACACCCCGTTTCTGAGCTTGTTTTGGTTGGTTCCAGTTTTTACATCGAGCTTTTCTACTAATACATGAAAATTGATCAGATTCCTCGTGAGTTTGTCGCTGCGGTCATTTTCTGTTTTATTTGAGGGCGGGGACTGTAGCTTGAGCTAGCTGTCAAAGTGCAACCATTTCTTTTACGTATTTTGTCAAATCTGGCAAACAAAACTAGGATTACGGTAACTAAATATCACTGTTATCCTTATTATATTTTATAAATCCCATTTAATTAAAATTATTTAACCAATCTAACAACCTTTTTTTTATTATTATTAGTGATTATTTTCCCACGATTCCATTAAAAGTGCGTTCATTTTTTATTCCCGCGTCGTGCCCTCAGGTCCAGCCCACCTGCGTGGAATAAATCCTAACTCCACAGCGTGTGAGTTCCCGACAAACGACACAAACAAAGGGAAACAGACGCTGTTGGTTCATTAATTTACTAAATTCTTAACAACAATTAATCGACTGACGGTTAATCATTAACATCCCTGCTTTGTATGTGCACATCTGTGAACTTCAGTGCAGTGTTAATGAGGAGCAGAACAGCCTGGAGATGTGTGTGTGTGTGTGTGTGTGTGTGTGTGTGTGTGTGTGAGCTCTCATCTCCGGTGTCAGATCACACACACACACACACACACACACACAGACACACACACGGAGGAAGCTCGGAGGTGAATATTTATTCCAAACAGGGGAAATTCCTCCTGACAAAGACAAATACAGGACGAGACGACGCCGGAAAGAATCTTTTAAATGAAAGACTTCTCTCCGAGTCGTTAGCTGTCGTTTAAACTCAGACGAGCTGTGATTTTCTCTTCTTTAATCTCTCTGACTTATTACAATCTTCACATTCTGAAGTATTTTAACTGCTAACTCGTAGATTAACTGAGTTGAACAACAACAAACAAAATTCATTACGCATCGAGGTCATTTTTGGCTGAGAATAAGAGACACAATTACTACTAGTAATAATGATAATTATAATAATAATAATGATGTTGACATAATCTGAGCCATTCATTTCGTATCGCGGTCATTTCTGACCAAGAACACTAAATCTGAAGGATAACCGTGGAAAGGCAGAAGATACTACTACTATTACCACTATTACTACTTTATTATTATAATAGTAACAATAATAAAAGGGTTTTTAATCTGTTTGATGAACATAATTCATTTCGTATCGTGGTCATTTTTTGACTGAGAACAGCAACAAAAATATTACTACAAAATAATGGTGATAATAATATAATGAGGCAATGTTTACATTCCCTTTGAATTACGTATTATTATTATTAGTATTATATTATATTCACTTAGTTCACAAACAAACACGTGCACATCGGTTCGCCAGCGAAACATCGTGAAACGTAAACTGGGAGAAAAGACGTTAGGAAATGTAAGTGCAGTTCGTGGGAACTTAACCTTGGACACACACACATTTAACTACATACTTATAATATTTACAGTACTCTACATTGAATAAACACATAGATTAATTCCTGTATATATAAATATACAAGTGTTAAAAGGTAGTGTCAAATATTAATTTAGTGTAATGATATTTAATATCACACACACACACACACAAAGGTTCTGCCACGTCAGTGCTTAATGAATAAAGAGTCGATTAATCAGCAGGAAATTTGTCTTCCTGCCGTTGCCGCGGGGACACTTTCCTCTCAAACATGTGCTGAAACTTAAACACGTGTTCACGTATGATATACAAAGACACGACATGACACACTGCGCCGCGCCGCGTAGACTATACATACACGTCTGTACGTATAAATACTCCCTAATATTCTCTGAGTGAGCGGATTCTGTGGCAACGAGCAGTCGAGTATAAACAGTTTAGCCTGATGAGTTTGGACCTCAGCTGACGCATGTTTGTGCACATGAACCACTGAAAAGTCATCTGTCCCTCATCCTCTCATCTGTTATCTGCTGTCCTCTCTTCTCTTTCGTTTCTTCTCCTGAAAGAAACAGAGCAAAGTGAGCTCAGCTGCTGTTTGACCCTTTACTGAGATCACAGAGTCAAACTAAACTAAACCAAACCAAACTAAATTCTAAACTAAACTGGTTATTGACCCTTTACTGAGATCACATAGTCAAACTAAACTAAACCAAACCAAACTAAATTCTAAACTAAACTGGTTATTGACCCTTTACTGAGATCACATAGTCAAACTAAACTAAACCAAACCAAACTAAATACTGCACTAAACTGGTTATTGACTGAGATCACAGAGTCAAACTAAACTAAACCAAACCAAACTAAATACTAAACTAAAGTGGTTATTGACCCTTTACTGAGATCACAGAGTCAAACTAAACTTAACCAAACCAAACTAAATACTAAACTAAACTGGTTATTGACTGAGATCACAGAGTCAAACTAAACTAAACCAAACCAAACTAAATACTAAACTAAACTGGTTATTGACTGAGATCACAGAGTCAAACTAAACTAAACCAAACCAAACTAAATACTAAACTAAACTGGTTATTGACCCTTTACTGAGATCACAGAGTCAAACTAAACTAAACCAAACCAAACTAAATACTAAACTAAACTGGTTATTGACCCTTTACTGAGATCAAACTAAACTAAACCAAACCAAACTAAATACTAAACTAAACTGGTTATTGACCCTTTACTGAGATCACTGATTCGTCACAGAGACAAACTAAACTAAACTCAACCAAGCCAAGCTAAATTAAATGAAACTATACTAAACTGGTTAGTGACCTATCATTAAAGTTCAGTCATTAGTAAATAATACTAATACATATACTATAAAACATACAAAGTGACTAGAAAGAAAATATTTGAAACATATTGTAATTATTATTATTTTTAGTAGTAATAGTAGTTATAGTAGTAGTCTAATGACTAATTTCTGTTACAGTAGATGTCAAACTGATTAAAATACTGTATAAAGTACAAGTTTTTATCTCATAAATAGGTACATTATTTAAGTAAATACAAAATTGTAATACATATATATGTATATATATACATATATATATACATATATGTATGTATATATATACATATATATGTATATATATATACCGTTCAGGTTCCACCTCCATTTGTTTTCTGCAGGTTCTGCTTCATTTTCTGGAATTACATATCGTCTACAACAGTTTTTTGGCCAAATTTCTCAAACTGCTCGACTTTAAGTTAAAAACAGCCTTAAACCAGACTTCAGTGCAGGATTGCATGTGTTGAGCTGCAGGGACTTGGTTGAAGTTGAAGTTCTCGTCGTCCTCCTCCGTCCACGTCCTCATCACCTGACACGACTGGAGCGCTAACAGCCGCGGCCAGCACGCAACCTGCAAGTGTGGAGGGACGAGATCCAGGAGACAGAAGCAGGAGTGTGTGTGAGAGAGAGATTCCCTGCTTTAGTTCAGACAGTAAAAGAAAATGCTGTCACTGCAGCTCATTACACACTGTTGTTGTTTTTAGTTTGTTTGTCTCTGCAACAATCGCTGAAAAACAACTTCCTTTTTTATTATCACACCAGTTTCCCTTCTTTATATTCTCATTATTATCATTTAAAATACATTATTTTAATAAAAGTGTTGCGTCCATGTGAACAAAACCTGGTCCTAAAGAAGCAGAAGCTCATTTCTGAGGAACTGTATGCTTGTGTGTTCTTTTAGGTGTGTATTTGTGAGGACAGCGGAATAAACCATGGCAAGTGAGGACCTTTTTGTCCAGTCCTCTTGGTTTTAGGGTGAGGGTTAGAATTATGTTAAGGTGAGGTTAAGGGTTACTGTTAAGCACTTAGTCTTCATGGTTATGGTTGTGGTAATGGACTTTGCATTTGCATTTGTCTCTTCTCTTTGTCCTTGTCGTCTTCTTCTTCTTCTTGTGTTTAGAGTCTGCTCGGTCTTTTTTCGCTTTGTTTTTGTTTTTTCGACAAAGACGTTTCTTGAAAGAATTTCCACATGCTGCTTCTGCCTCCGGAAAACATTTTTAAACTTGTTCCGTTTCTGTGTGAATAGAATGAATCCTGTGTGTGTGTATGTGTGGACTTGTATTTATGACCTTGTGAGGTCCAAAAAACAAACCTCTCTTTGTGGGGACATTTTCAACTTTAAAGGGCTTTTTCAAGGTTAAGACCTGATTTTAGGGTTAAGGTTAGTCACTTAGTTGTGATGGTTAAGGTTAGGGTATGATGTGTTCTCACTAAGTCATATAAACCAGTTTGTGTGTGTGTGTGTGCTGTCACTTGTGTCCCGAGCGTAATGGTTGTGAAGGATTATGAGGCTTTGATTCGCCGTACCTGTCGTGAGAAAAGTCGACTTGTGACCGGCGTGTCTGTCGGCGACGACCTCGGGCTACGGTCGTCGCTGCGTCACACGCCGCCGCCGTCTCATGTGCAGTGAAACCTAACAGGTCTGGACTTGTCACACACTCTGAATCAGTCACACATATGTAAGCACACCACACACACTTTCACAGGAGGGGGGCGGGGCCTGACTGTGTTTAACAAGTCTGCTACGACCTCATTCCACCCCCTTACACACACACACACACACACACACACCTGTGTGCTGAGCGTCAGGTCGGAGCAGTTTGCTTCACCTGACTGATGACGGCTCAGTCTGTCAGAGCGACACACAGGCTTTGTCGTGGAGGATTAGCTCGGCCGGCCTGGCTCAGCTCGGCTCGGGTTTCTGCCTCAGCTAGCGCCTCATGACAGAGGGAAGGAGGTCAGTGTTTGACCCGCAGGTGTTAAACTGGGACCACTTGTCCACCGCGGTGACTGGGCACTGCCGTTAGACAAGCTCAATGTGTGACATGACGTCTTCACTCCCAACACTCAACTGTTTTCCTCAACTGCCATGTGAAGCTGCACCAAATAATGAAAATAAATTGCGAAATAATCCACACAAGGGCTGCAACTAAGGAGTATTTTCTTGATTAAAAGATTCAGATTTCAAGATTTCTTTGTTATGTAGAGAAAAAGAAAACCAGGAAATGTGTTTTAATTATTAAAGAAAACACTAGCAATTTATTAACTTTCATTTCGTCCACACTGTTCATTATTTCCAGGATTTTCCCAGGTCTACATGTACATTTTTAAATGAATTACTTAAATTAAATTAAATTAAATTAAATTAAATTAAATTAAATTAAATTAAATTAAATTAAATGTATTTATATGTTTTATTCTGGTGTGACATATCATATATATACCATTTTTTTTTAACAGTTAATTACAGAATTTCTTCAGGAAAATAAGACATTATATTATACTTTCTAGCATAATCACTATGACATTACGACATTATTATAGGTCTTATTTTATCCAGGTTCAATTCAGTTTTCAATATTTATTTATTGTATGGAGCAAAGAAACCAGAAAATGTATCAGTTTAAAGCTTTTAATTATTAAAAAGAAAAACAAAAAAACCCACAATTGACTACCTAATCCACAGTGTTAATTATTTTCAGCATTTCCCAGGTTTACCTGTAAATTTTACAATAAATTACTTAAATTATCATTTCACAGACTTTAACTGTGTGCATTCACTACATAATTTTTTACCTTTAAATATTGCAATAACATCAATTAATACAGTATTTCTGCAGGAAAATCACAGTAATATACTATGTGTCATAGCTACCATGACGTTACAGAAAAGAACAGTATGAAAATATTGCTATGTTTTAGTAATATTCTATATACTATGAAGTTACAGTATTTATAGATGAAATTTGCTAAATTACATAAAAATATTGTTCTTTCATTGAATTTGTGGTACTTCCAGACAGTTTTCACCATTTACTGTAGAATAAGTGGTAAAATTGTATATTAATCAGAATGTGTGTGACTTGTGTGTTTAAAAAAACGTGTGTGTGTGTGTATATATATATATATATATATGTGTATATACATATATATCCGTTGTGAGTTAAGAATGTCACTGTGATTGTATTTAATGTATAGGCCTTCAGCTCTGTGTACAGAGGAACATGAAAAAATGTCCAAATGTTTGTGTCGGAGTCTGAGGCTTTGGTTTGGCTGCTGAAAGCCACGCTGTCTGTGTCACTGTTTCACATGGTAAACAGTATCTGAGAAGTGTTGAGCTTGTGAAGTGTTCACTGTGTGTGTGTGTGTTGACTGATGCTGCTTCAGAGTGATTTTAAACTCTGGCTCTCTCTCTCTCAAACACTCGCAGCTCAAGTTTTTCTCTCTTTTATTCTCAGCTTGTGACGACGCACAAGAAAACTAATGTAGCTATAATGTTTGAAATCAACCTTTAATACAAATATTTACAAAAATGTTACTAAATGTCCCCCCCCCCCCAACATCTCTATATGTGTTTTTCTTTCCACTGCTGTTGAGTTAGTTTTCTAAGACGAGCAGTAGGTGGCGCTACCACCACAGAAGAAGGGTGTAGTCAACAACACCTGTTGATATGATACTCATCAATACAACATCTCACAACATTATGCGTTTTAATGGGCAAGTTAAAATCGGATTAAAAACATACGTGATTGGTACACGTTTATTGTTTTTCCATCTAAAACTACATTCCGTGTTCTGTTCCTGAATACGTAATGCGGTAATACGTAACAGTTTCTGATAAAATATAGATAACTACGCCATCTACTGTCTAAAACATGCTGCTACCTTTCTGTCTAAAAAGGTTTTTAGGTTTTTTTCACATTTTCTGTTTCCATTTATGAATTAAAAACAGGCTGAGTGTGCTACATGTTTATTGTGTTTCCGTCTAAACAGAAAAACCTACATTCTGTGTTCTGTTTCGTAGCGCAGTAAAAATGTTTCCGATTAAAATATCAGTAAATCTTATAACTACGCCATCTACTGTCTAAAACCTGTACCTGCATGAGGAGTAGTCCTTGCAGAGGATTATGCTAGCTATGTTTTGGTGGTAGAAACATAATTCATGTGAATAACCTTTCTGCCCAGAAGCATTTTACAATTTTTACATCTACATCTCTGTTTTCATTTACGGTTCATTAGTGGTTAATGTTTACAGTGTTTTTTTTCTCACCAAAACTTTGTGTCCCTGTATGTTCCGTGTTCTAACATAATTAAAAATTAATTTCTATGCCATCTCTTGTCTTAAACTGGTTCCTGCATCTGGCATATTCATTGCCAGGGATTACGCTGTGTTTTGATGGTAGTTTGGTTAGTTACACACTGGGTCTGAGGTTAATTACTGATTACTGAAGCTTGTGGAAACATAATTAACATCAATAACTGACACCGAATGCTACCACCTGCTCCTCAACACAAGAACCGAGCTGATAGAACACAGCGGCGGCAGCACAGACGGGCGATGGCTTTAAGTTTGTCAAAAATGGCTAAAAATCCACACAAATGACCTAATGTGTCTTTCATGTGAAAAACGCTTAGAAAATGCAAAAATAATTGGATGGAAACCAAGTTATTGATAATTTTTGTGCAGATAATCACATTTTATGGGACCACAAGTGGATAGACTGCCATGGATTTTGTTTGAGATTCCTGTTAATCTGGTTTTGAGATTGAATTTGAGTCTGGAAAGGGTGTGGTCACCTCATACTTTAAAGAAGCGTGACCAACGACCCCTGGGTGCAAACTGGATAGACCTACAACCAATCAGACCAATGATCCAGAAAATATTTGTAGAGCGACTCAAAATTTGCTTGTTGTAGCTTTCTCGTATCAGTGGTTTTCTAGTAATGGCGTCTAACGACTTTCGCCATATTGAAGATGCCAGATGTCATCATTGCGTTAAACCTGACTTTTGGTTCCCCTTCTTCAGGAGATTCTGTCGTTGGCCAAATTGGCCAAAACCAGCATCATGAAAACTTCTCTCCTGGAGAAAATAATCTCAAAAACACAGCTCATGTAATCGGCTCTGAAGTTTGGATGAGCGTATGAAAACGTGAATCTGCTTGTCGTTCAAACACTGGAGGACAGGAAGGATGTACATTAAGGGCCAAAGTACTCAAAGTCGTAAAAAAGTAATGACAGCGAGGATCGACGCTGGCGAGCAGCTCCGCTCCAACCTTGTGCCTACGCTCCATTATTTGAAGACACAACACTGAGTGGTCGTATCTTTTTACAACGCCCCTAATGGTTATGGAGGAAAATCATGGCACACATGATGACGCTGCTCTTTCCGCAGAGGCGATAATGGCGGTCACATGCCACTTAGGATGGAAGGGAGGGGTCGGTAATGGCAGTGAAAGGGCAGAGGAGGAGGAGGAGGATTAGGGTTTGAATTAAAATCATTACAGATACAGGATTAGGATGGCAGCTCGGGGGGAAGAGCTGGCAGAGCGATGTGGTGTAAACTGAGATGAGGATGGGTTAAGATGGCAGGTCCAGTCCTGCTCCACTCGCTCGGCCTCCCCGGGGGATAAACGGGAGATGAGAATGCCTGTCATTCAGTGCACTGGAGTATATTTATCCAGAGACTCCCACTGAAGATGTTTCTATCTCTGTGTTTGAGCTCTCGCCTTCCCTCCCCGTCCTCTTTTACATCTCTCATTTTTAAATTTTCTCTCTTTGTTTTTGTTCACCATCACGTTCTCCTTCTGTTGACGTCATCCAGACCACAATGAGGTTCTTTTCCCAGTCAGTAAAGTGGCAAATAAAGGTATTGTGTCTGTTACCAATAAGGTGTAATTACATAATTATAAAGCATAATGCCGGGTCAGTGAGGTTCTGTTGAGGTTATTTCGCTATGTGAGGTTCTTGTGAGGTTCTTGCTATGTGAGGGCTTTGGTTACGTCTCTGTCCTCAGCTGAGGTTCTACATTTCGTTGTGTCTTATTTAAGTGTGAAGTCTTTTGTTGTGTCTTATTTAAGTGTTAAGTCTTTTTTGTGTCTTATTTAAGTGTTAAGTATTTCGTTATTTTTGTGTGCCTTAAGCCGGGAGTCAGTGCAAAATTTCATTGTGTCCTCATAATGACAATAAAAAATTCTTGAATCTTGAGGTTCCAACTCTTGGTGAGGGTCTGAAGAGGTTCTGTTTCTTGCTGAGGTTCTGCCTCTAAGTGAGGTTCCGTCTTTTGATGACAGTTACCATTAAGGTGTAATTAAGAATATGATATGTCAGGATTCTGGGTCAGTGAGGTCTTCCATTGTGGTTCTGCCTCTTGGTGAGGTTCTGTCTTCGGTTAAGGTTCTGTTTCTCAGTGAGGTTCTGTCTTTTGTTAAGAGTTACCAATAAGGCATAATTATGAAATGATATGTCACGATGCCGGGCCACACCGTGGAATAGTGACTAGCACTGTTCCGGTCCAACCGAGGGTCTTTCTGTATGGAGTTTGAACGTTCTTGGTTTTTCTCCAGGTTCTCCAATTTCCTCCCACTGTCCAGAAACATGCAATGCATGAATGAATGAATGAATGAATGTCACTTTGCCTCCCAATTGTTGCCCTCTTGAAAACCCAAAGCTCAAAGTCTACTGCAAATTTGGTCAGAAGAGCTGGAAAGAAAGGTTTTGCTGTTTCACATTTCACATGTCCAGACTTCAGTTCAGTTCATATATACACCCACTGGTTAGTATAATCCACTGTTACATATGCCATATAGTAGAAGAGACATTCTTTTTTGAAGGTTGAAATCCCTCATTCTGTCACTTTAAAATATCGTGGGGATGGAGTTCCCTGATCACACAACATTTATCTGTATCTTCTTTGTTGATTGTGGTATTTTAGTGAGTGAGTGAGTGAGTGAGTGTGTTGATAGTCAAGAGTGAGACACAGAGAGAGAAGTGAGTTTGAGCACCAGTGTAGTATCTCCACTCCAATAACAATTACACACAAGTGGTGTGTTAAATGAGGCGGTCCAAGGTTCAGCGGCTGGGGCTAATCACTGCAGGCTGCTCCCCAAAACACCGTCCCAGGCCACGGATTTAGTCGCCGCGAAGAGCTTAATGTGAACCAGACTCCCGGAGAAGATTTGAGAAGACTCAGGGTGGAGAACGAAAAACACATTTCCAGCTCAGAGAAGGATAAAGACAGAGAGACACTCAATGTCTTTTTGGAGCAAAGGAGGGGAAAAAAATTGTCTGCTTGTGTCCTCACAGATGGTTCTGTCTTTGGTAGAGGTTCTGTCTTTGGTTGAGGGTCTGTCTTTAGTTGAAGTTCTGTCTTTGGTTGAGGTTCTGTCTTCAGTTGAGGTTCTGTCTTTAGTTGAGGTTCTGTCTTTGGTTGAGGTTCTGTCTTTAGTTGAGGGTCTGTCTTTAGTTGAAGTTCTGTCTTTGGTTGAGGTTCTGTCTTTAGTTAAGGTTCTGTCTTTGGTTGAGGTTCTGTCTTTAGTTGAGGTTCTGTTTCTCGTCCATGACCTTCTCCATCATCACGTCACGGCAGTATATCCTTCCTCTAACTGATGTGGACATCTGGTTCCCATCAAGTGATTCCACCAGTGACCAGGATTCAGCAGAGGTGACGAAGCTCATCAGGGTGAGGAGGAGGAGGAGGAGGAGGAGGAGGAGGAGTTTCACTGACAGCTGATCTGAAGTTCAGAGAGTGTCAGCTAGATCAGGTCCGAGTGAGGAGGAAGAGGAGGTGGACAACGTGTGTGTGATGTTTCTCAGATGCATTTGTAGTCGATCCAGATATTTTAAAGGTGAAGTTCTTTGTGAGGGTCTTTGTTCTATGGTGAAGCAGCTGGTGACTGGACCAGATGTTCTTCTTCTTCTTCTTCTTCTTCTTCTCTCTGTGGCTTTTTGCTGTCTGTGAGGAGCACGTTCATGTGGGCGAGTTTATTTACTTTTATTTACCCAGGGAGGTTATTTCTTTTGGCCCTGCCCTCACACAGTTAAACCACCTACACTTTTCAAACAGTTTTCTTGCTGTTTGCTGCACAGAGAGTTAGATATTTCGTCTCCAATTAAAAGTCCTCTCAAACACTTCAAGTGTCAGCTTACACTCGAATAACACAACGACAGATTTTCTCTCTAACTGTTACGGTATTTACTCATGCAGACGGTTGTGAATTATCCATCTTTGTCCTGATACAATAGAGATGCGTCACAAAAGTTATTTTACCTCGGATTGATTAGCATTTGTTCATGTTGGTTCATTTTCTCAATAGACAAAAAATCTCAAATATTGGTGTAGGCTGAAACTCAAATGTGCCTCTCATACCTGACAAAAGTCATATTTTCACAAATCTACAAGGTTTTGGTTTTATCACGAGTTACCGTGATAGTTTTTATTCTTTGTGAGTTCCAAGAAAAACATACATTTTGTCTTTTTCAGGGTTAAGGGTTAATGTCAGGCACTTGGTTGTGATGGTTAAGGTAAGTGTAAGGGGTTAGGGAAAGCATCATGTCAATGATGTGTCCTCACTAAGATTTAAAATCAAGTGCTTTACTGTATTTGTAGCTTTGTGAGGACCGTGACGCGTATAAACCATATGAGGACATTTTCGGGAAAGTGAGGACATTTTGTCTGGTCCTCACATCTTTAAAGGGTTTTGTGGGAGTTGAGACCTGGTTTTAGGGTTAGGCACTTAGTTGTGATGGTTACAGTTAGGGAAAGTGGCGAGGGAATGCATCTGTGAAGGTCCTCACTTGGACTGTGTGTGTGTGTGTGTGTACAGTATATTCACTCGTGCCTGAAATGTCCGGAGTCTCTCAGGTTCATTTATGCTCGACAGCAGTGGGAAACCGTTTTATATGCATTGAAATTTGCTCAGTCAACTCCCAGTAGACGAGCCATTACCTCAGCGACTGTTCGCCCCCCCGTCCCCCTCCCCCGCCGCTCTGAGCGCTGAATATGTGCAGGAGGAACTCCTGCGGCCTCCTCTGGTCGTCCGGCCGCTGACACTGGAATGCTGCGCAGCAGGTGTGAATATGAAATATGGCCGCTCGAGCAGAAGCGCTTGAATGTGAGCCCGGCACTTCTAAAGGCGGCTGGTGAGAATCCGAGCCGCGCCTCTGTCCAGGAGATATGTGCAGATCTGAGAGAGTGTCCGGTTTGTCTGATGGACGAGACTATGACAGCCTCTGTGTGTGTGTGTGTGTGTGTGTGTGTGTGTTGGGGGGGGGTGTCCCGGGTCAGATTGAGCGGACCAGGTGGCACGGCTCGGCGTTGGCATGCAGAGAACTCGGAGGACACGTCTAAGTTTAGCCCTTTACATGATGTTACATGTGCTGTTTTCTCTGGAGCTGCTGTGGAACGTAAAGAGAACAGAGATGAGATTCAAACGTGAAACGTGAACGCGGAATAGATACGATATTATCGCGTATCGCGATAAAAAACTGCATCACGGTGGATTTACAGTATCAGTTATTATATGTTATTATTTAATGGGACATGAAATCGTACACAACATACTGTCCTAGTGATTTTATTTACAGTGCCACAAGGGGGAGCCTTTATCTTTGTATTGATTCTTGTTACGATTCTTGTTTTGTTTGTAACATTAGCAACGTCACGTTAAATTTTTTTGAGCAACTTGGGTAAAAAAATCTTTTAAACGTTATCGATAAAAACATGTTTTTGATAAAATTACAATTTTTAAAAAGTTGGAAAGTTTTTGTAACAAGCAAAGATTTTGTCAACTTAATTAAACGTTTTTGAAACCTTTGTTACATGTTTTTCAAATGTTTTTTGTGTAATAAAAGCAAATACCACGATTGTATAACATTTTTGGAAAAAATGTTTGTAGTGCAAGTTATTTTTTGTCGCTCACGTTTTTATCACGTTACCACATTTTGTGGGACATATTTATAATAGTTTTTCTTAATTTAGCATGGTGGCTGTCTTTAAATGTACTTGTAGTTTCATAATAGATAGATAGATGGACAGACGGACGGACAGACAGACAGATACAGTGATGTTGTTTCTTTTGAGACAAACAGAGAAACACTTGTTGTGACACTTGCGTCTCTGCGTGAGCGGACGCCGACGACTTCTCCCTGTTTTTATTATTGTGTGAAGACAAATAAGTCTGTGGAGACGTCGTATGTGAAATTGCACCAAACAAATAACCTCCGAACTGTCTCACACACACAGACACACACACATACAGAGACCTCCTACCTCTTAAACAGGACCTGTGGGACTTTTAAATCAAGGATGTGCTCTTTCTCACTCCCCCTCCTCCTTCACATTTCTCACATCATTTTGGCTTCGTCTTTCACGTTTCTCCCAATAGTCAATCTTTCACTCTGCCACTTCTGACTCCCCCTCTCCCTTTCTCTCTCTCCCTCTCTCCCTTCACAAACACTCTGTCTTCAAACCTCGTAATCCTCTCTCACCCTTTTATTTCTCTCTCTCTCTCACTTCTCAGAACCTTGAGCACAACAAATTTTCCGAGACTTGACTTTTTAGCGTTTCACCATCTCCCCACAGAAACGCCTATTACTCAACTGAGTGAGCTCTGCTGCACTTTGATGTGTGAGAGACCTCACTGGTGGATAAGTGCTGGTGTGTGTGTGTGTGTGTGTGAGGGCTTGTCATGGCGACGTGATTGAGTCCAGACGTTTGTTGGTTCCTCTACCCCCACCACCCTCACCCCCCTCCTCCCTCTCTCTGGTTGTGTGTTCTCAGCGTGTCGGGTCCAGGATGGGTAAATTTGTGGGCGGGGCTAGGACTCCCTGGGGTGCAGTAAAGTGATAGGGGGGCAGCACAGGGGGTGTCGAGGGGGGCTCTGATCACCCCTGGGGAGGTGGGTCAGAGGTGAGAGTCTCGGCCTCGCCGCAGCAGGATCAGGGCCGTGTTAGTCAAACATGCTTCAGGTGGGGGCCGCTCTGCTTAGTCTACACCACATCTGTGTGTGTGTGTGTGTTTTTATTATTAGTCCATAAACAACACCTTTTCAAAGTAAATGCCTCACTTCCAGGATACAAGCAGTTAACGGTAATCGGTCTGTTTGGGACTCGATCAGCTGTTTATCATGGTCGTGTAATTGTGTAAAGTGTCTGGGACATTTTCTCCCAGTTTGTCTTTCACATATGATGAACGCAGCGGGAGACGTCTGACTGAGACATCCAGGCGGACGTCCAAGCGTTTCCTCTGAGCTGCTCTCATGTGAGCTTCTCTAGGACACTCTCCAGAAATGTGAACGCTGAGCTGCCAGGAGCAACCTCTGCATTCTCTCCCGCAGCCTTTACGGACGACGTTTGTCCATAAAATCCACGCCAGATTAATTCTACGATATCTTAAGAAAAGGGTCATCCTGACTTTAGAATAATAAAGTGACGTTTATCGACCGTTCACTCTCCCACACCAAAGTCCATAGAGAAAATCAGTGTTTTTAGCTCACGTGGAAACAGCTGGTCCTGGTCTACTGCTGCCTCGTGTGGTCAGTTAGTGCCACTGAGGTGAACCTGAATGAAGGTTTTTTTTAATGCCGAATTAACAAAATAAGACATTTGAACTGTAATGAGAGAGTCAGCAGTGGATCAACAACTCCTGTGAGCTGTGATGTTAAAATTGATGATTTTCTCTGTGGAGTTTGGTGTGTGAGAGCAGAGCAGCTTACGAACGTCAGTTTCCTGTCAGAAGAGTTTAGCCAACAGATGAGAAAAAGTGATAAAAAAACATTCTCTTAGGAGATTATGGACTTAATCGGTCGTGGCAACAATCTGTTTTTCCTGTTTTGTTTCCTGGCAGAGTCAACGCTGACTTTAATACCTCTGTAAATACAGCACTTTTTTCGTAAATAACCAAAAAAGAGGGGACGGCAGAGTCAGAATCCTCTTCATGGGAAACAAGCGGGGAGCGTTTCACGGTGAATTGAGTTTTTTTGTTAAACTTCACCGTCCGTCGCTCAGCGGCTCCTAAGATGGACGACAGTGAGGTCAGAGCGTCACCTGCACTCAGACGCTGACCAAACACCGGCTCTCAGCCTGAATAATGGGCTGTCACTAACCCATGACCTCAGCTCAGGGTCTAAGGTGTCAGGTCGATATCGGCCGAGCGACTCGTGTGACGTGTGTGTGTGTGTGTGTGTTTGTAGTCGGTACAGATTTAACACAGTGATCAATCATTTAACTTCTAAATCATGACAAACTCACATTAAAGTGCTTTCTTAGGTATAAAAGTATCGTCTCTGTCAGTGTTACTTTGTGTAACAACGACCGTGAGATGTTTAGGTCGTAAGTGCTACGCTGAGATAACCGCCATTTTGGATTTAAGACAGTGATTTAGCAGCGCTAGTTAGCGACACAAGGCTACAATAACCAATGTCTATGAATGAGCATGTTAAGACAGTGACTTAGCAGTGCTTGCTAGCTGTGCTAGGCTAGGATGACCGTTGTTTTGGAATGAAGACAATGACATAGCAGTAAAAATTAGCTCTGCTTGTGTACGATAACCGCCCTCTGTGAATGAACATGGCCAGAGTGTTAGCTAACAGTATGTGGTAGCTGTGATTGATTATACAAAACAAGGACATTTTTTTAGCTACAGTAGTTTAAAAAAAAATAAATTAAAAAAAGCTAAATTACGATCAGTAGCTAATAACTAACTTTAACTTGATCACAAGGGATTAGCCAATAGCCAATATGATACTTGGTATTTGTCCAATACTTATTTCATAAAATGACTAGATCAGATATCGTAAAAGATTAATAAAAACGTAAATGCTTTATGTAGCTCAGTATGTGTAAAATGTGGCTGTTTATTTCTTCACAGAACACTTATTTAGAATATTTGTGTTTTAAATAGCTGTTTATGTCGAGGTGGTAACTGCGTCATCACAAAAGTGTTGTTTAAAGTTGTAAAAGTAAAAGTGTATTTGATGATATTTGTACCAATACAGTACCTCCGGGCGTCGTTACACAATTTGGTGTCGGCGTATGTCGATGACATCACGCTGTACGTCATGATCCGTGTATGTTCCATGTATGTGATTCTGCTGCATCTCGTCAGCAGCAGCAGCAGCAGCAGCAGGTACGAACACTTAAGTGTTCGGGGAACATTGTGTTGTTGTTATAAACTACCACCATGGCAACCGGAACAACCATGTTTGATGCACAGAGGGGGGGGACAGGGTTTTGGAGTGAATCTGTCAGTTACATGAGGTTTAACACTGAGTGAATGATGAAGCCCTGCTGTGTGTGTGTGCATTTGTGTGTGTGTGTGTGTGTTTGTGTGTGTGTGTTGATGGACACTAACCCCATGTTGTTGCTGTTGTTGACACTTTGACCTCTTTAACACCAGAATAGAGTTACCAGTAATTAAGCAGCCACACACGGAAGACATGAGGTCCTAAAACCAAAATGTGTGGATAGTTTTCAACAATAATTCTGTAGTTTTCAGTCAAAGTATATAGATAATTTTTGTTTTTGTGAACAACTGAGAAAAAAGCTAAAGTTTGCAACATGTCAGCTAATTATAATTCTTATTATTCAACTGACTGAACGACAACTTGAGCTCAGTTTCCAGTTCACTATCATTCATAATATATATATGTTTATATATATATATATATATATATATATATATATTCACTATTCAGTATCACATTATATCATATTAACTTTTTCATGTCGTATTGTGAACTATGATTTAGTTGTCACGTTTTTCTGTAACATAAAGTATCTTGTCATGTTTGTTTTTCGTATCATATAGTATGTATATATAGTATAATACCTTTTGCTATTGTGTTGTTGTGTCACGTTTTTCGTATCGTATAGTATAATACCTTTTCAGATCATCTTATTGCGTTATATTGTGTCGTTTCTTATCAACAGTCTTATCATGTCAGGTTTTTCCGTATCGTAACATATCACACTGCTACCTATTGTATCGAATCATATTGTTTCTTATTTTATTGTATCTTATAGTCACACGTTTTATCTTTCCAAAAACGACATATCTCACTGTCGTATATGTGTCATCATGTCCTTGTCTTGTCTTATAATATGTATATTACACTGGAATGGAAACAAAAATACTGTTTTTTTACACTGTATCGGTTAATGTTAGCAGAAAAGTAGAAAGGTATTAACAATTTAAACTTCAATATATTTTTGTCATATTGTATTTACAAATTTAAATATAGTGTAAAAAATCAAATAAAAAATATATGTATATTTTTATATTACTTAAACTAACATATAGTAAATTAAAGTATTTCTTTGTAAAATGTGTCAATTTTCTCTTTGTAATATATCACACATTTTCCTCATTTTCCTTCATCTCCACAGTTTATACGACTTTAATCTTTCATCATTTTTCCAAAAACAATTACGAAAAGTTTTCGGAAATTATGGCGCAGAAAAATAAACGTCCACTCCTGTCCTGTTTCCACTTTCTGTCTCTTTCTGAAGGGACACACGGAGACGTCATCGACACACACACACAGACACACACTATACATGAAGCTTTGACATAACACACTCTCTGTCTGTCTTACACACACACACACAGCTGTGACACAGAGGGAACCACGGTGTGAGTGGCACAGGCCGGAACCACCAGGATCCATAAACTGACCGTCGTCTTCTTCTTCTTCTTCTCTGCTGCTGTTTCTTTTCTTTCTTCTTCTTCTTCACATGAGTAGAAATGTGTTTTCAATCTGAGACCAATTATTCACCTCCTCTGGTTTTTGTTCCCAGCAGAAAAAAAACAGGAACAGAGAATTGTCTATGCTCCATTTTTCCCATCTCTGTGCTGTCAACGCCCAGTCCAGGCCTGAGCCCGCTGGCACACACACACACACACACACACACACACACGCACGCACACTATGTTTAAATACACCGTGTGTGTGTGTGAGAGAGAGAGAGACAGATGTGTGTGTGTGTGTATATAATTAGCCAACTAAGTAATAATGGCTTTAACCTCCCAGAGGCGAAAAACCATGAGTGATGGTACAGGTGGAGGTGGGGAAGGGGGAGGGGCAGTAGACGCCTCCCACCCCCTAAACCCCACTCCCAAAACCCTGAGGGCAGCAGGTTGGACAGACACCATCTGGTGACATCACTTGACCGGCCTAGAAAGAGCTCCCCCCTGAGGCTGTGATGGGGAATTACAGGGTAATAGGGTTTATCATGGTGTGTGTTCTGGTATGTGTGGCTTTGTGAGGACCGAGTGTATTACCAGACAGAGTGAGGACATTTTGGGGAACGTGAAGACATTTTGTCTCCTCACATCTGTAAAGGACAAGTTAAGGGTTAGGTACTTAGTTGTGATGGTTAAGATAAGGGTAAGTAAGGGTAGTTAAGGGGTTATGGACAAAAGTTTTGTTTTCGTGACAAAAACCAGAGAAAGGGGTTTTTTCTCTATTCTTTTTTTCCTCTTCATCTGTTTCCTACCTTCCTTCCTTTCCTCACCTCCTCTTCCTTCTCATCACTTGTTCTTTTCCATCGATCTCCCCCCCCTTTTCTTCCCTTTCCTCTCTTCTAATCACCTCTCTCACTTCCTCTCCTCATCATTTTTATTTCTTTATTGATCTGCATCTCCAATTTCCTTTCCTCTCTTCCTCATCTCCTCTTTTTTATCCTCCTCCTCTTCTGCTTCTCTCTGTTTACACTTTTCTGTCGCTCGTTTTCTTCTACATTTCTCTTCCTCCGTGTCTTTTGCCTCTCCTGTTGCTTTCCTTCTATCCATTCTTTCTTCTCCTCTCTCCTAATCGTCTTCCTCTCCTCCTCCTGTTTCCTTCTCATCCTTTTATTATTTTTCTTTATCGATCCGTCTCCAGTTTCCTCTTCACTTCCTGTTCTACAACTTTTCTTCAGATCTGTCTTTTCCTCTCTTCTAATCACCTCTCTTCCCTTCCTTCTTCTCCTCCTCTTCCCTCTCATTATTCTGTCACTTCTTGTTTCAGTTTTTCTCTCTTTTCTTCGTCTACATTGTACTTTTTGAAAAACCCTTAAAGGGCCAGTGCAATCTTTTTACACTTCTCCTTTATTCCTCTTTATCATTCCTCCTTCTCCTCTCCTTTATTTCCTAATTCCTTTCCCTCTCCTCTCCTCCTCTTCCTGCTCTCTCATCACTTATCCTTTTTCGCCTGTCTCCAGTTTCCTCTTCTTCTCTTTTCTTCTTGCTCAGCTCTTTTTTCCTGAACTATTTCCAGATTAATTTTTTCCTAATCTAATTTCTCTTTTTCCCCTTAGTTCTTGTCTTTTTCCTCATCAATCCTTTTCTTCTCCTCCTCCATTTTTTAATTTTTTCTATCGATCTCCGTCTCCAGTTTCTTCTCTTCTTCTTTTCCTCCTCTTTTCCTTCGTGTTCAGCACTTTTCCTCTAATATTTCCCTTCCTTCTTACTCACCACTTTCTTCCTTATTCTTCTTTTCTTCTACATTCCTCTTCTGCCTCTTTCTCTTCTCTATTTTATCCAACAATCTTTTTCCTTCTCCTTCTCTTCCTCTCGTTTTCTCCTTTTCCCTTTGACTTTCACTTTTCTTGGATCGTTCTTTTCTTAAATTCCTTTACAAAATAAACTTCATGAGGTGAACCCATGAATTATTTTCCTCTCAGAGGGAACAGAGGTGAGAAGAAGAATAAACACCTTAAAACCTTAAGGGATTAATTATCCCTGCTATATCTTTTTATGTGTTGCACGTTTACGTCTGACAGCAAAAAACAAAACACCTGAATATGTCGTGTTTGTCAGGAGAAAAGACATGAAATAGAATTTCTGCTCACACAAAGAACATTAAGGCCTTTATTTTTGGAAATAAAGGAAGTCTCTGTGAGGATTCTGATTCGGATTCTGGTTTCCTGCAGAAACTTCAGTAAAACTGTGAATAGAATAATAAATAAAAGAAAAACTGTATTTGAAACGTGAATTGTGCTCGTACACTTTTGCCGGTTTTAAATTTCTTCTGTACTAATGACTTATTCTTGTTATCTTGTTTCTTTTAAGAACAAAAAAGCTTTTATTTTGAAATATCATCAGTCCTTTTTATGCTGTAAGTGGAAAATTATGATACAATTTTTACATGTTGTCCACTCTTTCTGAAAGGTCCCAAAAAAGTTGAACTTGTTTTCACTTGAGTGCCCCCTACTGTCCAGACTAGATGCTCAGTGCAGACCCCGCCTCCTCCCTCTTTTCTTTCCCCTGCGTCAGTAAAAACACAAACAGAGCAAACGTGGATAAAGAAAGCAAACATTAGTGAGGGGGGGTGCGACTGAAAGGACGGATTATCCATAGATGTGTGTGTGTGTGTGTGTGTGTGTGTGTGTTTGTGTGTGTGTGTGTGTGTGTGTGTGTGCTTTGTTAAGAACTGATTCATTGATAAGCCTCCGCTAAGTAGCCGTGAGTAATTCAGCCAATCAGTGATCATTAATCCCCAAGACCAATGGATTTAGTCTTGTTTTTACTTTTTTTTTTTACACCCTGAAACCCCTCCCCCAAAAACCCTGAAACCCCTCCCCCAAAACTGCTGCTGCTGCTCAACAGAAGTTGAGCAGGAAAACGTCATTTATAGATGAGTATCATATCTATATGTGTTGACATGAGACAATATATCATTTTAGATTATCATGGTAAAGAATCTGTGATGACTTTTCCTTGTTTTAAAGGCTGTGACATTGATGGATATTAATAGAAAACTTAGACACTAAGGAAAAAACTTAGATTTTCAGGATAAAACGTGTTAAGGGAAAAACATGGACATTAAGAGGACGAACATGGAAGTGAGGGGAAGTTAACGGGAAACAAGGAATTTAAGGAGAAACATAGAAAGGAAAAACAAAGGATATAGAATAAAAATTGTTTAATAATAATAGTCCAAAACTAGTTACAGTTACTAGTTACTTTGGAAAAAAGTAACTCAGATAGTAACTCAGTTACTTAAACCAAAAAGTAATGCGTTACTGAGAAAGTAACTTTTTAGTTACTGTAAAACGTTTTTCCAATGCTACCATTAAATAAAGGTTGATTGATTGAGTTCCCCTCTAGCCGTCATTTCAGCTCTATACTGATGTTTCCACTACATATCTGAGGGGAAAAAACACGTGCTTTTATTTTTCCATTGGACTGATATAGCCTGATATTGCTTAAAGAGATCCAAATAAACAATTAAACATACTGTGCTATTGTTTTATGAAGTTGTGCCTGGCTATGGGTCCGTCTTTCGAACTCCAAGCGCTGCCGCTTGGGTGGAGTGTGCGTGTGTGTGTGTGTGTGTGTGTGTGTGCTCGTTGCTGTGACTCTCATTAGCTACCTTAGCTGCTAACTTTGTCGAAGCATGCCGCTTCTCCAGGTGCTTCAGCAGATTGCTGTTGCTGTTGTTCGCCGTAGAAAGTATTTAAGTAAATGTTGTTTCTTCCTCTGCTCTCCAGTTGAAAATAATGTGAAAACCTCCACGAGGAGAAACTTGTCTTCCCCTTCTCACTCGCCATCATGCCGTGCCCTGACCTGTCCAGTCCTCTTCATGGCGCATGTTTGATTACGTGTGGGACGCTAGAGGGCGACAAGTGCTTTGTTTTTCAATTCAATTCAACTTTATTGATTGCTAAAATGTTCGCTAAATTACTTTTTAAAAATTGTAATTTATTGATTGAATGTATTTTTTTTTTATCCTCTATATATAATATTGAATGATTATCAATGCAGCAGCATCACAGTAAACGCTGAACGAGTCACTTAATAGACAGTGACAACGTAGTCGTTCAGAGAACACAGAGGAATAAATCTCTCTGCCTAATGACGAGCGCGGAACAAAAAAAAACCCTGATGTCGCTGGAGATTACAATTAAGTGCTGAACGTTTACGTCTCGGCTGAAGGATGAAGGTTTCTCACGCTTGCAGTGGAGTCCGTGCCAGACGGATCAGAGTCTGACTGTGATCAGAGTGAAGAGAGCAGCGGGGGAAAGACGAAACCAAGAGACGCACAGTCCAAAATGTCATCTAACTCATCGTGGCTCTGTATCTTATCAATATTTAATTCCTGTCATTCAAAAAAACATCTGGCAAACATCTGGAGCTGTAACAGCTCTAACAGTCGTCTCCTGTAACAAACCAACCATATTTGAGTCTTTATAAGAACACGTTTAAACTCATCTGAGACGTTTTTCACAGCCGCCGCCCAAACCCTCGTCCACTGATCAGGTCGTAAACGGAGATCGTTCACTAATGATCGTCATAAAATACGCTGAGTGAGCGAAGGAAGTATATATGTGGAGGCCGATGGAGATTCATTCACTCATAAAGAACAGAATCCGAGGCTAAATCACGATAAATAATGAAAAATAGTGACATTATGAGGCTACATCATGATATCTCAAGCATTAACAGCACAGAAATGAGAAAAAAGATGAATTAAAGCTACTAATGTTACAGAAAACATCATTTACGTCTGTGTTTCACACTTTTAAAAAAACAAAAAAACACCACCACAACATTAATTGTGACGAGTAAATTTGTGTTTAATGAAGCTAAAGTTAATAAAGTTTATAAAGCTTATATAATATTTATTTTTTTTGTCTGAGGACCACAAATGAATCTCCTGTGCTCCATTTGTGGGTCCCAACCCAGTGTTTGGGAAACTTACGTCACCAAAAACTTTTGTTATGTTACTAACATCGTCAAAAATTGTTGTTAAAATACAAAAATCATAACAAATCCAGTGTTAGGGGGCAGAGCTTTAACCACAAAGGGGGCGGGTCTATTTAGGCAAAGTCATAGATAATATGAAGAATAAAAAATAACAAAAATAATACTGATACAAAGAGGCCAAATCGCAATAAAATATAACTATAATATCAACGTTGCAAGATGATCATAATATCTGAAGAATTAACGGCTTTTGCTACTAATGTTCCAAAAAGAAAAATCTGAGTTTCCCACTTTTTTACGAACTATCGTGACCAGAAAAACACGATATTAAGCGTGACAAGGGCAAATTTGAGCATCACATCGTGTCAAATTTACCGAAAATCTTGAACTTGAAATTTACCATAAATATGATAAAATTCTGCTACAACATAAATATTTATGCGTAAAAGTGCAATTTTGTCTATTTCACGTGTTGTTTTAATCAATAAGTATAATATTTAATGATATATAATGAAACTAAATAGTGTCTGAAATGACGTTTTCGTAATACGTAAAGAGTCCAAACCTGGTTCATTGTCTCTTTCCCCGTTCTCTCTCTCTCTCTCTCTCACTGTGGCATGAGTGAGAGAAATTCTTCTTAATCCCGTCTAATCTCCATCGTTACTCCGGGGTCGGCTGTGATTGACAGCCCGCGGACACGTCCAAGGTTGAAGCTAACGTTTGAGGCTTAGTCGAGACACTGAGGGGACAAAGCGGGGACGTCCCACGGTGCCTCGGGCTGCGGACGTACGTGATACCGCGGAAGCGTTTGACCCTTGATCGTCAAAACATCAGTCATCAACTCTGATGGAGGAAATCTGAGAGAAGAAAACAAGAGCTTTGGTTTCTTTCTTTCTTTGACTGAGACGATAATTACAGAGAGAACCATTACAACGTGGACGACACACACACACAAACACACACACACGTTTGTGGCGGATACACCAGTAGGACGACCGCTAATCCCGCAATCTGTGTAATGACAACCTGATACCCCCAGGAGGCCCCGGCGAGCACACACCTCTCTTTATTCCACTCGAGCCTCACAAAGACTGAACATGAACGAGTCAGCGGCAGCAGCTGCGTCTCAATCCAGAGAAAAACCTCACAATCTGTGGCGTAAACCTGGGATTAAAGCAAAGATAAAGTGTTTAATCTGCATTTATTCCAGTCAAATTACTCTAGGCAATCGGGTGTAACTACAGTTGTATGACAAAATCGTGATCATCAATCATTACCGTTTTTTCTTCTTTACGACACAAATTCAAATTCAGAAACCACAGAATCTGTGGAATATACATAAAAAAATACCTTAAACATGAGATTAAACAGGTTTTTTAACCAAAGAAAATGTGTTTAATCTGCATTTAATCCAATTGGCTCTGATTGGTACTGGTGTGTAAGTTCTATATAATGTACGACTCGTCAGTTTTACCTCTTGCAGTCCGTCAACAACCAAAAAAACAAATTTTCTGTCGTGTGTATTGTATCACATTTCATCTTTAGCAAATAAAAGCAGTATAAAATATAGCAGAATATTGAACTTCTGGATATTTAGATTTTTGATTATTTTTGACGATTTACTCTCAGGTTGAAAAGTTATAAACCTGTAGTAACGTACGCCGATGACGCTTTTGAGGAAGAAACAAGACAGAAAACTGAAAAAAGGACGTAATGTCATCATTTTAAGTCAAAATCTGTGCAAATGAAGCAAGAATGTGCAAATTTTTTATAGATTTTTTTATTTATAGCCAGATTTTTGTCACTGCGGTTCTTTCCTCTCTCTGATCGTCTGCCTGACGCACGACCCAAAAAAGTCCCCGCCCGTCCCCCGTGTGGACGAACACAGGTGAAGTATTGAAGGCGTCCGCGGCCTGACAGTGATACTGAACTGTGAGCCATTAGCGGCTGCAGGGACGCGACCATCCGGCCCTCGGAGCCTAATCTGTCTCCGCTAAAAGCCTCACAAATGCAACCTTATACTGCACCTGTGGGAATAATGTGTGCCACCAATCACTCTCCCCGGGAACAAATACCTGGCATATCTCTCTCTCCCCCCCCCCCCCCCCCCCCCCCCCCCACACACACACACACACACTTCTTCTCCCATCCACTCAGTTTACAGTAAACACCAGGCAGAAAATCTTCAGGCTCCATTTTTCCCAGAGTCACAGATTCATGCTGTCATATCAGGCTAATGAAAACTCACTCTGCTCCTAAAGAGGCTAAAGAGGCACATGCTAACCAGGGGATTAGCCCCGCGACGCTGGGGGACTTTAATTTCAGCAGCAGCGTAAATTATCGCCGCTGAGCGCTCACATTGATATATGGCTTAGTGCCGACTTGCGTGTGGTTTCTGCCGGCGTGGGTGGATGTGTTTCGGGGGGGGGGGGGAGGGGGGGGAATCAGCGTAGTTTCACATGAGCCTAAGGATGATTGTGAGTGACGTGGTGAAGTCCTGTGAACAAAAACCAGAAGAGCCGAAGCCTGAGACTGAGTCACCTGCAGTCACAGAGTCAATTATCCCAGGTTTTTATTGAGGATCCTCTGCCGTCGTTAGTGTTTGGAGGATCTCTGCGTCTTCAGAGAACTCCCCAAACAAATCGACAAATCAATGAGTAACTGTCTGCACACTCCACCGCCAGCTGCTTCTGTGGCGAACCGCCGCTGCTCCTGGGTGTGTGAATATTAAAAGGCCGCAGAGGAGCCCTCCCGCTGAGGGGGGGGGGGGGGGGGGGTGCGTACTCAGCGGATTTCCACCACATAAATAAATCATTACAGAAGGTCAAGACGAGAGATCACATGATGTTGTAGTGTTTCAAGCCACGGCGAGCACCGGCCGTGCATCTCAATGCGCGGAAACAACCATCGACTCATTCATGACTTCTGTCATCTCATGTTTTCATGCAAACAAAACAGTCAATGGGTTTATAATACTTTGTAATAGTGTTATTATTGTTTTAAATGTAGCATCTTTCATGGATAAAATGCAGCTCAAAGTTCATTTTAAAATGTAATTTAACACAGAAATGCACTTATATGAATACTTAAATACTGTAGATCGCTGAGGAAATGGTAAACAAAGTGCTTGAAACCAGGGGTTGAAATCACTTTGTTTGTGTAATAAACCTCCTTAAAACCCAAGAAATTATGATATAAGAGTCTTTGAAGACATAAGGTTTTGCAAACTGACTCCACTTTGTCTCAAAAGTGGAAATTCCATCCCGTAAATTCTATCTTGGTTTTGTCTCACATCTCCCTTCTCCTCGTCTTCCAGGTTCTACCGGGGCGATTATCACATCGACGTCTGCATCAACGACTACCTGGACGTGTACTGTCCGCACTACATCGGCCCGGTTGCCGACGACAGGGCTGAGCGCTACGTCCTCTACATGGTCAACTATGACGGCTACAGCTCCTGCGATCACACGGCCAAGGGCTTCAAACGCTGGGAGTGCAACCGGCCTCTGTCGCCGAACGGGCCACTGAAGTTCTCGGAGAAGTTCCAGCTCTTCACTCCCTTCTCCCTGGGCTTTGAGTTCCGTCCCGGCAGAGAGTACTATTATATCTGTGAGTATCTGCAATACTGATTGTCCCGGCTGAAATGTGTCCATAATGTTTCACTGAAGGTCTGAAACATGGCTTCTTCAAAGTCAAAGTTCTTGATTGACCTCTTGAGCAACCTGTGAGTCTCCAGCATCCAATGTTGCCAGCGTGCATTTCTACATATACATGTGAACTGATGTTTTATTAACCAGAATTACATTATTTATTTACATGTCTGCAGACGTGCATGTCAATGTGACCGTGAATGTGAATGAATGAATGTGGTTTTTAGGTTTAAGCAAAAAAAACAACAACCCAACAACACATGGTTGAGGCTAGGAGAAGATCATCGCATCTTTCAACTTTCCTCCCCGTAAAAACATCTAAACGTCCTCGTAAAACAATAACGTCATCTGCAAATAGCACAATCTGTAGAATAAACACCATAACTTGAAACTTGAAAATGTCCTCATAACACCGTAACATCATCTGCATAAAGACACCAAAATGTCCTCATAATACTGTAACATCCTCTCCATAAAGACACACTGAAATATAATATTATTATAATATAATAGCTAACTTTATATGTATAAAAACACAATGAAATGTCCTCATGACACCGTAACATCATCTGCATAAAAAGACACCAGAATGTCCTTATAAATCATCATTTAAATCTGGTACAAATCTTCTGTCATTGGTTTTAGTTTGGTCTCACACTGTGACCTTGTTGCTCAGTGAATGTCTTGTCAACACTATCAGACGTCTCTAATGGCGTGAATCTTCCCCTAAAATACTGCTGTATTTGTCACTTACGAAATGCTGACACAACACAAATGAAAAAAAAAGCCAAATCATCACATTCAAACGTTTGTGTCTGCACAGAATGTACAAATGTAACATTTCCCATGGTTTCCAGAAAAGTAAAACACTCACTCGTGTCAAACTTTCCCCCCAATTCTCAACCAAGAACATAATGTTTTGGTTAACAGCACGGAAACTGAGCGAGAGAGGGAGAGAGAGGTTCACAACAACACCAGGCTCTACCTGAGACTCACATCAGAAGGTTGATATCAGTTCCATCTCAGAGAAAGACAGCAGCCATGTTTGGGTTTTGTTTTTGCAAGCTCTTGGAAAAGAAGGGGGGGCTGAGCCAAAACATAAGCCAGAGGGAGCAAAACATCTCTACTGTCGAGGTCTCCTCTGAAGCTTTTTTCTGCTCCTGACTGGCTGAGCTCAGCTTCCTCCACCTCGTGAGAAGACTTGGGAAAACAAGCAGCTGGGAAGTCATGTTTTTATAAGTGAAGTCAGTGCCCTGCAGGGGCAGAAGAGAGGGACTAAATGAGATACAGTGAGCTCCATGGTAGATTTGAGGAATTTAGCCCACACTCGCGCTCACAGGGACTTCATAAGTCTTTTACCGGGAACCAATAATGAGAACGAGCAGGTGTCAGTGGAGGAGAAATACTTATACAATAAGATATCAGATCCGAGGGAAAACGTATTTTCTTTCCTTTGTGCAACTTTTCTGCCTCCAGACACAGAGCAGAGGTTTGGAAAATCAAAAACCATGAAGAGATCCAGCTGGACTGTTGTAGGTATCTCACTTTTGGTCACTGGTTTACCCAAGTGACCAATGATTACGAAACATATTTATCCTTTATTTGACACATGTTGGGGAAGCCCTTGGTCAAATGGAAAGGGAACTTGGCTCGCTGGTTTGAGTCCCCAACAGGTCAAGGACTGGGTTACCGCTGTGCAAGGCACCCAATCCCCCATTGGTCATTGTTGATTGGACATTCTTAATTTACCCTACTACTCCTAGTGCCAATCTCAATTCCGGCTAAGTGGGTGGATTGTGTCAGGAAGGGCACCCGATGCAAAAAATCTCATCCGATGTAGCGCCCCCTACAGAGGGAGAGGCCAAAAGAAAAAACAACAACAACAACAACATTTACTACATGTTACCATTAAACCGAAACAGGCAGGTTCAAGATGACCAACTTTTTGGTTATCTTTTTTTTAAATTGCTTAAAATGAAGTTGTAATTCATTTAACAAACATAGATCTTATGAAAATATTATTTTTACCAATTGGAGATTATAGTGTTGCAGAAATGCCAGTAAAAATACTAAGCACAAATTTGCTCTGATGATTTATTTCAAGTTGGGTCGTGATAGTTTGTCATCTTTAAAAACATGGGCCTCCATGTAGAAACCCTGGAAAGTACCGTTCTGAGGTAGTGATAGGTTGTGTAATATAGAGTTAGATCTAACAGAGTTTCACTAAAAGAATGTTGATAAAAGCAACTTCAAGTAGTTAAGAAGTCGGTTTGTCGTCCAAACTCCGTCTTTGCTCGACTGAGTTTCCGCCAAATGAGCATCTGGAATCCCAGAACTCATCAAAATTGTCCTCATGCATGATGAACAAAATCCAAAATTTGCAGTGTTTTGTGTTGTGGTCCATTTACCCTTCACCGCATTTGTTGGCGAGTCGTAGCATAAAATGTGAGTGTTCAGGGAAACTGTGGTTTACCGTTAGCCTTGCCAAGGGATCGTTGATGTTCTTACAACTCCTTGGATGGCGATTAAAAAAAGAAATAAAAAATCATAAATTGCATAAATCTGCTTTGTTTCTTGAGTTGGCACCGGCTTAGTGCAGAAGATGCTCGTGCTGACTTTGAAGATGATTGATCATCTAAAGATAGATAGAGAGGAGAACGCAGACAGACAGTCCATATGGCTGCGAGCGATGTCGGCCCATGTGGACTTTTTCTCACTGACTCAGATTCATGATTCATCCGTCAGATCATCGCTCACCGAGGACATTTTTTTTCCCCTTCTCTTCCTCTGAGAACATGGGACCTGAGCATGGTATGAAATAACAAAAGACACCTCAGGGAACATACCATGACCTTGTACTGAGAACATTTAACATAATACCACTATTTGTCCTCATTGTGTGCGGTCGTGTTGTGTTCAGGAAATATTCCCATGTGCCAATTTCAAGTTTGTTTGTTTTTTATAAAAGCCCCGTTGTTTGAGTATAAAGATAATGTACATTTATGTCTAGCTAAACCCATTATCAGTCATATGTCTTAAATATACTTGTTGTTATGTATCACAGTTTTCATGAGCTTTAATTTAGAGTTCATGCAGCGCTTTAATCTATCTGCCAAGAACCTCGCTAACATAAATGAAGATAGCTAACAGAAAACAATATATCTACTAGCTAGCTAACATAAAAATAATATGCTAACACAAAATAAGCTAGCGAACAAGACAAAATAATATATCTACTAACTAACATGAAAATAAGATGCAAATAAGCTAGCCATGAAAACATAATAATATATCTACTGGCTAGCTCACATAAAAATAAGATAGCTAACACAAAATAAACTAGCTAACTAACAGAAAAATAACATGGCTAACATGAAATAAGATAGCTAATATAATATGAGCTATCTAACACTTGCTAACTAACATAAAAATAAGATAACCAAATCTATCTTCTCAACACTTTTACCTCTACTTCTGTCTTTTCTTACATTTTTATTTCATTTTTGAAAGATTTAATGATAATAAAGTTTTTTGAGATTCTCTGGTTCTGAGCGTCATTTCAGCTCCTTCTCAGTATCTTCTGTCAGACGTTTCCTACAACAAACTTTAAACGCTGTGGAAAGAAAAATACCATATTTTATGAGTCATTTCACGTGACGCACACTTATTCATCTGATAGTAAGACGTTCATTCATGGAGATTAAACTGCTGAATGTGTCAGCACAGCTTTTGTGACTGAATATTTCTCTGCCCGCAGGTTTTGTATTTTTTAAAGGCAAGTGTTTATCTTCTTGTATCCGTGTTTTTGAGATTACGTCCAGAGCCTCGAGGTGTTCCAACTATCACACGACCCTCACCTCTCTTTGCTCTGACCGTTTCCTCCGCGTCTACTGAAAAAATGAATGTTTATTTTTATCCCGGACTCTCGACGTGAACTGTATATTGACGCAGTATAGAAAGTACAAGAAAAACAGATCTGTCCCGCGTCAGATCGAGCCGTGTTTTTCTTCCCATCGGCATCAGAAACTTCTGGCTGCATTACAATGAAGTGCCCGGTGTTTTATCAGCTGCTGGTATCAGTGTCGCGTTACGTGTTAACAGTGTCCTGCTTTATCGGAGCCCAACAATAGCTGATAGCTAATACCTGTGTCGTACACATAATACGGTTTGGGAATCTGTTAAGTGTCTACGTACATGACACAGAGGGGAGGATCATGTCGACCTGTCTCTGTGAAGACAGACGCTCCTTTGTCCCGCGCTGGGCTGATTGTCATTTGCTCCAGGCCGGGGGGAGGGGAGGATGGGGGCACGTCAAATAGATGACACCTGCACTTGGCTGCAGGCCGTCTGTCCGTCTGGGTGACAGACTGACAGATATTTCGGGGGAAATCTGTTACTTTATCCAGCTTGACAGACGCTGACTTTAAGCTAGGAAGGGATTTCAGGAACAATGGCATCAGAATTATAGAAGTTGACGAACAACACATTGAGTGGAAAAGGGAATTTAGCCCTAAAAGCCCTAAAATATCCATATTTGTTTGTTTATTTTTGGAAAAACTGGACCCAGAGTAACAGATCTAAAATGCCCACCCTTACATTGTTGTTGTGTAAACAACTAGTACGTAGTAGTTTTAGGTCGTCTTCAGTAGAACATGATGTAGTTTTTGTGAATAATGTTCTCGTTTAGGAGGAAAATACATGATAAAATACGAGCGTCGCAGAACGCCAATGTGGTGTCGTCCAAATGGTGAATCGTGTAGGTTCAGATTCTTAAGATTGTACTTGTACTATGTTATACTATCTATGTTTTGGTTTCGCACACATTTATTTATAGAGAAAGAAAATGTAAAAGTTCTATGTTTTCTCTCACTTTGTCCTTTTTCTCTTGTTTGTTGATGCAAATCAGTAAAATTATAAAAGTTAAAAAGAGACAGACAGACACCCAGGGGGCTCGGCCTGGTGTCGGATCAGTGGTCCCAGAAGGTGAAAGTTCACCGGGATGACGACGAGGTCTGTGCTGAAGAGCTTCTCGCGGCCTCGCAGCGCAGCATGTTTTTCTAATAGAGCCGCGGCAGAGCAGGGGGAAGCTTGAGCCTAATCTCAGGGGATAGAAATCCAATTTTCAGCGGAGACAGTTGAGAGTCTGGCTCTCCCCGCGTGAGAGGGATGACTGTCTCCCCTGTAAAACCCCTCGCTCTTCAAACACTCGGGTCCCCGCTCCAGAACAGCCAGCGCAGATTCACATTGATAATGACACGAACCCCCGCCAGCGCAGAGCTGCAGTTTGCCTTTATAGTCTCGCGCAGCTGAAGCAAAGACAAAGGGCTTTGTTCGCCAAGAGAAACCGATGAGCACAAGAAAAAACATCAGATCCCAGATTATTAATATCAATACGTGTCTGATTCGTCGCACAGATACGCTAAAGCCCCGGACTAACACGCCATCCCAGCCCCGCTTACCAACGCTGGCCTCACAGTAATCACTGCAGACCCCAAACATGCAACCAAGTCTGGGTCTCACTTTCAGAAGAGATTCTAATCTTCATGTGGCCTCCAAGTAAAATAAAAGTCAAATAAAAATCAATCAATAAGGATATTTGGCCAGATCGTCAGCCCAATCCACCCTTAGATTATTTGACCAAATGTTCCTGTCAATCCCAGAGACTGGGTCAGAACCTACAGCTGGGTCATGACGAGCAGTTCTTTTGACTGTAAGGAGTACGTCAACAAACCAAAACATATTTAATGTTTTGAAACACATTTCATCTTCTTTATCACATATTTGCAGTTAAGTCTTTCAGTTTGGGTGTTGAAATCTCCATCATTTTATGATTCATTTTCCAAATAAATTTACAGATGTTTTTTTTTTCTTTATAATTATAAAAACAACACATGTAATAAAATGAGGTTTTGGTTCATTTATTTAACATGAATCCCTTGGAAATGTCCTATTTATTAATTAATTTTATTTTAAAGTAATGGCACTAAAAAACGTTATTAACGTTATATTATGGACATATTTGCTTGTTTTTCATCTTCAAATACTCAGTTGCCATACAAATTGGAAACATAACATTAATGTCACTTATTAAGTTGGACTTTCAAATGTTAAATATCATGTTTGATATTTATTATTCAGCATTGAGAATACTGTGTTAGCCGATTAGCAGAAAACCCACAATAACCAATCAGAGTAAGCTGACTAGCAGGTTTTACCAACTGGATGTAGCATCTTTTAGCCTTTAGCAGTAGCCTCGTAGATTGACACAACAATAAACTTGTAATTGCAAATTTTACGTGCTCACACATGGTATGTTTTAGAGTTTGTTGTCAGCAACGGTTTCTTTTTTTGTGTGTGTTTTTCAGTGCTATATACAGACGGGAGCTGCTAGCAGCTAGCCGCCGCCATGTTTGTTTTTATTATACAGTCATGTTTGATCATCCCACTCAAGTGTGCGGTCTTGCGTCTTGACTGGGTCGTCGAGTCTGAGCTCCCTCACGGTTTAAATATTAGAAATCAGTCCCATCTGTTGTTGTGTCTGTAGCTTCCCATGTTTTGGAAACTAGCCAATGTCTAAAAGTTGTACAGTGTGGATCAGGCAGAGCATGTGACGCTGGCTGAACGTATCGTTGCATAGATAGATAGATTGATAGATAGATAGATAGATAGATAGATAGATAGATAGATAGATAGATTTAACGGTTTAACTTTCTAAATACAAGTGCAGCTTCTGTTACTGTTACAGTCAGTGCATTATATCCATATTATATTCTGTGATCTTCCTCCTCATGACTGACCCACAGTTTGTCAGCCGTCTGCACGCGGGGACATTTCTACGTCGACTGCAAACTTGCAGACATAATTACATAATTTAGTCCAAACAGTTATGATGGAAATCAGCAGAACGTGGCATCGCATCACAACATCTGCACTCCATTGTGGTTTTCCCAGCGTGTTTTTGGCTGATAAGTTATTCATAACTTAATGAGAACAGCCTCGTTGTCACAGTGACTGATGACTGTGATGTCAATATTTATTCATCTAACATGTGTAGTCACTTTAAACCTGTGTGTCTCTATCAGCGGGGAATTAATAGACAAAGTGATTCCAGACATTATGTTGTTGTTATTGATCAATCATTCCGTAATGACCTTGGGTTTATACGGAGAAGATGTCGCCACCAGCTGTTCCAGGTGCTTCTTTACGCTAAACACGACCCTAGTTTACAAAAGAAGTCTCAGTTTCTGTTCATCCAACGCTAAAACACGACCCTAGTTTTCAATAAAAGCCTGTTAATCCACGCTAAAACACGACCCTAGTTTTCAATAAAAGCCTGTTAATCCACGCTAAAACACGACCCTAGTTTTCAATAAAAGTCTGTTTATCCACAGTAAAACACTGTACAGTTTTGAAATTAAAAGTCTCAGTTTCTGTTAATACACGGTAATATACAACCCTAGTTTTCATTAAAAGTCTCAGTTTCTGTTCATCCACGCTAAAACACGACCCTAGTTTTCAATAAAAGCCTGTTAATCCACGCTAAAACACGACCCTAGTTTTCAATAAAAGCCTGTTAATCCACGCTAAAACGCGACCCTAGTTTTCAATAAAAGTCTGTTAATCCACACTAAAACACCGTACAGTTTTGAAATTAAAAGTCTCAGTTTCTGTTAATACACGGTAATATACAACCCTAGTTTTCATTAAAAGTCTCAGTTTCTGTTCATCCACGCTAAAACACGACCCTAGTTTTCGATAAAAGCCTGTTAATCCACGCTAAAACACGACCCTAGTTTTCAATAAAAGTCTGTTAATCCACGCTAAAACACGACCCTAGTTTTCAATAAAAGTCTGTTAATCCACACTAAAACACCGTACAGTTTTGAAATTAAAAGTCTCAGTTTCTGTTAATACACGGTAATATACAACCCTAGTTTTCATTAAAAGTCTCAGTTTCTGTTCATCCACGCTAAAACACGACCCTAGTTTTCGATAAAAGCCTGTTAATCCACGCTAAAACACGACCCTAGTTTTCAATAAAAGTCTGTTAATCCACGCTAAAACACGACCCTAGTTTTCAATAAAAGTCTGTTAATCCACACTAAAACACCGTACAGTTTTGAAATTAAAAGTCTCAGTTTCTGTTAATACACGGTAATATATGACCCTAGTTTTCAATAAAAGTCTCAGTTTCTCAGAGAGAATTGGAAAATGTGATTTCTTCCACCTCCATGATAAATGGTCTCAGATAAAAAAAAGTAGTCAAATGTTCATTCGTTGTGACATTTGTGCAAAAATCACCTTTTAATGGAGTCGGAAAAAGATAAAGTTATCAGCAGCTGAGGAAACGGAGACATAGAGAATAAAAGAAAGACCCAGACAGTGTTTTGTCCTGTGGACGTCAGAAGACACAGAGTGAGACAGAGTGAGACAGAGTCTTCTCATGTGTGTGCGGGTGTGAGGTAAGTCACTCGACACCAACTCACACAGACAGAAGCAACACCGTCATTTCCTCCCTCTGCTGGTGGAGCTTTAAAGATGATTTTTATCTCCTCGCAGACTCGAGACGGCATCTGATTTTTTATTTATATATATTTAAAAAAACAGAAGAAGTTCCCTTTGAAATCAGAGACAGTGGAAACACTGACATGGTTTACTTTCATCCCGTCTGGGTGAAACGATGGAGGATAAATGATGGACACGCTCAGCGGGAAACCACAACACACATGTGGAATGATTTCTTGTCTTTTACATCACTTATCTTATCGTGACTATTTTTGGATATTTAACACAAGTGACTACGTTTTCAAAGGTGACAAATTGACAAATTGTGAATTTTGGGGCATTTATTTCACTCAAGGAAGCTTCAAAAAACACCTGAGGTCAGCACTTTTATTATAAAACAATAATGACACTGAAGTGGTGACACAACTTATTTGTAAATAACCCTCAACTTGACTTAAATTGTGTTATAGCAGCTTTAGACAGCAAATGGTCATAAATGTAACAACTTAAAGCTACAGTACGTAATGTCATTTAGTGGCAACAACTAGCACGTGGAGCTGAGGACTTGTGTGATCGTAAAACTGAGACCTAAACACTGCTATTTTGCAAAAAACAGAAGAGTTTTGCATGTGATGGACTTAATCAACCAATGAAAAGAACTTGAATGTAACATGTGACATTTGTCTGTATGTAGGAGTTACGTACTACAGCTTTATTGTTCTGTTATAGAAACTAAATTTAACGTCAGGTCGAGTTTACAAGTGGTTTTTTTTTTTTAAACCAGGCAGCAGGTGAACTTTTATTTCTAAGTTCAACCACCTTGAAATGTTTTACAGTGTGTGTGTGTGTGTGTGTGTGTGTGTGTGTGTAGAAGGTCAGAGTATCAGAGCACATGTGGAACACGGAGGAAATCTATCGTACGACAACGATAAGGTTCAGACCAAACACAGTGAGCGTGTTTTTTCCTCAACCGAAGTCGTTCGTCAACATAATTAGTTTAACTTTGCAAAAACAATCACAGCACCTGGAAGAATTATTCTTTTTTTTAAATCAGGAAATTACATTTTTTTTTGCCTCAGGGCAAATTAGACTCGTAACAGTGACGGTGACATTGAGTTTGTTTCACATCGGAATAAAAATAAAGAGTTTAGTGTGAAGTTCACGTGTTTATGTGAGGAGTGAAAAAAACCTGTCGACCTTGTCAAAGATACGATAAACGACGTCACGACTGAAAAATTAAACTAACGTCTGAGTAACATTTCATTATAGACATATTTTACACGGTGCAGCAGTGGTTAGAATTGTTGACCTGACAGCAAGAGGGTCACCAGTTTCAGATCGTGTTGTTTCCGTGTTCTCTGCTTGTCATCCCATAATCTTAAAAACATTCTAATGTAGATCCAACGGTTCTCAAACTGTGGTACGTCGTGTGTCGGGTTTTGTCAAAGTTGCTCCAGGTTTTCCGAGCTGGAAATCCGAGACCCTGACTTTGAAAAATCCAGACTTAGACTAAACTAAAACATGTTGCCTCCAGAAAACTAAAGGACATTAAAAATGACGAGTTCTCTGTTTATTTTTACAAATGTTCTCATGAGTCGAGAAGTTTTAGCATTTTAGCATGTGAGCAGCGGTTCTCAAACTGTGGTGCCTGTAACCAGCAGTGGTACGTGAGCTCCCTCTAGTGGTACTCGGAGGACAATCAGAAAATACTGTTTCTACTGTTTATACCAGGGTATGTGATCAGAGTGGAGTAGAAAAGGAAACGAATACAAAATAAATCAAGATTTTATAGAAATTGCATGAGGTGCAATATTTTCTAAAGCCAACATTTCATTATATCAAAATATCTTATTACGACAAAGTTAGATTTATTTTTTTCGAGAGACAAAGTCGTCTGAAAATAGATTTTTCTTTTTTTTTGCCAAAAATAAGAAAAAATTCTCACAAACTTTGCAAAATGTTTTGCAGTGTAAACGAACAAAGAAGAAAGCGCCTGGTAAGGGTCCGGTTTAGTTTTTTTCCTTTTCAGGATGTAACGTAATGTTCTCATGAAACCACAACAATCTGCAAAAACATCTGGTATTTGGTCTCAGACGGGGTTTTTGTTGGACGCCTCGCTGTTACACATCACCACCGGGTGTCCACACCCACAGCCTCAAATACTCTGCATTATTTCTGTTGATAAAAGTCAAAAACAAACTGCACTATCTGCACTAGAACATAAAGTTCATTCAAACTAAACTTGAGACCTAAAGACAATCTTAAGTTAACGTTCTAACTTACAAATACACGTTCATCATTTTAAATAATGTTTTGTGAATGAAAATGAGAATAATGACGTAAAAAATGACCGTTCCTGTGAAAATAATCGCTATTCAAACTCGTTCAGCTCATATTAGAGCTTGTTATCTTCTCTCACGTGATCACTGGCTATAAAAATAAGTTAAAATGTCTTTCAGACGTTTTAAATGACAGAATTGTGTGTGTTTTGTCTCCACAGCGTCCATCACCGACAACAAGGGACGAAGGAGCTGCCTGCGACTCAAAGTCTTCGTCAGGCCTCAGAGTGAGTCGCACACACACACACGCGCTGGTTTGTTGAGTCTCATCTGTCCAGCGTGATGAAGTCGTGACAGAGTGACAGAGGTTTATTTTGTCTTAATCTTTCACATCTTTTTTTCTCCACAGACAATTGTGTGAAAAGCACCGGGAGCTCAGTTCAGGAAGGAGTCGACTTTGAAGACAACAGCCACAACTCACTAGAACCCAGAGGTCGGTGGGAAAATAATCATGTGACTGCACTCGCGCGTGTGTGTGTGTGTGTGTGTGTGTGTGTGTGTGTGTGTGTGTGTGTGTGTGCAGACATAATTAAAAAGACCAATAACAGCTTCATCTTTTCTTTTAATTTCCTTTCGGAGTTTTCTTTCATTTTCATTTCATCATTACGTCCACAGATGAAAGTAAAGAAGCTTCTCTTTTTGTAGTTAGGCTCCTGAATAAAGGGATAGTTCATCTTTATTTGAGGTTCACTGAATGAAATGTATGTCAGCGAAAGTCTATGATATCTCCTGAATATGTTTGCATCATCGTCTCACTGTTAAACAGCCAGGAAACTGAACTTTGTAAAGCACTCACTCTCCCACACCAAAGCCCATAGAGAAAATCAGTGATTTTAACATCACAGCACACAGGAGTTGTTGATCCACGGCTGCCTCCACTAGTATGTTTAAATATGTTTTTTTGTGAGTCCGGCTTTAGAAATACTTCATTCAGATTGACTTCAGTGACCGGAACTGACCACACGAGGCAGCAGTAGACCAGCAGCTCCTGTGTCCCTGTGAGCTTAAATCACTGATTTTCTCAGTGGAGTTTGGTGTGGTTTTCAAACTTCACTTTTTTGTTGGAAAACGGTGAAATTAAGCAATAAACATGTTGTTAAAGTATCACAGACATGAGCTGACATAGTGAGGGTTTTGTTAAGTTTTTAACAGTTGTCCCTGATTGAAGTCCATGTCTTTGCTGTGTTTCCAGAGTTCAGTCAGCCAGAAATATCCTGAACTGTCACTTTAAGACTCTTTCACTTCATACTCTGCTCTGATGACGCAGTTATTCACTCACGTATAAACCTTTCACTTTATAATCATTTAGTTTTCATAGACTTAGAAAAACAAACATTAAAGTACTTAAAGTTAAGGGCTTTGCTTTATGGAGGTGGCCATCTTAAGCCACCGTGTTTCCAAGGCAGCCTGAATGGACAAAAAGGCTTATTACTCCGCCCACTTAAACCTGCTCCATACACTGTAAAAACAAGTACTGTAAAATTTATTTATAAATTTGTTTTAGAATTCCTAACGCTATCTTAATGTTCCTTAAAACAAGGAAAAAGGGACAAAATTAGACCAAATTGAAGAATTTTCTTCTTAAAATTCTGTCATGTAAGAATTGTTTTACTTAAATCTGCTGCTTTTTGCTTTCAGTCCCTTTTTCCTCGTCTTGTTCATATTTCTTATTTCCCGCTGCTCATTAATTCATGGTCGTTTCTGTCTCCGCCTCCTTCAGACGGCATCAGCCACGAGTCGCCGGAGCCGTCTCGGAGGGACGTGAACGCTGCCACTCGGCGCCACACCCCCGTCCTCCTGTTCAGCTCCGCCCTCATACTCCTGGCTGCCATCTTGTCATTATAGCACCTGGTTTTTGAGGAAACGCCCCCTGACCCCCCCCCCCCCCCCCAGTTCTGCCAGGAATGGACTGTCCTGATTGGACTGCAAGGCCCGCCCCCTTTTACCCTCCGACCCCACCTCCCCTTGAAGGAGCACTTTTCAAAAAAGATCGTTTAAAAAAAGAAAAAAAAAAGACATTCTCTCAGAGAGAGGGCGGGACTTCACTCGACGAAGCCTTTGTTGATATTTTTGGACTTTAGGAAAATACCAACTTGTGTGAGTCGTGACTTTTTTGCGTGCGGGGACGAAAACGCCTGTTTTTTTGTGTTTCGACCACACACACACACACACACACACACACACACAGAAACAAGCACAGCAGGATTCCCTCAACAAGTTTACAGACGTTTAACACCTTTTTTTTCTTTTTTTATATAAATGTTCGGAGACGTCACCTAACATTAACTCCGCCCCCTCCACCACCACCGCCACCACGTGTCACATGATTAAATTTCACGACAAAGTGGAGAAGGTTTTTAAAGAAGAAGAAAACTTCACTTTCCTGTCGGGTGGAAACGGACGGAGTTTGAAGCATGAATAGAGAAAAAAAACTAGAAAAGAAAAGCGCTCATCATTTATGACGCGTTTCCACTGCATGGTACCGTCCCGCCTCAGCTCGCCTCAGCTCAGCTCAGCTCAGCTCGGTTTGGTTTGGTTTGGTTTGTTTTTCCATGACTTCATAGGCGTCGTCTTATCGTGGTTTTCTACGCGACAAAAACCCAAACTAGTGACTTGTAAAGCAGTTGTTTTGGGTGAAACTGGATCATTAGAGTCAGTTGATTTAAAAAGATTTATTCACAGAATCGTTCAGCACTTCCTCTGACACAATCACTGAAGTGAAATACCACTGAACGTGGTCGTGATTTGAACTCACAATCACCAAAACACCAGACTCCTGTGTTAAACATTGACATTTTAGACATTTCTTTTGCTAAATGCTGGAGGTTTTTAAAGGATTTTTAAATCTTTTTAACTTTAATCTACAGTTCACATTGTTCTTATGTCGGAGGTCGCGCTCATGACTTCCAGTGACAACTTTAATCTCAGAATTCTAATTTAAACTCTCAGAAATCTAAATTAAGTCTCGGAAATCTGACATAAATCTCAGGATTCAGAAAGTCAATGTTGGAAATCTTGACCTAAATCTAAAGACTTTGTGTTCTGACTTTAATCTTAGAATTCTGATTTAAAATTTCAGAGTTCTGATTTTTAATCTCAAAATTCTAACTTAAAATCACAAAAGCCTGATTTAAAATCTCAGAAGTCTGAATTAAGTCTCGGAAATCTGACGTAAATTTCAGAATTCTGACTTTAATCTCAAAATTCCCCATCAGACGTCTGAGGATTCCGAATTTAATTTTGGAAATTCTTCTCAGTTAAACATTGTCATTTTAGACATTTCCTTTGCTAAATGTTGGAGAAAAGGATTAAAGGATTTGTAAGTCTTTTTAAACTTTAATCTACAGTTTGACATTGTTGTCTTTGATTCTCGTGTCGCGCTGGTGGCTCTTCAGTGACGACACTCTCTGACGTGCTGAGGCGAGTCGCGTCGTCGGTGGAAAAGCGTCATTAGTGTTTGTTTACGGACGATTTAATGCATTTTTTTGGGGTTGTTTTTGTTTGAAAAATGTCATATGATTCAATCGTAGCAGTGAACACAAACACGGGTGTACAGTGAAAAAAATATCTGGACATAAAAAAAGAAGAAAAATTTTGTATTTTCCTATTTATTGTGAAGTCCTTTGTTTTTTGTTTTTGGTTCAGTAGCGAGGCAATAATTCAAAAAAATAATAAAAATTTAGCTCACGCTCATATTCTTACAATCATACAGATTAAAAAAAAAACACTGAGTGCAGTTTATGATGGTTTTTAATTTGTATTTTATTTTTTATTTCTAACAAAGTCCAGGAAGAAGAAGAAGATTAAAAGGTCTGATGTGTTTTCAGGGTGTAGAGATGTGTGTTCTGACTTTGTCGTTACTGAATGTCACAGATGTAGTTTGCTTTTGTGGATCACTGTCATTACGCATAACTGTTGTATATATTATAAATATTTAGAGGCAAATTTCCTACAAAGTTCAGGGATGTGTCCATGCTTAAAAAAAAGAAAAAATGATTTAAGACGTGTTGTTGTTTTTGTTTTGTTTGTTTTTTAAGGGGATTTAATCGTTCTTAAATAAAGCAGCACAAGTTTTAAGTGGCTGAAGATGTTTTCAGTGAGACAGTGAGCACATTAATCCAGCAGGGGGCAGCACTCAGGAGCGCGTGTGTTCCGTAGTCTTTGAGATACGACGTCGTCCTCACGACAACAAAAAACTGCATTCTCTGTTACGTTTTTTTAAGGAACTTAAATCTAAATTTTTGTTACATATTGTGTTTAAACTCCAGTATGTAACATGTAAGAGGGCTTATTGTTAAGAGTACATTGCACAGACCTTTGTTATAAACATAATAATCATTTGGTTTTTATAGAGTTAAAAAAAAACAAAAACAAAAATAAGAAATTTGTGCTTAAATCAAGCACAGAAATTCTATCATGTGAGAATTACATTAAGACCCAATTAATTTTAAAATAATTTATAGTGTTGGAAAACTAAATATTTGAGAATGCAGTTTGTTTGTGTTGGGACGTCATTTTTGTCAAGAGGATTAAGGTCACATGAACAAAGCAAATTGGAAACAAAATTGAAACAAAAACAGCCTGAATTCTGGGATTAAAGTCAATATTCTGACTTTAATCTCACTTTTTTTTGCAGAATTCTGACTTTAATCTCCTAATTTTGACTTTAATCTCTTTTTTCTCGATTTTGACTTTAATCTCAGAATTCTGACTTTTTTTTCCTCTTTTCTTTTCTTCAATTTTGTTTCCAAAATACTTTCACATGTGGCCTTAATCCTCACACCTGGATTATTCCAGTGCTGGTTATTTGTGGGATCAGTAAAGTCTCGGTGTCCACTTCTGAAACTGAGACTTCAGAGACAGGAAGTGAGACGGTGAAGCTTTTGAAGTTCTGCTTTTTTAAAAAACAGGTGCAGCACTGTTACGTTCACGCCGCTCACTGCCAAACAAATCAGCCTCTGCTCATTCATATGGAGGAGGAAAATGTCTCAGATTAGGATTATATTCACCATTTTCATACAGAGTCACTTAATGAAGCAAAATTTTAACAAGAAAATCTAATAATAGAAGAATAATATAGCTAATTTCAAGAGAATAAAATACTGTATTAGAGTTATAGCATGAGTACTAATACATAATATTATAATAATTAAATTAAAGTTATAGAAGAAAATATACATTTACAAAAGTCCCACTATAAAGAAGAATACATTTTCTGGAGAATATATTAGAGTTTAATCTTCTAAACAAACATTAGAGTTGTATTTTCTTGTAATAGCTCCCTTTGGTGTCATAGAAACTAGACTGTTACGAGTTACACTGCAAAAACAGCTCGACTAGAATTAAGTGAAATATTCATCATAATTGTGTAAAGTCAAAATAATCTGCCGATTTTGTTCGGCTGGAATATTTATTTGTAAATTTTGCCACTTTTATTAAGAATTATATTGCTTAGGATTTCTTATATTTGCACACACACACCAATCTGTCATCGTGAATTTTATGCCTGTATTAATATATAACACAAACTTAATATACACTCCACTAAAATTAGATTTTTAGTTTGCCAAGATTAAAACAAATAAGAACAATTTCCCCAGAAACGAGGCTTAGTCAAGGTTTAAAGGGAATGTCCCTTTACTGAAATTAACAATTCACACTCAAATGATAACTAAAATACTGTTCATAATCAACATTTCTCCCAATATACTGTAAATCGTAAAAACACGATCTCTGATTATTTAATTTGTGTTAATCTCTTCCAATTTGAGACAAAAATGAAAGAATATTAAATTTAAAAAAATCTGTACATTTAAAAGTCCACTGTCACTGGAATCACCATCGCTATAGCAACGCCACAACAACAAAAAACACCCCGTTGGGTTTGTGGATACCGTGTATCCAACAAATAAACCCAATGTAACGTACGTTTGTAGATATTTTCACGCCTCTTTTCAACTTTTAATAGTTTCACTGGTTTAGCGTTGATGTTCTTGGCAAAGAAAAGTTTGATATTTAAAAAAAGAAAAAAGTGCTTTATTTCATTTTTATATGGCTTTTTTATGAAATAGATGGGAAAAAAACAAGATCATTATGGCGCCCCCTGTGGGTTCATATCAAACACAACACAGGCTGAAATCATGAATCAAACGGCCTGTTTTCACTCTTTTATTTTGAAAATAAACCTGCTTTTTGTTCTTTATATTGTTGCATCCAAACTGTCTTAAAGGTGCCGTCATTTTCTAGCTGAGTCATAGTTCAGACCGCCGTGATGACGTAGCAGGATTCAGGAGACGTTAGCGTTAGCACGCCGTAGATGCTCCATGTGTTTGTGGCAGCGAGAGGAAAAAAAGAAATAAAAGAAGTAGAAGTAGTAGCGAGAACTTCTTATCTTTTCTTTTCTTTTCTTTTCTTCTTCTGCACCTAGCGTTTGGTACCACGTAGCCTGAAGCTAACACTGTGGATGTGTTGCTTTTGTTAGCATTGGGGGAAACTTTTGTTACTGTAACCACAACTGTGTTTGTTTTTTTAACCCAAACAAGACATGGATGTGCCACACATTTCTTTTAAAGTGATAGTTCGATTGTTTTTATGTTTTTTTATAGTGTGGTTGTAATGACAAAGACAACATGGCTGCCAGCTGAAGTTAACCACATATAAGGACTACAGCATCTTCAGTCTGACGTCTTTATCTGCTGCTTTATCTTGTCCTGAACTTTTTCTGCCAGTAAACGTACGTTTTTACAAATAACTCCCAACTTCAGAGAGAAAATCATTGATTTAAGCTCATTCAGACACATTGGCTCGGGGTCTACTGCTGCCTCGTTCTCTACGTTTATGTCACTGAGGTTAATCCCAACTAAAGGTTTTCAAACACACAATGATTTTCTTAATGGAATTTGGTTTGGGAGGGGGAGAGGTTTTCAAAGCAACACAAACTTAAAGTTTCCAGTCAAAAAATGCTGATTAATGTTGAAATAAGGTAACAAAAATATTCTTAAGATATTCTAGACTTAAGCTGATGCTGATTTTATGTTGGTGAGACTTTTGCTTAGTGGCTAAAACCTGTGATGTCTAAGCTAATTGCCCACGTCATTGTCGCTACCTGATACAGCCACACTTCAAAACACCTGAACTCTTTAACACTGTAGTATCTGAACCTTGTGCCTATAAGAGCCACACATTCTTTTAAAGTGGTAGTTTTTTTTAACGTGTGGTTGTTTGAGGTACTGACAAAGAAAACATGGCCGCCAGCGAAAACAAAAGAAAAACAGATTTTTAGCCACAAAACAAAAAACTACATGAGCTACAGTCTATTATGTTTTACTGGTGAGGCAGCAGTGGATCCACTACTCACATTTGCTGTGATGTAAAATCGATGATTTTCTTAAAGGACTTTGGTGTGAGAGTTTCCAGCCAAAAAAAAGTCCTCTATAATCGCGAGATAAAGCAACACAATTATTCTTTTAAGATATTGGACGTTGATTTTGACACAGTCACACTAGAAAACAGCCGAACTACCCCTTTAACACTGTAGTATGTGAACCTTGTGCCTATAAGAGCTCCGTCCTCCTCCTGTGCTCATCTGAACTGTCCTGATGTCTGTTTCCTGCTCACTAGAATTTTCTACAGAAAACATCAAAACAAGAGGCCATTTCTTTGTAAATACACGTGTCGGAGCGGCTACGACTAACAAAAGAAGTACAAAAAAAAGATTTAATAAACATTGCTTTGTCGTTGTAAATCGTCGCGTCTGCTTTGTTCTTATTGATGTGTGAATGAGTGAGTGAGTGAGTGAGTGAGTGACAGAGGCGTGGAGTGAGTGAACAGCTGCTTCTTTATAATCTAAAAAATAACAGAAACAGTTTGAATGAATCTTTGGGGGGAATGTTCGGTGCTTCAGGGGGAAACTGATCTCACACGATCTCTGCCTCCTCACTGCACTCACTGCCTCTCCTGCTGTCTCAATCCATTCCTCAATCTGTCTATCTGTCTGTCTGTCTTTCTGTCTGTCTGTCTTTGTCTCACCTCCCTCTGAAAATCTGTCGTTCTGTTTGCATCCAAAGTCACAAACAGGAGAAAAAGGTCAAGAGGTCAAACTGTAAAAAACCACCTGTTTTTATTGCCAAGAGTCGTCCACTTGTCTTTAAAGGGACGTTCCAGAGATTTAAAATGGCACAAATTTGGGGGGAAATCTTAGCGCCGTAGAAGTAAGAAAATCCTAAATTTACAAAATATAGACAAACCCCATATCTCTCCTTTTTAAAGACAATTAAAAAAGTTTTATATGAATTTAATGTATTATTTCTTAACTTTTGTAACATTGCTGAATGATCATTGACTGTGTGTGAAATGGACGTTGTGAAATCTTTGCCACTTGTCTTTAAACGGACATTCTAGAGATTGAAACGAAAGGTGTTCAAAATCAAATTTGGGGAAAATCTGAGGAAGTGTAAAAATCCTAAATTTAAATAATTCACTTAAGTGTTAAAATTTAATTTGTTTTTGACACATAAGATTTATGGGCCACACGGTGGTGTAGTCGTTAGCACTCTCGCCTTGCAGCGAGAAGACCCGGGTTGGAGCCCCGGTTGGAACAAGGGCCTTTCTGCATGGAGTTTGCATGTTCTCCCCGTGTGTGCGTGGGTTCTCTCCGGGTTCTCCGGCTTCCTCCCGCAGTCCAAAAACATGCATTGTGGGGATTACGTGAATTGGACACCCTAAATTGACCATAGGTGTGAATGTGTGTGTGGCCCTGCGATGGACTGGCGAACTGTCCAGGGTGTGACTCCGCCTATCGCCCGATGTAGCTGAGTTGGCACAGCACCCCCGCGCGACCCTCTGGTGGAGGATAAAGCGGTAGATGATGACTGACTGACATAAGATTTACAAATCCCAGATCTTTCATTATTAAACACAATTATAAAACTATTTTTTATGGATCTTCTCTGAAGTTGAATGTATTCTTCCTGTATGATGTTTGACTGTGTATAAAAATAGACGTCTTTGTTTTCTTCAATAGAACACGGCGGCCATTTTGTGAATTATGAATAATTTACTGTTTAGTAAATTTACAATTTACAATTTTGATATAAATACAAAGTAAAAAAATCAGTTTTGTCTGGCACTTTCACTCATGTCATTAAAAACAATATTAAAAAACACATATTTTTGAAATAAAGAGTTTATTTTCGTTGTTTTTAATGGTTTATTGTTGTTTACAGTGATGAATATTCACAAACTAAACACAACAATGTTCATATTTGTTCTTCTGACGGACGGTGGACTGTGGGAATCAGTGGAAGTGGACGTTCCCTCTGATAACTGCTCTAATTCAGGGTCTGAGGGAAAAATAAAAACAGTATACTTTCACTTCCTGTTCTCTCTTTCTGTGTCACCACGGCACCAGGAAGTAAACATGCACTCACTGTTATCAACGTATGTCTCTGTGGAGGACAATCACTGAGGGACACTGTCCATGTTAGCATCCATGTTAGCCAAACCACAGCAATGGTGTAGCCACATAATATAGCATCATTGCTTGATAGCAGCTACTCTAGCCATACACTGTATCATTGGTGTAAAATGTTAGCTGATTTTAGTAGCAACAGGAACCACTATTGTAGCCAGATGGCAAAGCATCAGTGTTTGCTAGCAGCTACTTTAGCCAAATAGCATCGCAACAATGACATTCATTGATATGTTTATTTATTTTTTATTTTTTTTAATTCCCCCAGAGTTATGACATGATGGCTAGGATGTGCGAGGGTTATGCACGTTAAACCACCCGAGTTAGTGAATGAGTGAAATCCTGCTCCTTTTGTTGTTTTTTAAACACAGTAAAAGAGCAGAAGCTTGTTTCCTGTCACTTTGTCCTCACTGTTCAGCAGCAGCAGCAGCAGCAGCAGCAGCAGCGGGAGACGAGCGCTGCTGCGTCACCTTCATTAACTCGGCTGCGTAGAAACCTGCCACCATGAGACGACGTCAGCTGCGGGACGCGGAGTCTGCTGGTTGCTGTTGTTTGGTCTGAGACAGAGAGATAAAGACAGACAGACAGACTGACACAGCAGCTGTGTTGGGTTTGTTTTTCCCCCTGAAGGTACTCTGCGAGGTCAAAACAATGTGAACGCTGTCTGTTTCACTTTCCCTCCAGGCCTGTTTTTCATGGTTAGAAGCTGCAGCTTATGATGATGTTTCAGACAACAATGTGTCCGTGTCTCTGCTCACGTTTGTGGTGATAGTTTTTTGGGGGAAAGACTCTTATTGTACACAGAATCTTGACCTCGGCGTCATCACACAACCTTTTGATGAGCTGGAACATCAACTGTGAGTCAGACCTCATCAACCGACATCTGTTTTGTCACCAAAACATTAAAAAAATAGGAATATTTTATTATTTATTTATTTATTTATTTATTTAAGAAGTGATCCAATTAATGTATCCAAAGGTAAATCAAGAATCTGCCACCAAAAATGAAGGACAACATACTGTAAACTGAAAATTTAGTAACACGTAAATTCTTAAAATGAACTTTTTTTTCAACTCCTCCAAGGAAGTTGTGTTTTCTGGAGGTTTGTCCTTCTGTTAGCAGCTTCCTGTTTGCAGTTTTGTGTCGAATCAATGTGAATTTTTTGTGACAGGTAGGTGATCACTCGAGTATGTTCCCCTCAAATTTTAGTAAGAATCGACTGACTGATGACGTCACAAAACGTGGTCAAATTGTGAAGAAATCCCGATCACTTAAAATGGGAAAAAATGTAAACGTTCTTCATGACATCTCTGTCAAATCTCATCAGATATGGATGAAATTTGGTACATGTGTGCAGAGTCGGACACTCTACAATCATACCAAATTTCACCTGGTTCAATGGATTTGGTTTTGATTTGGCAACAATTTGAAGTCCTACTGTATTTAACACATTCACATGTATGACTTTTTTGTCAAATTTTGGACACCTTGACTTTTTTGTCTCATTTTGGACGACATACTAAGCTATGACTTTTTTGTCAAATTTTGGACGACATACTAACCTATGACTTTTTTGTCAAATTTTGGACGACATACTAACCTATGACTTTTTTTGTCTCATTTTGGACGACATACTAACCTATGACTTTTTTGTTAAATTTTGGACGACATACTAACCTATGAATGAACTCTACTTTAACAGAAAAGAGTTCCGTCTCTTACTCACCATCCTACCTTTTTCCGCTGAGTCTTCTCATCATCTTTCGTCTCATGAGGTCATTTCAATCTTCAGTCTTCTGTAACATCTCATCTTAGGTCCGTGACGCTTCCTCTCTTTTATACTATTCCCCCCATTCTAATCTGAAGGCTGGAGCAGATGGAATCGGTCATCATGACACTGTTGAATGAAATGTTTTGCGACACGTAATATGAGCGTCCAGGAAAATCGTCCGACCTCAGGCCGAGTGGCTGTTCAGCCATTAACCTCGAGGACAAACCCATTCAAGAGACAATCATGGAAAGGATTGTGTCGCCCACCTGTGTGCAGCTCGATTACTGAACTCCCCGTGTGTTCCTCATCACAGAGACCACACAATGGCTCGTCTACCAATTCTCCACGCTGCCGTTAAAATGAGGGCCTATTCACTTTTATGTAGGCCATCTGTGAGTCCACTCAGACCTAAAAATAAAGGCTGAGTGGATTTAGGACGTACTCGCGATGGCTCGCAGCTGAATGGCCTCTGTGAGCCAGAGAAAACACGGCGGACGGTTCTGTGATTGACTCAAGGCTGGTGAAAATGGTCTAAATCTATTATTCAGACAAATCCATGACTGTGGGGGGAAAAGCTCGTACTGTAGGAGGAAGGGGAAGAAAATCAATACTGGCAAAATGGCCCTCGTGGAGCAGCAGCAGCAGCAGCAGCAGCATATGAAGCGTCATCATTGATAATTAATCATTCCTCCTGACAATAGAGCCTTAGAATAATGTTATTCTGTCACTCACTGCTCTGATTATTATGTATTATGGCATGTGGGAATAATTTGTTATGTTAAATCATTCAGCCGGTTCTGTAAGTGTCAACGTAAATAAAAGCAGTCGAGACGGAGCTGATGTAGCAGAGACGACTGTAAAAGACACAAAAAAACCTGCTCTTTAAAGATACAGTATGCAACATTATTAATCAGCAGCCTTTCAGAATATTAATATTTATTATTATAATAATAATAATAATAATAATGACTTTTTAATATAGTGTTTCCAAGCACTCAACGTCGCACAGTAAAATCAACACACATTAAATTGTGCGGGCCCTCGCTGCCATGCCAGCAGGTGGCGCTCTGCCCTCGGCTCAGTTTCCATGTGCTGTTGTTTTCCGGCCACGTCTCTAATCTCATGTGTGAAGTTTTTAGCTGATCGGTCAATGTCCGGTGAAGTTACACGGCACTTCCTGTTTCGTGGCGAATTGGTTTCTAGATTCAAAATGGCTGACTTCCTGTTGGGTGAAGTTCACGTGAATGAATTAACATGAATTAATATAAATTTGTTTAATTCAGGACACTAACGACACTTAATCATAATAATAGCTGTGTTTTTATGATGAATAGAGGTTTGCTGAGGTTTTTAAGAGCTGGAAATCCAGGTTCCTGAACTCATAAAAAAATACTTAGGGTCAATCTTACCTACTGTCGCTTTAACTGACACTCTATGAACGTATGAACGTATGAACGGTGAATAAACTGTGATGTAACATTGGTGATGATGAGACTGTAACTGTTACACAACAACATGAAGCTGAGACGCAGGGGACGACACAGAGGCAGGTGTTCTCCCAGCAGGGGGCCTCGGGGGGCGGGGGCCTCGGGGGGCGGGGCCTCGAAGGGCGTAGAGGCACTCAGGAAACACACACACGCACACAATGAAAACAAAGTGTTAGAAAATAAGTGGGAAAGTCGCTGAGGATTAATTTCCTGTTTGTTTTTTTAAGGGAAGAAGATTTTAAATGTTTCTTTATTCTTTATATAAAAGTTTACAAAGTTCTGTGTGTTTCACATGAAAAAAGGGGAAAAAAGTTAGACAATAAGAATCAATGACATTAGAAAATGTATAATTACAGAGGTTTTAGAGAGGCCAATTTTTCCCAGAATAACTTTCAGTATCTGGCCGTTATTAACAGTTTACTGCACATTAAAATAGTGTTTAAACAATTTACGATGAAGAAAAGCAAAACGTTTTATTGAACTCTTAAAACACAGAGACTTTTGGCTGCTTTTCGCCCTTAACTATGTTTAAATGTACACTTTCTACAGAGGTTATAAGAATATTGAATGTCTTATTTCCGTTTTTCACCCACTATAGAAACAAACCTGAGAAAAAAAAGTCCTCAAAATGTTTAAAATTGGATTGAATTTGTGAAATTTGTGAAATACGTCAGTTTTTATGAACAATAACAAAATAAAAAAAGTCAAATTTTGTGACCTCTGCACAATTATTGCTACTTTACATCACTGCTAAAAATGTGATATAAAATAAATCACAACTTTGACTCAACAACACATGAGAAGTCTGATTATATGACCTGTAAACACCCACACACACACACACACACACACACACACACTAGTTGTACATTAACAACAGATTTTGCTTGTGAATGTAAACAAAATAAAACATATTCAATATGATATAAAGTAATAAATAATAATAATAAAAAATAAAGTACTGCATGTACAGGTGGGTATTTTTACCATCTCTCTCATCTCTGGTGACAAAGAGTGAAATTACAGTAACAACCACAAACTTCTAATTTTTAACGTTTGTTCTCACAGTTTTCAACAACCCTCTTCAAACTATAATCATAATTATAATAATTATAATAATTATAATTGTCTTTTTTAAATTAATTTAAAACACAGACACAGAAAGTTCCCGACTGTAAAAATAACATTTCTAACATTTTCGCTTCCAGTTTCTCAGATAATTAAGAACGTTGTTGTTTCTGTAAACGTGTTGATTTTTGCTCGTGTGTCTGTTCGTTCGGTCTCAGCCTCGTTAGGATTCGTACACTTCATTTATTTTGCTTTAATAAAAAGACTGAGGGCAAAAAAACACTGTTTTTCTGTTTGAACGAGAGTCAGATTGTGGACGTCGTCGTCCAGTGAACAGTGACGTGTTGTTTTTCTGAACCTCACACACGTGAAGAAAAAAGAACCAAAACAAAGCAGATGAATCAACATTTAGACAAATAAAACATCTGTGGTTCCTTTTTAAAAATGAAAATGTGAAGAAAAGACAAACAAAAATCACACGTTTGCTGTTGGCAGGAAATTCTGACTGCATTTTATTTTATTTTCAAGAGTGAAAATAAATTTATATTCACTCTAAAAGCCTTAAAAAAATACAATTTAAAAAAGAATGGAGTCGGAAGAAGAAGAATCTTATTTAATACACAAATCTGTCTGTCCTTATCGTCCTTATATTATTATTTACACTCAAACTTCTGTCCCCAATTTCTTCATTTATTACTTTTATTTGTCTGTTATCTGAAAACACTTTGTAAACTCTTACTATTATTATTATTATTGTAAAATATCCAGGCTTTTTTGTATTTTTGTGTACATTTTGTAACATTTTGGGAGAATTTTACTATGATTTTTTTTTGTGATACATGTCTTTTTTTTATTATTGTTACCATAACAACAGCAGCCAGAAAATGTGGACGTTAAACTTTTGTCAAATCTGACGCAGTAAAATCAAAAAGTGCATAAAAAATGTAAATTAAATGAAAAAAAATATAAATTAAAAATAAACGTTTTTGTAGCTTTTCTTGAGAATTTTTTAATTTGAATTTCTATTTGAACACATTTTTAATAAAACGCTGATGTGTGTGTGTGTCTTGTTTATTGTCGTTGCCATAGCGATGGCAGCCTGCTTCACCTGCTCCTGAGGGTAAAGCAGCGGCAGGTGAAGCTGCAGTTAATGGTCGGAAGCTCTCAGTGAGTCTCGTAAAAATAGTTGGTGAACACACAGATGCTGGAATCCAGACTCACTTCCTGTTTTTGAGCGAGCGTTTAACGGCGTCGCGCTCGTTCCTGCAGCTGCACGTCGGGTTCTGTCGGGGAAACTTTGGTACCAGCAGCTGCTCGGCTCACAGCTGCTCGCCGGCTTTACAACGTGATAATCTGCACGGAGCAGAGCCGTCAGAACATGTACATTATCATGACCTGGAACTGTGTCCAGAGCTCCAGCATTTCTAAATTAAATCTACAAAGTCACATGGGCCACATTTGGAAAACAAGACCTTTATCTCAGCAAGACCATTTTGTAACTTGATACAGTTGTTGTGTATCTGCTCCTGGTCTCTGTCTCTCTTCTGTCTCTTGTCCTTTCTCTCCCCCCTTTCTGTCCCCCACCTCTCCTCTGTCCCCCATTTTCCTTTCACCCCGACCGGTCGAGGCAGATGCTGCACATGTGTGAGTCTGGTTCTGTCAGAGATTTCTACTTGTTGGACACATGTCACAGCCCAAGACGAACAAAAAAGTCAACAGGAAGTTGGCCATTTTGAATTTGGCGTCCATCTCGGCGAATTGCTCGTTTTGTAAATAAACAAACTCGTCTTGAGCGTGTTAATCGTACTGACATAAAAAAAAGTGCCAATTTGTACTCAACACATCAAAGGTGAAAAGTTATCAAAAGGTTTCGCAGATTTAAAAGGGCGTGGCTACGGCAACCATCAGAATTTTGGCGAATTTCGACCATTCGTCACGAAACAGGAAGTGGGCTGTAACTTTGGTGCACACTGAGTGATCTGCGCAAAACTTCAGACGTGACACAAGAGACCCGGTGAGAAATCATCAGCACATGAAAACTGAGTCAAGGGCATAGCGCCACCTGCTGACGAGCTTTAATATATTTTTTAACGTGCTATAAAAAGTAACTTGAGCCTTAAATCTTCTTAAATGTTTGTTTTTGTGGTCTATGAAAGGCCACAGTGCACAGAAAACTACACATTTTTTAAAAAGTAACCGTCTTTGTGTGGACTGGAGATGAAAAAAACAACAGTAATGTGAACGGCAGGTGTACGAGGAGCAGAGTTTATGAGTTTTTCCTGTGGATTGTGAGGTGTGAATGTGAGTGTGCGGATCACACGGATGAACGGATGAATGTCTTTAGCACATGTCCACTGACATTTGCAGGAAGTGGGGTTTGGAATCTTGGATTCTCACGTGCGGCGTTGTCGTACGTTAATAAATAACTGGGTTTTCTCTCAGTCCGACACAAACGCCCTGAACTCAACTCACACACAGAAACAAAACGGGATCAAATCAAATGAAAACCCCGCAGACACACAGGAGCACGTCCAGCAAACATTCCTTCCTTTGTGAGCCGCAGTTTGACTTCACCCCCTCCTCTTCCTCCTCCTCCTCTTCCTCCTCCTCTTCTAACATTTTGACATTCCTTCCTTTCACATGCCTCTTTCTTCTTAATTATCCTGAGTGTTTTTATTGCTGGGCTAATTAGCATAGCTTTACAGTGAGGTGGCACCTGGTTCTGCTTTCCCATGCTACAGTACAGAGCAGCTGATCAGCATCTGTGTGTGTGTGTGTGTGTGTGTCAGCGCGGCGTGGTCTGATGATGGATGAACGACGAAGCTCCATTAGTCACCCGGTGCCACTAGGAGGCACCACTGCAGGGCCAGAGAGGTCGCACACGGACAGACGGCCGATTATTATCAATGAAAAATGGAACTGCGCTTAATTTTTGGAGTCATTGCTCTTTTGGTCCTTCAGTTTTATTGTTTCTTTAATTATTAAATGACACATGTATACATTATCAGCTCCTCCTGCTCATTTATAGTTGATTTTAAGCTCTTGAGAAACCACCACATTCTCCCACATTACTCAACACATCAATATACTAACATAATCTACACCAGCCTACGTCTATGATATCTAAATGTTTGTCACTTAATTTCCCCATTTCATACCTTTTTTTTAACAGGAAACTGAAGTTTGTAAACCACTCACTCTCCCACACAGAGAGAAAATCAGTGATTTAAGCTCACAGGGACACAGCTGGTCCTCTGCTGCCTCGTGTGGTCACTTTGTGTCACGGAGGTTAATCTGAATAACAATATATTTGGACTTAGTGATGGAGGCAGCAGTGGATCAACAACTCCTGTGTGTGTGTGTGATGTTAAACTCACTGGTTTTCTCTGTGGGAGAGTGAGCGCTTTACAAACTTCACTTTCCAGCCAAAGAAAAGGGCATGAATTGAATGTCATGAATGTCTCTTCTTCTTCTTCTCTCTCAGTTTCTCCTCATTAACGTGTGAAATAATGTGTGCTGATAAAATAAACACACGTCAGTCTGTTTTTTCTTCTTCTTCGTCTTCAGTTTGATGACGAGGAGTTGAGTTACAGATGTTACGAAGACTCGGCTCTCGCGCCGCAGGAGCCGGAATGTTTGCGGTGGGTTTTGACTTTGGTGTTCTCTGAGGACGCCGGTGGACACGTCGCACGTCAGACCAGACCAGAACTCAGCTGCGTCTGCAGTCGCAGGCCAACGTTTCTGCTGTCACTGAAACTCACTGAGCCTCAGTCAGAGTGAGAGGTTTGTCTTGGCTTCCAACGAGACAGAGAGACAGACAGACAGACAGACAGAGAGACAGAGAGACAGAGAGACAGAGAGGAGGCTGGAAACACACCGCGTGCTGTCAACTCTCTGGCAGTTGGGTAGGAAAAGGTCAAAGGTCAACAAATTCCTCAAGCTGCTGTCTTGTTTACACAGAAACATCCGAGTTAAATATTTATCCTTTTATGTCAATGTACAGTTTTATATCAATAAATGTGAGGAATGACTCCTTTAATAATCATTCATGTGAAGAAACATTCAAACCCAGCTCTCTTTGCTGCCCCCTGGTGGCTATAACTTTATATTCTTACATCCTAATAGTTTCCAGGTCACAGTCCACAAAGTATAACGTTTTTTTATTTTTGTTAGAATCACCACGGTTACGAGCAGAACGTAGATTTACTGACCATTAAAATCCTCAAAGGTCGCAGCAGGAAGTGGGCGGGACGATGTTCGTTGTCGTGATGATGAGGTGAGAGCTGCGCTGAGCGAAGCCGCTGCCACTTCCCTCCTTTAAAGACCCAGAAAACCCCTGTGTTTTCTCAGTGAGGGTCAACACGATCGCTCTGACTCTGATCGTGATCTCACGTCTCAGGCTAATTGTGAGAGCGCTCGTTATGAGCGATAAAGAAGAACATAAATCAGGAGCTCTGACCCGTCTCTGGCCTCCTGGAAACTCTCTCTCTCTCTCTCTCTCTCTCTGAGGCCGAGCTCTCTTTACGTCGTCGTCTTCACTCAGAAGCAGAAGAATCTGTGATTCACTGAACTGTTTTCTGTGTCCACACGACCTCACCCTGACACTAAGCCCCGCCCACCTCGCCGTAAAAAAGAGAGGCCATTTTTATCCAGACGTGAAAAATGCTGTTTTATCGCTCAGGGTGTGAATACGGTGGCCTGGAAGTTCATTCACTCTCTCATCTTCTAATGCTTTATCCTCCACATTATAAAGGACAGAGGACAGGAAACCAGACACAAAGAACAAAAACACAAGATCTGCTTAAAGTTCCAAAATGTACTTAATGTTCCAAAATGTACTTAAAGTTCCAAAATATACTTAAAGTTCCAAAATTTACTTAAAGTTCCAAAATTTACTTAGACTTCCAAAATATACTTAAAGTTCCAAAATTTACTTAAAGTTCCAAAATATACTTAAAGTTCCAAAATGTACTTAAAGTTCCAAAATATACTTAAAGTTCCAAAATGTACTTAAAGTTACAAACTATACTTAAAGTTCCAAAATTTACTTAAAGTTCCAAAATTTAAACTGCAGTTTCTTTGTGTAAAAACATCTTTTAGGCGACATAAAAAACTCCAGTGTTGTATTTTTCTTTACAGAACTTTTATGTGTCATTTCACTTTAAAAGAAAATGAGCTCCTCTCTTTCTCTCTCTCTGTCTCTCTCTCTGTCTCTCTGTCTCTGTCTCTCTCTGTCTCTCTGTCTCTGTCTCTCTCTCTGTCTCTGTCTCTGTCTCTCTCTCTGTCTCTCTCTCTGTCTCTCTGTCTCTGTCTCTCTGTCTCTCATCCATTGTTTCCTCTGAAGCTAATTAATATCTCCATGCCTCGGGCTCCCAGCATGCATCGCTGCGTGTTGCCCACAGAGCCAGACTTCCTGGCAAAAGTGGGACTTCAGAGACACACACGCACATGCACACGCACACACACACACACACGCACACACACACACACACACAGATGTCAAACAGCGGTGAGAGGAGATTTTAATATTTCACGTTTATGTCAAAAGTTCAAACGCCGTGTTTGTCATCACACGCACACACACGCACACACACACACACACACACTCACACACACATGCACACACACACAAACACACACACACACACACACACACACGACACAACAAAAAGCAAAAAGCAGCAGAGAAACTATTCTCTGTGAACGCAACCCTGTTGTTCTAAACAACATTTCCTGACAATAAAGAACTTTAGAGTGACTCTGGATTAAATCTTCATCGGTTAAACACCATTCTAGTGTTTCCTGAGCACCTGATTGTAATCTCATCAGGATTATTTGTGCAATCAAACACCAGCACAAGCGAAGATCTTTGACACTTCTTTCATGAGTTTGAACAAAGGTTTTTGTGAGGAACGATCGCTTTGACGGGTAAATACGACATTTCCTGTTGTTGCTTTAAAACAAAAAGCTTCTACGCAGTCACCAGGAACGCTGGATTATAATGTTGTTGTTTTTTGTTTTCGTGCACAGAAACTCCCCCACACCAAAGCCCATAGAGAAAATCAGTGATTTTAGCTGCGGGGACACAGGAGCTGCTGCTCTACTGCTGCCTCGTGTGGTCACTTGTGTCACTGAGGTCAATCTGAAAAAAAGGATTTCAAAAGCCAAAGTGACAAAAAAGACATTGGTCGTCGAGAAAAATCAGCAAAAACTTTTTTTTAAGATATCGTAGATTTAAGCAGGTGCTGATTTTCTGAGAATTTTTAAATTATCTCGCTTTACGTTTACTTTTTATACGAATGTCACCGAGATAAAGATATTATTCGTCATATATATTCATAAATACACTCTGGATTAGTGTTTAATGTATATGGTTTATTGAGACAGAGTTAAAATTCACTTTTATTGTAACATCAATTCTGTATCATTTACAGTGCATCACTCAGTTAAAATCAGTTTTTCCCTTGTGTTTACGACATAGCAGCCATGTTTTCACGCCTTTTTTATGACTTGTTCCCGGTTTTCTGAAGTCAGAGGTGACTGTGTATCAATTCCTCACAAATACACTTAAAAAAGAACCTCAACTATTTCTTTTACGAGCTGAAAATGACACTCAGTGGTGAATAATCCTGCCTACTCTGCAAAAAAACCCAAAAAAGGAAACAATAACAGAAAAACCTCATCTTTACAATGTTCTACCCAATTAATCAGGTAGAAGGTAACTTTAGGTGGACATGAGTCAGGTTACATGACACCAGTTTTGTGTAACGTCAGTAGTTGGTCGCGTGACTCACTGACTCCAGACCTGCGTTGAACCACAGACCAGGATCGAGCCTGAGCTTCAGCCGGAGCCATCAATTACAGGACGCTGAGACGCCCGGCGAGATCTGCACATAACTCTGACTCCTACTGAAGCGTTTAGCCCCCTAATAATGATTTAATGCATGTGCTACGACAAAGATAAACAGCGACCTCGTCCCTGACAAGAGAAGCTACTAATTACATCATGGAGGACAGGAGAGAGAGAGAGAGACACACATGGACACATATGTCTTCCATATGGAGAGGGTTGAGCCCCCCCGGGCTTCGGCTCTGCCCCAGGAAACAAGACGACGGAAAACCACATGTACGAATGCTCCCCCCTCTGTTTTTAACACCCACTTTGATCATTATAAGCGGAAAGAGAGAAGTAACGGAGCAGCTGATGATCGTCATCGCCATCATCATCATCATCATCATCATCATCAACAAACTCGTGCTAACGAGCTCTGATTTCATTTTAGCATCATCAGCGGCGGCTCATCGTGGCACCGCCCACTGTGCACACGGCAATGAAGTCAACGTCAAAGACGGAGCAGAACGCGACAGTCGATATGCATCTCAGTCTCATAACAGAGGGGGGCGGATACAGATTTATAAAATCTACATCAGCATAAGTCTGCGATGTTTGCTGCTTCATCTCACTGTTAGACACACTTTTCCAACAGGAAACTGAAGTTTGTGAACCACTCACTCTCCCACACCAAACCCCACAGAGAAAATCAGTGATTTTAACATCACACACACAGGAGTTGTTGATCCACTGCTGCCTCCCTCACTAAGTTCAAACGTCTTATTTTGTGAATTCGGCTTTTGAAATCCTTCATTCAGATGAACATCAGTGACACAAAGTGACCACAAGAGGCAGCAGTAGAGCAGCCGCTCCTGTGTCCCCGTGAGCTAAAATCGCTCATTTTCTCAATGGAGTTTGGTGCAAAAACTCACTCCCCACCCGACACAACAAAAACATGTTTTTAGCTCACTGGTCCACTACTGCCTTGTGTGGTCAGTTTGTGTCACTGCAGTGAATCCAAATGAAGAAGTTGGAAACACCAAAGTCACAACATAACACATTTAAACTCATTGACATGTTGCAAAATCACCAATTTTCTCAATGGACTTTGGTTTAAAGACACAAACTTCAGTTTCCGGGTAGAAAAGCGTCTCAAACTGCTTCCTCTAATGTTGTGTTGTTGTGTTGTTGGCTTCTATGATTACGGTCACCTCACCCACAGACTATGCATGAGCTAAACTCTCCCTTTAATGTGTTGAATAATATCTGGGAGAGTTTTGCTCGTGTCTTAGGGGAATAATCACAGCATTACCACAAAATAAAAAAACGAGAAATGAAGTCATAAAAAACAGCTAAAAACAACATGTTGACCTGAGGTCGGTGCATGTAATGTGCCAATCAATCCCTTCTGTCAAATCCACAGAGGAAATCATTTGAGTTTCCACAGCCGCTGATGATGATGCACACAGATTCCTCTGCTCGTCTCACTCTGAATAAGTCGTTAACATAAATGAAGGGGCTGCGAGACAACAATAATAATAATAATAACAAATCGAATATAACAAAAAGAAATCCCAAACATCAGCTAAGCATGTTTCCATCATCATAAAAGCAAAACCATTGTGTTAATGTGGTTAAATCATTTGAGAATTACCGCCCACATGATGTCTCTGTGGTCATAATTTCATCCTCTTGTAAAAAAACAAATTAATAAATAAAAAGAAGAAGAAATAAAGTGGACAAATGTTGGAGAAAGAGCGTCTTTCATTAAACTCCCTCTTGGTCAAAGATGAGAGTGGTGAAGAAGCTCAGCTCTGTGGTCTGAAGCTACACGGCCTCGTTTTCTCTGCTCTGTAATGATTCTGACATTTATGAACCACCCATACTGAAATATCCTCTGCACAAACATCACTGCACTGCAGGGCCGCAAATATTCTTATGTTCATGTGTATTTATGGTCTGTAGATCGTTCTAAACTCTGGAAATGTTTCCCTTTTCCCTTTATTTTAATGAAAATCATTAGATTTGAGCATCAGGATTTCTTTATCTTTGTTAACAGACGTTTATTTTGTCTGTTTTTGCAACAAAAAAGTTGTTTATTTAATGTTTCATTTTGTGAAACGTGGTTTCTCAATTCTGCGGCTGCTAGCTAGAAGCTATGAAGCTGGCAGCTAGTTGCTGAGAGATAATAATATAACAAGAGCTGCTACTTGCTAAGAAGCTAGTTACTAGTTTTTAAGAAACTAATAAGCCAGCTGCTTGTTGCTTGGAGGCTAAAACTGATAGTTTTGTAAAAGCTATAAAGCTATCAGCTAGTTGTTAAAAGCTGCCACTTACTAAGAAGTCAGCTTTAGTTATTTAGAAGGCAGCTGCTACTTGCTAAGGACCTTAAGAGCTAGCTACTAGTTGCTAAGAAGCAAGCTGCTAGTTTCATAAAAGCTATAAAGATGTCAGCTAGTTGTTATTACCTGCCACTTACTTAAAAGCTAGCTAACAGTTACTATAATAGAAAATAGGTTAGCTGCTATACTGACTAAAAAATATAGTTGCTACAAAGTGTCTCAGAAGGCTATGAACCCAACTAGAAGGCTAGTTGTGAGGTAACAGGTAAGCTGCTACTTGCTAAGAAGCTACTAAACCAGCTGCTAGTTGCTAAGACTACAAAAAGCTAGCTACCTGTTGCTAAGAAGCCAGCTTGTAATTGCTTTAAAGCTATGAAGCTGTCAGCTAGTTACTAAGAGATAATAACTTAGCTGTTATACTGACTAAAAAACGAGTTGCTGAGAAGCTAAATCAACTGCTAGTCACTCAGAAAGCTATGCACCTGGCAGCTAGCTGTTAGATAATAGGTAAGATGCTAGTTGCTAAGAAGCTAGTAAACCAGCTGCTAGTTGCTAAGACCCCAGCTTGTTATTTGCTACTTGCCAAGATGCTAGCTGCTAGTTGCTTAGGAGATCTTGCTGGAGTTGTTTGCGAACAATTAGCAGTTAACGTTTTAGCAAAGACTTTTTGTTTATTCTTCACGTCACTGTCACGTCTCCTTACTTCAATAAAACTGAAGACAAACTCTTTTGAAGACGACGTGAGGAAGATGCAGTTTAGCAACTTCATTAAAGTTAAACATCAGGCAGTTGATCTGATTTAAATCCGCGTATAGAACAAAATATTTCTTTATAATCGTTTTTGTCTTTGAGTTTCTCTGGACGTCGTCCCAGACAGTTCTGTCTTTCAGGAAAGAGAAACTGGAGACGAGGCCTGTGAGATTGAGTCAGACTTCGCAGAGGGTTTTTATTACAGATTTAAGCTGCCGGCAGCGGAGAAAAGAAGAAACAGGGATGGATGTGTGTGTGTGTGTGTGTGTGTGGGGAGGAGGGGGGGGATAACGCTTTTTGAAATATTACTCTAAATGGAATTAATTCCTGCCCGCTGAGCGGCCCGGACATCCCAGGTGTTACTGTGAAAAAATACCATCTGGCTCATTAATTGGAACTTATTCCAGACGATTACTGATCCCCGTGAGGAGCGGCGCGGTCCACTCGCTCGTCTTCATGCATGTTGAGTTTCATAAATAAGACGCCACCGGGCCTCGCCCCGGGGAGCGGCTCAACCACGGCTTTTGTGGCTGAACATTGATTATCAACAGTTCAAGGTAGTTTTACAAACACACACACACACAGGTGGAGGAGAATGTGAAAACACACAAAGACAGAGACAGGACAAATTGAAGTGTTTGGAGTTCCCAGACAGTGTAAACGTATCATTTTAATTACGTTCACATTCACAAAGGTCTGGATTCTCTGGCTGGAAATTAGTTTTTATGCACCGTAAAAAAAAAAATCCACTCACTTATTTTGGGAACATGAAATGACTATTAAGCGCCAGATAATTAAAAAAGTTCGAGTTTTTTTTTTTTAAATGTAAAATGTTCTGCAGTTTGTCCAACAGTGAGACAAACAAAGTCAAGTTAATAACACTTTCATCCCTGAATGCTCCAAACTGTTGACGATGTGACGAGGTTACGTTAGCCAACGGACAGCCGGACAAATTCCTGAAATATCCCCAATTTGTCAGACTCAGTTGAGACAGAGAAACTCTGGAAGTTTGTCCAGCAGCTATGCTAACGTGAGCTGATACATCGTTATAAACGTTGTAAATGTGGCATCATACCTTTGTCTCAGTTGTACAGACATTCATTTCGTCTGTGTTCATTTTTTAAGTCGTTTATTTAATGTTTCGCTTTTATTTTTATGAAACATGGTTTCTGAATTATGCCACTCATTTCTTAAAGCTATGACGCTGGCAGCTAGCTGTTATTAGCTACCACTTGCTAAGAAGTCAGCTGCTAATTGCTAGGAAAATAACAAAATCACCTGCTGGTTTAAAAGCTATGACGCTGACAGCTAGTTCATAATAAGAGGAAATAAGTTAGCCGTCACTTGCTAAGAAGCTAGCTTGTAGTTGCTTAGAAGGCAGCCGCTAGTTTGTAAGAAGCTAAAGAAGACCAGAAGCTAGTTACTAGTTGTTAACAAACTAATAAGCCACAGCTGCTAGTTTTGTTAAAGCTATAAAGCTAGCAGCTATTGCTATTAGTGATGACTTACTAACAAGTCAGCTGCTACTATCAAGCTAACAAACGTAAACAGCTAGTCCTGGATGTATTGATGATGTTTGGTTTGGACTTTTTGTTGTTGTTTGTTTTGAAACAATGTTACTGAAAAACCTTTAAAGAACAAAAAAGAAAAAGATCGTAATGAGAAAATAAGATAATGGATAAGAAATAAGTCTTTTTTAGATTTAAAAACAAAGACAGACCTAAACCAAATGTCCAGTTTCCAGTTTCTCCTCCTCACACGATCAATAAATCAAAATCAAACTAATTGTTTCACGTCAACTGAATCAGAGTCTTCTCAATTTTCAACGTTCACACGATGTCCTGAGAAAAACCTGAAATTGTTCCCAGCGTCTTTTTTTATGACGACCGACGTGAACTCGTGTTGTGGACGAAGCAGAGCGTCCACACTGTGACTCTCTGTTCTCTGGTCAGGAGAAGGTCACAGTTAAGTGCTGAGGTCAGAGGTCAGCGAGCTGAAGACCTGCCCGCAGCTCCACAGGGCGACCGAGGGCAGCCGCTCACTAATCAATGGACACGAGAGAGCGAGCAAATCGCTGAGTCATTAGATCCACTGAGTTCACGGTGACACTGCTGAGCCTCTTCACTTCATTAGGAGTTCATTTCATGGTTCTTTTTTAAAAGTGTTGAATCAGATAATTGAGTTCAGACACTCAAACAATCAATGTCGCGTTGACACTTGTACGAGTTTAGAAATATTTTAATTCCAACTCTCAGTGAATCAGTAAATCGTCTGCGATGTGAAGCCACAGCTCACGACTGTACGATGATGGACGGGAGGACGAGGACACGACGTGTCACCATTCAAAAACACCACAAAAATACTGGGAGAGTAAAAGTACAAGCGCAGAACAGAGAAAAGTACAATGACAGGAACAGGAAATGCTGACCTGACACGAGAGAGAGAGACTTGGCCAGATTTTATACACAAAACCCTCTAAAACAACACTGCAGTATATATGTAAGCCTGTATGTGGCGCTGTAATACTGCCACAGAAATACAACAAAAAGACACGGAGCATGTACATAAAGCTGTACAAACTCTAAGACACGTGTTCCAAAACTAGCGGCTCCGATAAATAGTAAAAATTGTGGAAATGAGCCGATATGATGCTCGGTATCGGTCGTTTACGCTTGTAAATCACTGGATATCGGAAAGAGAAAAATGTGAATCCTACATAACCCTTAAGTTATTCTTCACTGCACACAGACTGTGAAAATGTCAATAAAAATGTACCACAGCATTTTTGCTGAGTCAGCTTGTGGGCTGCTTTTCCTTTATGGCAGAATAATGTTTATATATAATTATATTCAGTTATAGCTTTTAAAATAGCTTGAAGTGACTGTAGCTGATAAAAGCATCAGCACAAATGTGATGATAACAGCTTTGTACTTTAAGAGGTGTAAACTGACTGATATCACACTGATATTTGACTGATATTTCACTGATATTTGACTGATATTTCACTGATATTGCACTATACCGCACAAACATTAATATCAGATTATGGACTGATATGGGACAGATATGGGATTGATATTGTACTGATATGGGACTGATATAGAGCTGATATCGCACTGATACTGGACTGATATAGGGCTGATATTTGACAGATATGGGACTGATATTGCACTGATATAGGGCTGATATTGCACTGATAAAGGGCTGATATCACACTGATACTGGACTGATATAGGGCTGATATTTGACAGATATGGGACTGATATTGCACTGATATAGGGCTGATATCACACTGATACTGGACTGATATAGGGCTGATATTTGACAGATATGGGACTGATATTGCACTGATATCGCACTGATACTGGACTGATATGGTTCTGATATTGCACTGATACAGGACTGATATTTGACAGATATGGGATTGATACTGGACTGATATAGGGCTGATACAGCACTGATATTGGACTATAGTGGACGAACATCAGATTAATATCAGACTGATACTGTATTGGACTAAAATTGGTATTGGTACATACTCGAGGGTGTGATACTGGTGTTGGTTTCGTCCCAAACGGGAGAGAACTGGTCTTGTAACTGGTTTGAATCCCTGAGCAAGACACCCTAACCCCAGTGAATGTCCAGTGCATAATCCCATCCACTGTGGCGCCCCCTAGAGAGGGAGATGCCAAAGGACAGGAAAGTAAAGTGTGAGCGAGTCACAGATAAAATCTAATTTTCACATTTAACTCAACGTTTAAAAAGTGACTGATAGAAAGAAAAGGAAGAAACGTAATCAATATCATCACCGACGCAAACGACGATCATCATCATCATCATCATCATCATCGTGTGCTCCCTCCACAGTGAGTGAGTGATGGTGACAAACGTAATTGGATTCACTCTGAGAGACAACAGAGGAAAAAAGAGACAGCGGTAATTCAGTGTGAGGCGGATTCACACGGACGCACATTTATTCTGAGGAGAGACGAGCACAGCGAGGTGTTTTATTAAATTTGTCAGGCTGTTTCCTTCCTTACACACACACACACACACTCACAGACACACACACACACTCACACACACGCACACACAAACACACACACACAAACACACACACACAAACAAACTCAAAATGATGGGTTTCTCTCGCTGCACCCCCGGGGCTCGCTCGACCCCGCACCAGATTAAATCTGACACTCATGACCAGCTCTGACAGGGAGGAAATACTGCTGTGTGTGTGTGCGTGCGTGTGCGTGTGCGTGTGTGTATGCGCGTGCGCGTGTGTGTGTGTGTAGGTTTTTGGAGTGACAGACTAATTAGGGCTTTTCCTGTGTGAAAGCTTTATTTTCATATTTACTCCAGAGCATCAGAAGGCCAAACTCCACTCTGACTGGAGCGGCTTCAATTACACACACACACACGCACACACACACACACTTGTGCTTCATGCATAGTGAGGACCCTCGTAGACATATTGCATTCCGTAGCCCCCTTTACCTTAAGCTTAAAACCAGGTCTTAACCCTGGAAAAAGCCAGTTTTTGTGGTGTCAGAATGTGAGGAACAGCCAAAATGTCCTCACTTTTTCAAAATGTAAATATATTTATATTCACAGATGTTTTTTTTGGTCCTCACAAAGATACCCACACAAGAACCCTTTACCTTTACCGTAACCTTAACTATCACAAAAATACAAAATTACAAAATTAAACCAGTAAAAAGCACGCAAGCGAAATAGTGTAAGAATATTTATTATTTATTAAAGATTAAAGCCTTTATGACAAAATTAATTGAATTGAATTTAAGTTAAATAAATAATTATTAATTTGTCACGAGGGGTGGATGGAAAAGTCGATGCAGTGAATATATCGCTTATAGACAAAGTTCAAATTTTTGAATTTTAAAAGTAGCAAAAAAGAAACGATTGACGTTTCAGTCCACTAGATGGCGCCGAGTGTCCACTCTCACTACAGATGTTGTATGAATATATCGCAAATATAATATGATTTCACAATACTCATCACAATATCGTGATAATATCGTATTGAGACTTAAATATCGTGATTATTTGTCGCATTTTACTGTAAAATTTACTTAATCTTAAAAAGAAGATTCTCATTTCTGAATTTATCATCCAATCAGACACTTAAACACCAGGTTTAACCTTTCCATATAACTTCACTTTATATTTATATGTATTTATACAGGTTACAGTGTTTTTTTATTTAAAATAATTTTACAATCAATGTCACAACCTATGACTTTATTAGTTTCTATGTCAAACGAGGACCTGAAGACCTGCAGTAGCCACCACTGTGATGATGAATACCTCATGTTACTCAGCTCCAGTGGTGCAGCAGTAAAAGTCTTCCCCCCGCTCCCCCCACACACACACCAGGCTTTTATTTCCATATAACATGTGTAACGTAAAGAAAGTGAATCACACACGGAGTCGTAAAACAATCTCACACGACGCGAAAGAACAACACGGATCAGCATGAACGAGCAAAGACGGCAGCGTGGATTAAATGTATGACATGTTTGAGATTAAATGTACGACATGTTTGAGATTAAATGTATGACATGTTTGAGAATAAATGGGCGACATGTTTGAGATTAAATGTACGACATGTTTGAGATTAAATGTACAACATGTTTGAGATTAAATGTACGTCATGTTTGAGATTAAATGTACGACATGTTTGAGATTAAATGTACAACATGTTTGAGATTAAATGTACGTCATGTTTGAGATTAAATGTACGTCATGTTTGAGATTAAATGTACGTCATGTTTGAGAATAAATGTAGGACATGTTTGAGATTAAATGTACGTCATGTTTGAGATTAAATGTACGACATGTTTGAGATTAAATGTATGTCATGTTTGAGATTAAATGTACGACATGTTTGAGATTAAATGTACGACATGTTTGAGATTAAATGTACGTCATGTTTGAGATTAAATGTGCGTCATGTTTGAGATTAAATGTACGACATGTTTGAGATTAAATGTACGACATGTTTGAGATTAAATGTACGTCATGTTTGAGATTAAATGTACCTCATGTTTGAGATTAAATGTACGTCATGTTTGAGATTAAATGTACGTCATGTTTGAGATTAAATGTACCTCATGTTTGAGATTAAATGTACGTCATGTTTGAGATTAAATGTACGACATGTTTGAGATTAAATGTACGACATGTTTGAGATTAAATGTACACAAGTGTGAGATTAAATGTACAACATGTTTGAGATTAAATGTACGACACGTTGCTTTACCTTGAATCATGATATGTCAGTTTCCTGTTTGGCACTTTTCTCAGTGAGCGATCTCTTTCTCTTCCTCTCTCTTTCTCTTCCCCCTGAGGACCATCAGAGTTCCTCTCCTGTGATTTCCTGCCCCGTGAAATCAGGCCTCGTCCATTCATCATCCATTTACCTCTGTCATGTTCTCTATATTTAGAAGCAGGTGACGAAGAAGAAGAAGGAAGTGGGGTCAGTGATGTCAACAACAACAACAACAACACCAATCATACGCTCACTGTGACGATTGATTACAGGAGTTTAAATGATGAGCACGTTTGAAAATGAGATAACTTTGACCTTTTGTCATTAACTGCGAAAATACTCATTGACCAGGTGAGGGCGCTAAAGCACAGTTCATGGAGTCATTAAGATCAAGGGTTCATCTCATTTGGCCTGAAAAAAATTATGAAATGTTTCGAAAACTTATCATGTCACCAAAAAGTGTTCCAGAATGATATGTTTTTAAAATGCTACTGATAGTAAAAATAAAAAATAAAATATAATTTTACAAAAATTGGAATTTTACAAAAAAATTGAAATGTTTTAACAGTCAACCAAAAAAAATATGTATCACAAAAATATTGTTCTGACAACTCTGACAAAATGACTTGTTATCAAAGTGTTTTATTGTTGTAAAAACATGTTATTAATGTTGCAAAATTACACAGACAAACAAGTTACAAATTAGACATTTTGAACCAAAAAATGAGGAATGGAATGTTGCAAAAAATTGATTCTAACAGTAAAAAAACTGACTTATGTTGCTAGTGTTTAAAAATGTTTTCAAATATTACTAAAATGTGTTTAATCTCAAGTTTCCCCAAAAAATATTTACAAAATGTTGCAAAATTATAAAACATTTAAAATGTTGTAATATTACAAAATATGTTATTATGGTTACAGATAAAAATAAACTCATGACAAAGTGAAAAAAAGACTGCATAAATTAGGAAGTAAGAATATACTGGATAGCCACCAGGGGGCGACTCTGCTGTTTGAAAAAAATAACTCCACTTGAATGAAGTTTGTCGCAATTTCCAAAAAGATAATAATCTTTGTCCAGGTGAGAGCGCTAGCGGACAAATCATGGAGTCATTAAGTTATTTATTTATTTATCATGTTGACTTTACTGATTTTATTTTTATATTTTTATTTTTGTGCTTTCTGCCTGATTTTTCTGTATTTTGTTTATTAGCTGTTATTAAGTGAAAGGTTCTGCATGAATAAAGATATTAATTATTATCAAGGTGTTCTTATATACGTGCTAAAAAGTCCAGATTTAATGCGTTGAAATACATTTAACTCATATTTGACTTCCCCTTAACCCCGAGAATCCATAAATATTACACTAAAGACCACAATAAAGCAATTATTTAAAACGTCTGGAGTAAAACGAGCTAAAAAAAACACTTTGGTGTTTAATGAAAACATTCATGTGTGAACCAAACATGGTCAGAACCAGAAGAAGAAGAAGACGATGTCGTCCTCTCGTCTCACACATGTACAGTAAAAATAAAACACACACGTGTGAAAACATCCACATAATTTACACTTTTATTCATTTCTCTCAGTTTGACACCAGAGCTATGAATTCTGCATAAAGACATAAAAACTGCAGAGAAAACACATGATTCACTAACGCTTGATGGGAAATGTGACGACAGTCTCCTGAGCTTTTATTTTTTATTTTTTTCTCTCTTTATTTATTTGCACACAGAGGGCGTTTAAGTTTCACGAGCGTTCATTAAGATTCAGATAAAAACATGTGTCACAAACTCTCCACAGACTTTAGAGGAGAAGAGAAGCAGCGAGAGCTCAAACACTGAACATGAGGCTTATTTAACACGGTCGTCATGACGATAACGAGCCTCCAGACTGAGCAGTGAACAAACTTCACCTGCACCTTACACTCTGAGTCTACGCTGATGATGTCAAACTCTGCATCAGTAAACTTTAATATAAGAAAAAACACGTCACAAAAACATGTTACAAAATGTTATGGTTCCAAAACCTGACACTGACTTTGTTTGTGTTACAAGGAATGAAATAAGTCATGAAATGTTTTAATATTACAAAAACGTAAACAAGAAAACTGTTACAAGAAGTTACCAAACCTTTTTATGATACGTTATATACGTTTCATAATTTAAAGTTAGAAGAAAAATGACACTAACTTAAACACTAAAAATATTTTAAGTCATATTATATTATTAGAAATTATAATATTTTTATTTCCAAAAAAATGTATGTCACAAAATAAACCCAGCAAAAAGATTCTAATGTAACAAAAAATCATATAAAAAATATGGTACAATTATTGGTACAAGTATTTACGTCACCCAAAAAAATTATGAAATGTTTCAATATTACAAAAAATAGAACAAAATAACATGTCACCAGAAAAATTTTACTAATTTCCCCAAAAAATTATCGTGTCACCGAAAAGTTAAGTTTTAAAAATGTTACTGGTATTACCTCCAAAAATTGGATTTGCCGTGAAATCTTTTAACATCGCCAAAAAATGTACATGTTCTGACAACATCACAAAGGCTACAAAAACACAGACCTGCAAAAAAGTTACACAATTTTGTTAACAACAAAAAAAGTGACTTAATTAGCATTTCAGAATGTTGTCAAATGTTACTAAACTCCAGTTTCCCCAAAAGTAGATAGATATTTACAAAATGTTGCCAAGTTATGTTCATGTTACATAAAATACTTAGATTTCAATAGAATATATTCTAAAGTATACACACATAGAAATAAACAGAAACAAGAATTATAAATGATCCAGTTATTTATCATGAGGTCCAGGAGTGACTGGAGAAATGGCTCCCCCTTGTGGCTTTTCACAATAAAACACAAGCACTGTAATCTCCTGTTGCTCATGTGAAATAATAATTATTTTCTCTGCTTACAAATAAACCAATCATGAAAATTCACACGATCATTTTTATTGTGAGTGCTTGTTTTTTTTTTATTATAATATCAGATTTTTATCGTCCCTCTGCTCGTTCAAATCACGTCTGAGCTTTAAATCTGGATTTTCATCTTGTGCTCGCAGTAAAACAGCGGGGGAACCCGTTTATTTAGAAACACACTTAAAAAGACGTGGACCTGCAGCTCCGTGTTGACTTTAGATTCAATAATGCGACGCGTTTGTGTGGAAACGGCCTCAGAGACGCGGACGTCGGTGAGAAACCGAGGAGCTGGAAGTGAGAAGTGATGAGGTTCATGACGGGGTCGCGACACGTGGGGGCGAGCGAGTGGGCCCCCGGGGGAGGGAGAGGGGCAGTGGGGGGGGGAGGCCGTATATTTCATGTGAGCAGGACTTCTGTTCCAAACACGTCCATTTATTATCCGTCTAACATGTAAACAGCTCACATCGCCGTGGAAACGTCTGGAAATCCCCAAAATCTGAGGCCAGATCGATTTTCAACCACAGAGGAAGTGTCTCACAGAGGACATGTCTCACATACGTGTCTCACAGATGACGTGTCTCACAGAGGACACAGTCTCCTGTCTCTGTGAGTTTGTATTTATAGATACTTTTAACTGGGTTCCCACGCCTTCACTCACATCAAATTCAAGCACTTTCCAGGTCCAATTCCCTTCACATTCAAGGACTAGAATGTGCTGACACAGTTTAAGATGGAGGACGACTTGTTGTCTTAGTGACTTAGTGTCTTCGTCCATGAGGGGCATTTTTAAATTTGATGGTTGGGAACTTAAATGTAATGGTTGAAATTCAAGGACTTTCCAGGACCAGTTCCCTCAAATTCAAGGACTTTTCAATGGCTTTCCAGGACCAGTTCCCTCAAATTCAAGGACTTTCAAGGACCAATTCTCTCAAACTCAACGACTTTCCAGGACCAATTATCTCAAATTCATTTTCCAGGATAAGTTCCCTCAAATTCAAGGGCCTTTGAAGGACTTCTAGGACCAATTCTCTCAAATTCAAGGACCTTTTGAGGACTTTCCAGGACCAGTTCCCTCAAATTCAAGGACTTTTCAAAGACTTTCCAGGACCACTTCCCTCAGATTCAAAGACTTTTCAAGGACCAATTCTCTCAAACCCAACGACTTTCCAGGAACAATTATCTCAAATTCACTTTCCAGGATAAGTTCCCTCAAATTCAAGGACTTTTTGGCAACTTTCCAGGACCACCTCGCTCAAATTCAAGGACTTTCTAGGACCAATTCTCGCAAATTCAAGGACTTTTTGAGGACTTTCCAGGACCAGTTCCCTCAAATTCAAGGACTAGAATGTGCTGACTCGGCTTAAGATGGGAGGACAACTTGAAATAGTTGTCTTCGTCCATGATAGCGTCCACTTGCTCTGCATCTGGAGGAGTGATTGTCCTCAGGATCTTGGTCAAAGTCAGTCTTTGTCTTTTGTCTTTGGTGAGACAGAGATGTTGGAATTTTCACGTCGTCATTTTCTCTCTCTCGTTTTAACTTTACTCGCTCGTTGTTCTGCAGGAATCACGTGTCAACGGCGGAGTTCCAGTGACTCTTATTTTGAAAAGGCTCTGTCCCTGTCTTCATAGTTTTATTGTTCCAGATATTGTGAGACGTGTTTTCCCCTCACGCTTGTTTCTTTTTTACGGTTTCTCTGCGTCTCAGTGGGAGTTCTGTAATCGTCTATAAAGGGAACGTTTGCTCCTGCAACAGTAAAAAAAAAAAAGCAGCTGGAAAAACCTTCATTCAAACTCGATATCTTTGATTAATGTGTGATATAATAACATCACCGCGAGTGTGTGCGTGTTACCATGGTTCTCACTCCTGTGTATTCAGCAAAATAAAACTTGTTTTCCCTCATATATTATCTCACATTCCTTTAAATCCCAGTTCCGTGTTGTTTAATCGTCGTTAATTACGTTCCGGACTGAACGGGAAACATGTTTGAGTGACATTCACATGGACTAAGACACACTGGTTTTCCTCTCAGGAATGCTCTCTCTCTCTGTCCCTCGGGAGTCGGGATGAGCGACACCTGATCCCTGCAGGATCTGCTCCCGAGGCCCAAAACCAACTCTGTGCTCTGTTTAATGAATAAATAACGAACGCTCCGGATCACAGGCTGCGGTGTTTTCACTTTAGTTTTCACGGCAGGAAGAGGCGACATGGATGCTGGAGGAAACACGATGAGAGCAGGAATAACACGGCGGCGGCGGCGGCGGCGGCGGTGAAGGAGAAGAAGGAGGAAGAGAAAGAAGAGGCCTCGCTTATATTAAGACAAGAAAGAGGCCGGGTGTGGATTTGATGTGGAATCAAACAGAGACGGAGCAGGAATGTTAACTGTGACTGATGAACAACAGACACTGAGGAAAATAAAGAAAGTAAAGATCCCTGTAATCTTTACATGTGAGAAAACACTGCTTTCTAGATCTGATTGTTTTATAATAATAATAATAATAATAAAGATATATATATGTATATATACTGTATATATATGGCATTTTTTCTACTTTCTAAATTGAGTAACATATGTACGAAATACTTAAAAAAACTAAACTGCTTAAAATCAAAGACATAGTTGATTAAAATCACAATTAAAATTTAATATAAAAGACAGTATGCTTTCTAGGACCCATTCTTTCAAATTCAAGGACTTTCCCAGACCAATTCTCTCAAATTCAAGGACTTTTCAGGGTCAGTTTCCTCAAATTCAAGAACTTTTATGGGATTTCCAGGACGAATTCCCTCAAATTCAAGGACTATTCTGGAATTTTCCAGGACAAATTCCCTCAAATTCAAGGACTTTCCAGCACTTTTCAGGAGCAATTCCCTCAAATTCATTATATTATTACTATTATGTTATTTTAAAAACAATAGTATTACAATATACGTTATACATTATATTTATTGTGTAGTTTTTTATACAATTTCTTGCAAGGAAAATAAAGATTTCAATATCTTTAATTTTTACATGTGAAAACCACTATTTTCTAGATTTTAATATTTTATTTTAATAATAACATTAAGTACATTTACTTATAAGGCACTTTTTTAACAGTTCAAATGGAGTACGGTAAATATGAAATACTTTTAATAATACGCAGTAAAACTGAACAAAACTGCTTAAAATAAAAGAAGTTAAGTAAAATAAAAGTTTTTGGGGGAAATTGTTCTCTTTTTTGCCTAAAAAAAGTTTTGTACTAGAAAAATAATCTAACTTTGTCTTAATCAGATTTTACAGTTGAATTTAATAACCAGTAGCAAGCTAAAACAATGAGTTCACTATTGGTGTTTATTAAGTTTGTGTTAAATAAGTGTGCAAAAATAAGAAATTCTCAAAGTCTAAATTCTTCAAAATCCGCTTCATCAAGTAAAAGGCAGATTTATTGTAAGTAAACATTTCTTACATGACAGAAATTCTTGGCTTGCAAAAAGAAATACTTCATCAAATGTTGGCCGGTTTTGTCTGACAGTGATTACATTCACAGGCTTTAGTTTCAGGAATTATAGCCAAGTAAAAATCTGCTGACACATTCTTCTCAGCAAAAACAAAAACATTTAAATCAATTTCAAGAAAATTTTGACTTTGAAAATGTCCAAGTTTCCCCTTAACGAAAGCTGAAACCTGGAAGTTAAGGAGTTTTAGTGGACGTCATGAGTGACGCGTTGTCCTTCAAAATGGACAACTTATATTAGTTACTGTTAAACTACAGTGGACGAGGAGGAGGACGAGGAGGAGGAGGAAAGATAGGGAGATAAATGTATTAACTAATTTGGTGACACTAGCTAGCATAAATAGATAGCTTATGTTTGAGTTATTTATCTTACTTTGTAATAGCTAGCGGCGTATATACAGTAGCTGGCTAGACTTGTGTTTGTTAGCTTATTTTTGTGATGCCAGCTAGCATAGATATATATTGTTTAGGTTGTTCGCTGACATCTTATATCTTCTTTTTGTAACAGAATAGATACATGGATAGATTTATTTTCCTATTTTGTTAGATAGCCTTCTAACTTAGATATCTAGCTTGTTTGTGTTAGTTAGCTTACATGTATGTTATCTTATTTTGTAATAGGTCGCTAGCATAGATAGATAGATTTATTTGAGTTACTTTGCTTATTTTGCTAAAATGTTTTTTAGCTTATTTAGCTTAGCTTATTTTGTGACACTAGCCAGCACAAAATGAGTTACTGTAAAACTACATGAAGTGGACGAGGAGGATGTGAGAGGTTCCTCCTCGACAACAATGAGGAGGAGGAAGAGGTGGTGGACCTTGTTGGAGAACTTGTGATGAAAGACTTTAACTAATGTCCGCATGTCCTCAGCAGTAATTTATGGCCCCCTGCAGCTGTGCAAATACCAGTGTGTTAAAACATTCTTCAGCAGAGTCTCAGTGTCATGATGACAGATCAGCAGAGGATAATTCATCTGAGAACTCCTAAAATATGCAATTACTCTGCGCTCGTCCATCACGACCAAAACTCAGCCTCGGAAAAAAGTGGTCGGCTTTTATCAGCTCAGCTAAAGGTGTGGTACGTCTATTGTGACAATGAGTGACACCTACAGGTGAGACTGCAGACTGCAGCAAACACAGGACACTTCACTTCACTCACCCTCGTCCTGTCAGAGAACTACAGTGGCCTTCATGAACCAGAGAGGATGTTCAAGTTGTCCGTCAGCTTGTTTGAGCTCCTGTAGAAACAGATAAATGTATTAGTTTATTTTATGAAGCTAGCTAGCACAGATATATAAATATCTAGCTTGTTTGTGATGGCTAGACTTGTGTTTGTTAGCTTATTTTGTGACACTAGCTAGCATGAATAGATATTATTTGTGTTGTTAGGTGACATGTATGTTATCTTATTTTGTAATAGCTAGCTAGCATATATATATATGTATATATATATATATGTATATATATATATATATATATATATATATATATATATATATATACATATACATATATATGTATGTATATACATATAGTTGAAACCAGAAGTTAACATACACTATATAAAAAGACACATATGCTTTTTTTCTCACTGTCTGACATCACTTTTCCTGTTTTAGGTCCGTTAGGATTACCAAAATTATTTCTATTTGCTAAATGCCAGAATAATGAGAGAAGGATTTTTTTAGACAATTTTTTATTGCTTTCTTCAAAGTCAGAAGTTTACATACACTAAGATTATTATGCCTTTAAACAATTTGGGAAAGCCCAGATGATGATGATGATGTCATTGGAAGCTTCTGATAGGTTTATTGACAACATTTGAGTTAATTAGAGAAACACCTGTGGATGTATTTTAAAGATTCCATAGCCCGGAAGTGCCAATTAACGCTGCCTTTTTGTGTGTATCTGCATCATTACCTTGTTTATGAAGCCCTAAACGTCTATAACAATCAGTTCAGCCACTGCTGAAAGCGGATAGTTTGATTGTTTTCCTGAGCTCTACGAAGCGGAACGGCACTTCCGTTGACTAGTTACGTCACTGGCGAATTTCACCACTCCTGTAAACAGCAGCGCCTCCTAGTCCGGGCACTAGAGTCCGGGCACATCCTGTGACATACTTTCAACCATAGAAGACTCTCGTAGCTGCTGAGCTCCGTACAACCGATACGCTCAGCAGCTACAACAAGAGTATTCAATTCAATTCAATTCAATTTTATAGCGCCAAATCATAACATACATTATCTCAAGGCACTGTACATAGACAACATCAAGGAGAGCAGAGAACCCCAACAGTTCACACAATGAGCAAACACAAGGCATCAGTGGATAGAAAAAACTCCCTCTTAACAGGAAGAAGAAATCTCTGACAGAACCAGACTCAGAGATGTGCGGTCATCTGCCTCGACCGATTGGGGTGAAAGGAAAATCGGGGACAGAGGAGAGGTGGGGGTCAGAAAGGGGGGAGAGAAAGGACAAGAGGGAGATGAGGTAGAGACAGAAGAGAGAGAGAGAGAGACCAGGAGCAGATACACAACAACTGTATCAAGTTACAAGTTTATACAGTCAATGATATCGACTTTTAATTATAGCACAATAATAATGGTGATGATATGTATGATATGGATAGCCTCGAAAACTGGATCTGGATCCTGCAACCTGCAAGATGAGGATACAGAGAGAGAGAGAGGGAAGGAAGGAAGGACACAAACTAGGGAGAGAAAGAGACAAGGTTAATGACATATAAAAAGTCATATTCATACCCTGAGTGTGAGAGAGTGAATGTGCGTGCACCACAGGAAAATCCCCCAGCAGTCTAGGTCTATAGCAGCATAATAATAGCATACAGAGAGAGACTCCGCCTCCCGAGTTGTCATTGGAAGCTGGTTCCACAGGAGAGGAGCTTGGTAACTGAAGGCTCTGCCTCCCATTCTGCTCTTACAGACTCTAGGAACCACAAGTAAACCTGTATTTTGTGACCTAAGTGGTCTGTTAGGGTGATAAGGTAAGTAGCTCTTCTTCTTCTTCTACGGTTAAAAGTAGCAACATAAAGCAGGACACAGCACCAAACTTGAGGAGCAGTGCCAACAATACATATATAACTGTCTTTTTGTGCATGTTTTGTCGTTTAGCATTAGCGATAGCCGGCTACAGGCTAAGCTACATGCTAAGCTACACGCTATGCTTGTGTTTCATTTGCATGTGTTTATCATCTCAGTAACCACAACGTTATCCAAGCTGCAGGCGTCCTGCAGCAGCTTTCACTTGTCACAGTGTCACTGACTCTGGGTCAGACTTTGGATCCTGCATAAGGGATTACGACATTACTCAATGTTTTAATAATTGTTAGCAGTGAATCCGCCTTTCCAGAGGGGCCAATTACGTCACTTCCAGGTAACTGGCCAATCACAAGACAGTCCGTGTTCTGCGGGTGTGGTTTTGGTCTGAAACAGCACGGCTGACAAGAGCGTCAGTGATGAGACATTTACATCGGCTCGTTTGTAGCGACTAGGACGTTTTTGACCATAAAAACGACTTCATGTTTGTAAGTACACCTCCATATCTCACATAGAAGTGAGATAGGACCATGCTATGGCCGCTTTAAGGCACACCTGAAACACACTGCTTCTTTGTGTAACATCATAGGAAAGTCAAAAGAAATCAGCTAAGATATCAGGAAGAGAATTGTGGACTTGCAAAAGTTTGGTTCATCCTTGGGTGCAATTTCCAGATGCCTGAAGGTGCCACGTTCATCTGTTCAAACAATTACACGCAAGTATAAACACCATGGGAATGTCCAGCCATCATACCGCTCAGGAAGGAGACGGGTTCTGTGTCCCAGAGATGAACGTGCTTTTAAGCCATTACTCCAAAAGAAACATAAAAAAGCCAGATTACAGTTTGCAAATGCACACAGGGACAAAGACCTTCATTAAAATCAAACTGTTTGGCCATAATGACCATCATTACATTTGGAGGAAAAAGGGGGAAGCTTGCAAGCCTGAGAACAACATCCCAACTGTGAAATACGGGGGTGGCAGCATCATGTTGTGGGGTTGTTTTGCTGCAGGAGGGATTGATGCACTTCACAAAATAGATGGCATCATGAGGAAAGAACATTATGTGGAAATACTGGAGCAACATCTCAAGACATCAGCCAGGAAGTTAAAGCTGGGGCACCAAATCCAAATGGACAATGACCCGAAGCATACTGCCAAACTGGTTAAAAAGTGGCTTAAGGATAACAAAGTCAATGTTTGGCAGTGGCCATCACAAAGCCTTGATCTCAATCCTATTGAAGATTTATGGGCAGAGCTGAAAAGGCATGTGCGAGCAAGGCGGCCTACAAACTTGGCATTTGAATTTCATGCTGTAACTGTAACTCACCCAGTAAAACTAAACATTGTTGTCATCTACCGTCCACCAGGCCCATTGGGACACTTCTTGGAGGAACTAGATGTCCACCTTTCAAACATCCCAGAAAATGGCCCACCACTTGTTCTTGGTGACTTCATCATCCAGTCAGAGAAGTCATCCGATCTACTTCTTCTACTTCCCTCTCTTTCTCTCTCACTTGCTCCTTCTCCACCAACTCACAAAGCTGGCAACCACCTTGACCTCACCTTCACCAGAAACTGCTCCACCTCAGACCTCAAGGTAACTCCACTTCATGTCTCTGATCTGTCTCTAAATAAGTATACAAAGATTCAGAACACTGGCTAACTGTTAACATTTTTAAATCATTTAAAGTGACTTTGATTTGCACTGTATGTCCTTTTAATGATTTTGAAGAAAATCTTTATTATATGATGCAATCCTATATTTAATTTTTCTCTCCTTTTCTAGTTTTCTGTATTTTGTTTTTATTTTTATTTCTCCAATTCTTACTGTTAAAAATGTTTGTTTTACGTAAAGCACATTGAGTTGCCTTTGTGTATGAAATGTGCTATATAAATAAAGCTGCCTTGCCTAAACGTATAAGCTATCATAGACTTTTACGAACACACGACAACAAACGTGTGGGTCATATATTTAATATCAACCCTCCTGATTATCACACACTGATCCTTTAAGTGATGTTTTTCTAATAACAGAGAAAAACAAAGAGTGTTCTGCTCTGACCTTTGACCTCTCGAAGAGCGGGGGGGGGGAGTGTACTAAGTGTTTCCACAACAAAATCAATCCATCATGAGATGAAGAAAAATCAGTCTCCAGAGAGGTAAGGAGCTCAGAGGCTCCAGCGGCACATTTCAGATGCCAAACGTCTCATTTTGGAACTTTGACTGAAAAAAGATCCTCCCGCTGTAATAAAGTGAGATTATCAATCAGTGCGTTTGCCAGAGGAACAGAGTTCGTCCTCTGCTGGAATTCAACTCTGAGACTGAGACGAGTTTTTTGAGCTAAATTAAAATTTAAAAAAGCAGAAAAAAGCATTTGTCTAAAAATGAGACAGAAAGAAGATAAGAGACATGATTTAATCTTCCCTCCCTTCTTATGTTCACTGTGATTTTTATTTAACATAATATGTAACAAAGTGTCAACAGACGCTTGTGAAACGACATTAAAATGTTTATTTTATTTTATTGAATTAATTCATGAACCCCGTGAAGAGAAAAATAATGTTTATTAATTACCGTGACATGTTTCCTTGGCTGTTCTCAATATCCATACTTGTGCGTACTTGTGTGTACTTGTGCGTACTCCCGTACTTGTGAAAACGTCATCAGCCTCAGTCCAAGTTCTGTTCCAATTCTCAAGTAAGCGAACAGCGAGGACGGTTCTCAAACCCGGAAGTGTTCTCACTCCGCCCATTTTTACCAAGTATGCATCAGAGGTGACTTAAGCGTACTTGGGATGTCCATGTATCCCAGAATACATTTCGGCGGAGCATAGCAGCAGATAATAGAAATATAAATCTGAAATAAATATTTTTCTGTGTCCCGGAACAAAGTTTAAAGATCATTTGAGGAGAGAAATTAGTCATTTAGAATTCAAACATGTGGTTTGTGTATGAAGATATGACATATTTATAGTTTGGCAGGGAAGTTTGTCGGAGGTGATAAGCTCCGCCTCTGCGGACGCTCGGCCGGTTACCTTGGCCTGTCCTGATGAAATGATCCGCTTGACTGAAAAATACAAATAAAATGTAAAAAACATCAAATTGTAACATTTTTAAAGGGAGTTGGATTGATCGGGTGGTTGATTTTGTTTGGGTAGTAAATTGGTTGGTTGATTGTAGGATGTCTGGTTGGTCGGTCAGTTGGTTGGTTGTTGGATGCCTGGTTGGTCTGTCGGTCGGTTGCCTGGTTGGTTGATTGTTGGGTGTCTGATTGGTTGGTTAGTTGGTTGATTGTTTGATGTCTGGTTGGTTGGTTGATTGTTGGATGTCTGGTTGGTTGATTGGTTGGTTGGTTGGTTGATTATTGGATGTCTGGTTGGTTGGTTGATTGTTGGATGTCTGGTTGGTTGATTGGTTAGTTGACTGGTCAGTTGGTTGGTTGAAAACACATGTAAGTTACATTGTAAAGAAAATCTATGAAACATCTGAACAACGAGTGAAGTTATTAGTCGTTAACTGTTAGCTAATCTCACCTCAATGAGCTCAACAACTTCTTTGGGAGATTTGAAGCTCTGAACAACACCCCCACGAGGAAAGCCACCCCCCACCTCGATGTACAGGCACTCAGGCTCGAAACCACTGCTGTACGGAGAGCCCTGAGAAAAGTTAACGCACGGAAAGCATCTGGCCCTGATAACATCCCAGGACGGCTGATCAAGGAGTGCGCAGACCAGCTGGCCCGCGTGCTCACAGACATCTTCAACACGTCACTGATCCAGGCCGTTGTCCCCCCCTGTGCTTTAAGTCTGCCACGATCATCCCAGTGCCCAAGAAACCAACCATCACATGCCTTAATGACTTTCGCCCTGTTGCACTAACAAGGACCATCATGAAGTGCTTCGAGCGGGTGGTTAAGGACCACATCATTTCCATACTGCCTCCATCATACGACCCGCTCCAGTTTGCGTACCTACCTAACTGCTCCACTGAGGACGCCATCTCCACTGCTCTCCCTCTGAGCCTGGAACACCTGGAGGACAAGAACACCGACGTGCGGATGCTGTTTCTGGACTTCAGCTCAGCATTCAACACGATCATCCCCCAGGACCTGGTACACAAACTGGGCCCTCTGGGCCTCAACACCCCCCTGTGCAACTGGCTGCTGGACTTCCTCACCGACAGAACCCAGTCTATCCGTGTGGGTAACAATACCTCAAGTGTCATCTCCCTGAGCACCGGTTCCCCACAGGGCTGCGTCCAGAGTCCCCTGCTGTTCACCCTGATGACCCACGACTGTCTTCCCAGGTACAACACCAACCACATCCTAAAATATGCGGACAACACAACAGTTGTGGGCCTCATTCAGGACAACAACGAACTGGCTTACAGAGAGGAAGTGCGACATCTGGTGGACTGGTGCAGGGTGAACAACCCGCTTCTGAATGTTGACAAGACAAGAGATCATCGTCGAAGATCCCGACCCAGCCATACACCACTCCTCATCAATGGCACAATGGTTGAGGTCGTCAGCAGTACCAAGTTCCTGGGAGTTCACATCACAGACAACCTCAGCTGGACACTGCACACCACCTCCCTGGTGAAGAAAGCCCAGTAGCGCCGACACTTCCTGCGACGGATGAGAAGGGTCTCTCTCCCCCCTCCCATCCTCTCCACCTTCTACAGAGGGACCATCGAGAGCCTGCTGACCAGTGGCATCTCTGTTTGTTCTGGGAGCTGCAAGGCGTCCGACTGGAAGTCTCGGCAGAGGGTGGTGAGATCAGTGGAGAAGATCATTGGGACTCCACTCCCACCGATCCAGGACATTGCACACAGGCGCTGCCTAACCAGGGCTCACCAGATCCTCACTGATCACACCCACCCCCACCATGGACCGTTCTCCCTGCTGGCGTCTGGCAAACAGACTTAAAAATAGTTACTTTCCGCTGGCCATCAGACTGCTAAATTCCAAATATCAATCCCCCCGCCCCCCCCCCACACACACTATTTGTACAATATTTAACTGTTATTTTTTTGCTGCTTACAGATTTAATTCCTGTTTTTATATATATATATATATATATACTTTTATATATATTTATATACAAAAACACTTACTTATTTATTTTTTTATTACTCACAGTACACAATAATCTACCTCGAAATTCAATGCTATGTGTTGGTTTTTATCTGCTTGCCAAGCAACGAAATTTCGTTGCCAGTTTTCACTGCTGTGTTTTCTGTGCAATGACAATAAAAGGAAGTCTAAGTCTAAGTCTATCTGTTCTCATTCTCACTGATTTCAAGGAGATTTTAATCTAACTGTGAAGTAAAGATCATGAATCAGATCAGATGTAATCTGTTTGCTGTTGTTCTCATCACATAAACACTGAGCAGCAGCGTCTTCATAAATCACATTAAACTCACATTATTCACCGTTTAAATCTCAGCCCGCATCATGGCTTTAATCACAGCTGTCATTATCTCATTCAACCTCTCAACATAATGGAGTCATAAGAAATTAGCTAAAGCTCATTTGTTTGATTATGCGTGAATTTTTGGGGAAAATTCCGCAGCTAAACGATGACGAGTGCGTGGCAGCATTTAAAATGAGCTGCAGCGCGGAGGTTCAGCGGGTCCTAATGTGTCCGTCACGGCTGAAGACCGTCGCCGGAAATCCAACGACTGACTTTCATGCTTTAATATCTGAGCGAGAGAAAAAATAAATAATAACCACTCGCCTTTAAAACGTCCGTCACAGGTGATCAACAGATAATATAGAAACAAGGTGGTCGACAATAAAAAAGCGCCCTCTTGTGGCCATTTTGAGTCATAACGCCATATAATCAG